>NC_071504.1:5501459-5823870 GCF_028408465.1 Anastrepha ludens
CTTCAAGATTTGGAAATTCTGTTATACTTAATTTTTTATAATCATCAATAAATTCATATGGATATACACCTTTTCTAAGTAAATAACATTTATTTTTTAATGATAGATTTTTAAAAATATTATTAAAGTTTTCTAAATGATCAAAATTAATAGGTTTTATATTTTTAGTATTACAAACTGAACAAATACTACAAGCATATATTTTATTCTCAGTATTTTTACCAACTTTATAAGATACATAATCTATATTTCTTATTTTCTTACATGTTACACAGTATATATCATTAACATCTAATAAATTTTTAACTGCTTTATCTAATGAAGTATTTATAAATTCCATTGAATCTATAAATCTTAATTCTATTTTTTCGACAACTGTATATAATTCTAAATCTGTTGAATTACAATTACGACAAGTGTTTCTTGTCTTTAAATTATATTGATATTTACATTTTTCATTTTTACATTTTAAATATTTAGTTTCACCTACAATAACTGGTTTTTTAATTTGTTTAAATTTTTCAGTACTCGTTGCTAGAACACTAGTTTCAGTTTCAGGATGAAATTCATCTAAATATTTTAGAAATAATTTTGAATCATAACCTTTTAAATTATGAATAATAATTGGTAAAAATTTTGGCATCTTTAACTTTAGATTACATTTATTACATAAAGCCATTCTATATTTACCAGTTGTATGGTCATGATCCCAACATTTTTTATTTTCTTCAGAAAATGGAATATCACAAATTTCACAATTGTTAGTATTATCAAACTTTAATATCGATTCTTTATCCTGAATTATATTATTCAATTTTCTTACTTCATAATAATCTTTAGCATATTTTATTAAATTATCTAAGAATGATTTCAATAGCACTTTTCTATTAGAAGTATTTTTTGAAATATATTGTTTATTATAAGTGTTATAAATACCATAACTATTTGGAATGTGTTCATGAAGTAATATTGTATTTTTACATTTGTCAGATTTTTTTTTATTAATTTTTTCCAAAGTACATTCAAAATCAGCATATAAAGTATATGGATGAAATAATTCTGCTCCAATAGATTTATATTTTAAAATATTTTCACCCTCTTTAGGTAACTTTATATTTTGTATTATATTATTATCATCTTTTAATAAATAACATGTTTTTATATGTTCTTCTAATTCATCAGATTTTTCAAAATGTTTAAAACATTTATTACAAATATGTAGATGTTCATGCTGGTGATGAATTTTACCACTTAAAAGTCCAGATAAATTTTTAAGTGGTACAAAGTGAGATTTGTATGTTTCTTTTGTAATATTTTCTTCTATATATATAATATTAACATGCTTTTTTGGCAAACCATTAACGAAATTACGAAAAGAGTTACTTTTATACATTAATTGAATTTGGTAATATTCATCATCATTTTTTTCTGAATCATAATGATAAAAATTCATGGTAATATTAAAATAATCTTCTAATTTTTTAACATTTTCTTCATTAATTATAAATGGAAATTCTAAATTTAGATTTTTAAATTTATCATCATTTTCTAAATCTTCAAGATATTTTTTATATTTTGTTGGTCTTTGAGGATCTTTAACAATTTCATCTTGATGAATGGAATATAAAATACAATATAAAATACATTTATTATCAGTATTTTTAATATTAACACAATTTCTATTAGTAAATGGAATATATGATCCAGCAAGAATTTGAGACTTATCTCTACTAATATGTGTTTTTACTATTCTAACAAAGCTAGCTGTAGATCCTTTTGTACATTTTTCTGAGAATTTATTATTTATTTCCTCTATCATTAAATCAAATTCTTTTGTATAGTTTAATTTATTAACATAATGTATTTCTGATCTATACCAATATTCATAACTTTCTTTAATTTTATTAGTTTTTTTATCAATAATCACAATATTTACCGCTGTTGCTAAAGACACTTTAAAATTACTATATTTTTTAAAACCTTTGAAAAAATATTTGAAACAATTTCTTTTTATTAATTCTAAATGTCTTTTAATATTAAATTCTTCATTATTTGTAAACTCTAAATCAGCAACCATATTGTTAAAACATGAACCATTTAATTGTTTTTCTTGAATATCAATAATATCAAAATCATAATCATCAAAATTTTGAAATATATTTTGAATAACATCATTATTATGCTTTTCTATTAAAACATTTATTATGTTTAATAAACTATTTTTATTTTTATTATACCAATATTTTGGCAATTGAAAAATATGTTTATTTGCTCTAATATATTTTTTTAAATTTTTTAAATTTTTAGATTTCAATTCTTTAATATTAAATGGATTCATTTTTATTTGGTTGATATTTTTACTTAATTTTTCCTTATTTATATAGAAAAAATTTTTTTAATAATTTAACTTCGCACCTCAAACATTTTAATACTTTAAATTGTGATGTAAATACTAATTAAATTTATTTAACTTAATTAGAAATTAATTTTTATCAGAATTTTTTTCATTATTTTCTTTATTATTAATATATTTAATATGAAATTGAGATTTTAAATGACGTTGTTTATGTGGAAGAGTATAATTTACACCACATTCACACTCTACGCTTGTAGTTCTACTTGGTAATGAGTTACGATATGCGAATTTTTGATTGTAACATTTTTTACAATACCCCTTATTCAAATTAGAAATAGTTGTTTCTTCTAAGCATGAAAAACATATTTTTTTACCATCTATAATAGATAAACAATCTAATCTAATCTAATAATTAGATAAACATATTTTTTCACCATTTATTATTTTATGATATAATCTTTGTTTTGGCATGTTTCCTTCGTGAATGGTTTCTTTTGAAAACATAATTTCACTCATTATTTCCAATTTATTAACAAATATTTTTTTTAAATTTATGTTAACTTTGTTAACTATTTTCTTCGAAAATATCAATTTACATTTCTAATATTTAATCTTATACTAATTTTTTCTTTTCTAAAATCAATGAAATTATTATCCTGATCAACTATATAAATAGTTATATTTCTAATAGTATTTGTATTTACTGGATAGTATATTAAATTTGTAGGTATTTCATTTATTTTTTCACCAGGTTTATCATTAATAAAAAATTCATGAATAATATTTGTTTGTTTATTATTTTCATAACTACCTCCTACAATATTACATTTTATTCTAATAGAATTAACATTCATAATATTTACTGGTAAATCAGATGATACTAATGTATTAGGTTGAATAATTTGTTCACTAAATCCTAGTAATGAAGCTATGGAATTTTTTTGTGTAAAATCAATAATATAATCACTTTTAATTTCAACTTTTAATGTTGTCATATTTGGTTTAATAGTAATACCCTTTATTTTCTCTTTTATAAAATTGTTTATATCATTTATTTCATATGCACCAGTTGGGAATGTAATTAATTTGTTAACACTGTTAATTGTATGTAAATTATCTTGTGAATCATTTCCTTCGAAAATATGTTCACTTTGTGAACCAATGACAGAGTCAACATAATGTAAAAGTAGTATGTATATTCCGGAATACAAGACAATATCAAAAATGTTAAAATTTTAACATTTTTATCATTTTAACTCAAAAATTTAACATTTTTACCATTTAACTCATTTTTTTAACTTACAGTTACTCAAAATTTTAACATTTTTTAACATTTAACTCATTTTTTTAGCTTATATTATCTCAAAAAAAAAGTTAAAAATTTTGAATTGGGTCGATTTAGTCCACCCCTAAATTATAGTTACTCGTAGTTAATATTTTTAAGATATTAAAGATATCTATTTTTGATGTACTAGTAATCAATATTTAGGTTGGTACAGTTAAAATTTTGAGTTGGGTCGATTATTATTGATTGATAATTTTAAATATTTATTACAAAATATTTAAAGTAATCTATTCAAACAAAAATAAAAAAAAAAGTTAAAAATTTTGAGTTGGGTCGATTATTATTGATTGATAATTTTAAATATTTATTACAAAATATTTAAAGTAATCTATTCAAACAAAAATAAAAAAAAAAGTTAAAAATTTTGAGTTGGGTCGATTATTATTGATTGATAATTTTAAATATTTATTACAAAATATTTAAAGTAATCTATTCAAACAAAAATAAAAAAAAAGTTAAAAATTTTGAGTTGGGTCGATTATTATTGATTGATAATTTTAAATATTTATTACAAAATATTTAAAGTAATCTATTCAAACAAAAATAAAAAAAAAAGTTAAAAATTTTGAGTTGGGTCGATTATTATTGATTGATAATTTTAAATATTTATTACAAAATATTTAAAGTAATCTATTCAAACAAAAATAAAAAAAAAAGTTAAAAATTTTGAGTTGGGTCGATTATTATTGATTGATAATTTTAAATATTTATTACAAAATATTTAAAGTAATCTATTCAAACAAAAATAAAAAAAAAAGTTAAAAATTTTGAGTTGGGTCGATTATTATTGATTGATAATTTTAAATATTTATTACAAAATATTTAAAGTAATCTATTCAAACAAAAATAAAAAAAAAGTTAAAAATTTTGAGTTGGGTCGATTATTATTGATTGATAATTTTAAATATTTATTACAAAATATTTAAAGTAATCTATTCAAACAAAAATAAAAAAAAAAGTTAAAAATTTTGAGTTGGGTCGATTATTATTGATTGATAATTTTAAATATTTATTACAAAATATTTAAAGTAATCTATTCAAACAAAAATAAAAAAAAAAGTTAAAAATTTTGAGTTGGGTCGATTATTATTGATTGATAATTTTAAATATTTATTACAAAATATTTAAAGTAATCTATTCAAAAAAAAAAAAAAACAAAAAAGGATACATTTATTTTTTAAAGTACCTTTCAAAAAAAACGACGAACTCCTCAAAACAAGAGTCTTTGAGTCAGATTTGAACTTGCAACAAAATTATTGTTATAATTCCAACTGCTTAACCAACTCATCTAAACATCATATTCTAAAGTAATGCAATTACAGCTGAGTAGTATGCAAAGCAAGCAATGCTGATCTTATCAACATTGCTCACAATCTATAAATAGAATAAGCATAAGCACAAACCAAAAAAAAAATGAAATACTGTTGAATACGAGTCACAAACTGCAAGATAAGCATAATATTTGATAAGCTTTTATACATCAACACATGTTTCGACTCTGTCGAAACCGTTTGACTTTGTCAAACATGGTTACAAGTGCAGTATGTATTTAGCGTTAGAAGAGGGTGGACGCAAAATAATTGAAACTTCAAATTTGAACTCTTTGAAGTTCAAATTTATAAAATTTACCCAATATTGGTTCATAATTTAAATCTCTTATTAAATATGTTATTGGATTAGATGGATAAATTTTACTAATATAAAATATTTCTCGAGTCCAATTATTTTTATATTTGTTTTCAAATTGTTTTTTATGTGATTGAATTCTTACTTTTTCTCCAATTTTAAAAACTGGTTTTTCTAAATTGTTTCTATTAATTTTAAAACAATTATCAAAAATTAATTGTTCATTTTTTTCATTTACTTCACATGGTTTCATACCAATAGTTCTATGTACATCTTTGTAATTATATTCATATAATATTTTATCAATTACATCAATCCAATTAGTATTTTTCTGAATTTCAAATCGTATTTTTAGTTTTTCATTAATGGTTCTATTAAATCTTTCTACAATTGATGATTTCTTTTCACTAAATGTTTGATACATGTTAATATTGTATTTATCTAAAACTTCTTGGAAATGTTTATTTAAAAATTCTTTACCAGAATCTGTATGAAGTAATTTTGGTGCACAACCTGCTTTTTTAATAATATTTAAAAATGCTTCAGAAGTTGTTTTTCCATCTTTCTTTTTTAATGGTTCTATATAAGCAAATTTAGAAAATGTATCAATTACATTAAGCATATATTTGTATCCTCTATTAATTCTAACATTAACTGTTGTCATAATTAGTAAATCTGCTGCCCACCATTGATGGATTATATAAATATAGAAAAATATTAGATATAGTTTTTGATGAAAAAAATGAAAAATATAAAGATTTCCAAAATAAATGGAAATAATAAAAAATAAAAATCTTATTTAAACAAAAATTCAAACATTTTTTATATTGTAAAGAAAAATTCAAACATTTTTTTATATCTACCATCATTTTTTTCTTGTTCTTTGTCTATTACTAAAAATCCAAACTGTTCTTTCCAACATTGAATACACATATTTTTTAAAATATCATAATCAATATCATTACAATGGTCATTAAATATGTGTTTCAGATTAGTCTTGTCTTGTTTAAATAAAATTATATAGTTTGCATTATCTCTTATCAATTGTTTAGGAATTTTTGAATATGTTTGACATAAATAAAAACAAGAAATGTTATTGTGTCTACCATAAGCAAAATAATTGGCAATATTATCTTGTTGTTCTGTAGAGATATCATCAAATATTATTACAGAATATGGTTTAATATTTTCAGGTGTTGGTAGAGATTGAATTGATAAACATTTTATATCTTTAGATTCCAAATCATTTTTAACACACAATTTATTGAATTGAATTATCATATCTTCCAAAAATTTATATTTTTCTTGATAGCAAGTTTTTGAACAAATTATTATATCAGAATAATAAATCTTTGATAATATATTTAATAATACATTTGTTTTTCCGCAATTACTTGGTCCACAAATAATTGCTCTAATAATATTCGGAAATATTTCATTTAATCTTTTTATTGGTTTATGAGTATCAAAATTTTGAATAGTTAATTTAATTTTATTATCTAATTTAGTAACTTTTAAATGACCATCCATAATTTAGAATTTTAGATAAATTTTTTTAATCTATTAATATAATTAATTACATATTTATTTCAATTAATTTTTAGTTAATTTTAATTTTATAAAAATTTAAAAAAACAAGTCAAACATGCATCACTTGATTTGTTAGTGGATTATATGAATAACTATCATCACTAATAATTAAACAGTGAACGACTGTATTTGATGGAAAATCTTCTGTCCATTTAAATTCAATTTTAATATCAATAGCAGCCTCTTTAATTACCTCATTCTGTTTAGATGTATCAATGCATATTATTGGATATTCTTTTAAAAATGTATCATAATTAACTATTGGTAAATTATTTATACTAGAACCATAATATGAATTTTTAAAATCTAGAAACATATTATATAATGTATCAAATTTATTTTGATTAATAGATAGTTGCATATCATAGTTTGGATATCTATTTGTATTTAATTTAACTACAACATTTTCTAAATTACAATGGTCAAATTTACTATTGTCTTTATAATTATTCTGATTTCTTAATGTTTGAAATGCAATAAGAAAATATCTAGGTTTAGCACTAGATGATGTTATATTCCAGGTATAAGTCTTTACAGCTGGAATTGCAGTAGTACAATAGTATCTCCAATTTCTAAAATACATTTGAAAGTTTGTATTATTTGAAATTTTTTTATTAATTTCATGATCAACTTCAACTGAAAATTTAACATGAGGCATTCTCCATATAATTTGATTAATATCAATAGAAAAAGTATGATCACTTAAACTACTATCAATAATTAAACAATTTGTATCATCATTTGATCTTATTAATTCTAATTTTTGATTAATTCTAAAAATGAAATTTTTGTAATCATCAAAAAACCCAATTAATATACACAATGGAATGCTAACAGAAAAATAACCTTTCTTATTAAAAACATTACCTTTATTTACAATTTGCCAACCAGCATTATTTAATGATAAATCATTAGAAAATGATGCTAAGCCTTTAATTGTTGTTGTTATTCCAGGATTTTCAATTTTATCAATTTCAACTGAATTAATAAAATATGTAATTTTACTAAACAGATTTATTATACCATTATTCACAAAATTTATTTTATCAGGATTAAGTTTATCTAATATTTTACCATCTTTATCTTTAGCAATAATTTGACCTCTAATATTAAGTAAACTTTTTGATGGTAACGTTTTAATGTCTTGATTATTAATATTTATTTCTATTGGTCTTCCATATTCATTTAATAGTGTAGAATTAGATGGCAAATGTTCATAAAAGTCATAAGATTCGATACCTTTTTCTTCTTTCATTTATTTAACTAAAAAATATTATTAAAAATTTACTAATATGTTTTGACTAGGTCGAAACCAATGTTTAAAATAATTGTAGTCTTGCATTTAATTGTCTTATCAAATTATAAAAAAACATTATTAATAGAATAATAATTAGTACCATTGAAATGTATTCATTTTGCATTATTTTATCTATTCCATTTGAAATAATAAAATCTATTTTTGATAATTGATTATTTTTATCAAAATTGTTTTTATAATTATTCATTTAATGCAATAGAAAAAATCCTAAATATTTTTAATATTTTTTTTTTTTGTTAATCTTTTTACATTCATTTTCAATTACCTTTTTTTGTATATCTAAATATATTGCATAAAATATAAGAATTGCAATTACAATAAAAATTACAATAGAAATTAATTTTAATAAAGACGGATCCATTATGACACATCTACATCCTCCATTATATTTATTATTAGCATCAATTATGTATAACTGTGATATACAATCATTTTGATATGGAATAATATTAACACAAGTATTTATTTATTAACAATTTTTTTTTATTTCATTTTACTTACACTTTTCAATAAATCATTGAGTTTTTGTGTTGTAATTTTTTTATTTACTAGTCCAATCTTCATTGTTTTAGATTCTTCAATAGCTTTTTGTCTTTTAATAAAATTGTTCTTATATTTTTCAGCTAATGCAGCGTTTTTATTTTCAATGCTATTTATAAGGTTATTATGTTCTGATTCAAGAATATCATAATTTACTTGTAACTCATACATATCATCATTTAATTTGCCAATAATTTCTTCATAACTCATTAAACTAAATTCTAATATAGCTTTCTCATTTAATAATTCATTTACTAATATTTTATTTGATTCTGAATGTAATTCAATATTATAATCTTTAATATTTTTAACACTTTTCATAATACAAACAGCATATTCATGCCATACATGATCATTATTTTTAAGTGCATCATTTAAACATTGAACAAAACCACTTCTATTATTAAACTGAGATTTATGTTGCCTAATAAATTCTTGTGTTTGTTTAACCTCTTTTTCTATTTCTTCTTTATTTAATAGTTTTATACTAGATCCTCTTAATTTCAAGATAGGCACATCAGTATTTGTTTTAAATTCTTCAATTGTATGTATATTCGACATTTATTATAATAAAAATTTTTAATATTTTTTTATATTGAAACACTAAGAAAAATATAATTATTTTAAAAAATTTTTTTATAAATAAATTAAAATTAATAAAATGTATAAGAATATAACTAATTTATACAATCGTCCAAGCCCTTCTACTAGAACTGTTTCACCACTTGTATCACTACAAGGGAAAACAAAAAGTTTTAGAAATTCAAAAAATATTCATATTCCAAAAAATGCTAAAGAACTTAAACAAATTAGAGAAAGAAATTTAGCTATTAATTATTTAGAACAAGCTAGTACTTTAAAATTAACTAAAGTAAAATTTTGCGAACAAAATCATATTTCACGCGATTCTCTTAATAATGGACTTAAATTACTTGGTATTGAAATTATTGGCAAAAACACTAAAAATGAAGACAATTCTCGACAATTCTCGACAAAAGAAGACAATTCTCGACAATTCTCGACAAATGAATACAATTCTCGACAGACTAAATCAAATAGTTTAACAGAGGAACTTTTAAAGAATGTAACTAAAATAAATAAGAAAAATAAAAACGAATTGTCTAATATTAATAAAAAAGTTGATGATGATATTTCAAGTTTACCTTCAGTTCATGATTAATAATTATCCAAATAAATAAATAAATACATCACATTTTCTATTATAATAAATGGTGCGATATTATGGTAGTGGTATTATAAATAATCTTATAAATAATCTTCCATTTGAATTACATTCTCCAGGATATAATTATTTAGGACCTGGTACTAATCTTGAATTAAAACTTGAAAAAGATATACATCCAATTAATAAATTAGATGAAGCAGCTAAAGAACATGATATTGCATATTCTAAAAGTAACGATATAAAGAAAAGACATGAAGCTGATAAAATTTTAGAAGATAAAGCATGGTCAAGAGTTTCAGCAAAAGATGCTAGTTTATCAGAAAAAGTAAATGCATATTTAACTACTAATGCTATGAAATTTAAAAGAAAAATGGGTATGGGTTTAACAACTCACAATTCATCAACTGAAGAATTGATAAATGTTAACGGTTCACAAAGTGAATATAATAAAAATGAGAATAAAGATAAAATTTATTTTATTCCAAAATGTGGACGATACATTAAATATCCAATATCTCTAAATGAAGATCAACAAAAACAAGTTTATGATGCTATGAAAAATAAAACAGATATTACTATAAAATTAGAACCAATTCAATTACAAAGAACTAAAGAAAGTGTAATGAATGAAACATATTTACCATTAACTAGAAAACAAATTAATTCTATAAAAAAACATTTAGATAATAATAAAACTACTTTTAAAATTTTTATATTAAAATTATCTATGTCCCAGTTACAAAGTTTTAATAATGAAAAAATTGGTGGATTTTTACCAGCACTATTACCATTTATTCCAGCAATAGGAGCTGCAGTTACTGCAGGAACAACATTATATAGAGCATATAATGATAAAAAAACTAACGATAAATTATTAGAAGAAAAAATACGTCATAATAAAGCATTAGAAGAAAAAAATATAAAATCTGGTAATGGTATGTTACTTAAAAAATCTGGTAATGGTATGTTACTTAAAAAAAATTTGATTTTGAATTAATTCCAATTAAACCATTAAGTAATTATGATTTAAAAAAATATGCTAGAAAATTTAATATAGCAAATTTTAGGGGTGTATTCATGAAAGATAGATTACCAGAAAAGATAAAAGATAAAGAATGTGGAATAATAAATTTAGATAATAATGATGGTAATGGTACACACTGGGTAGCATATAAAAAATATAATAATCATATTTTTTACTATGATTCCTTTGCTATAAATAAATTACCAATATTAATAGAAAAATATTTCAAAACTAATGAAAATACTGTAATTTTTAATAATAATATTGATCAAGAAATAAATGAAATAATTTGTGGTCATCTATGTTTAAAATTTTTACTTAATTAAATAATGCCGACTATATCATTAGATGGAAATACTTCAATAATTTCATGTAATTTTGATGAACCAATAATTTTAGATAATAAACATATTTCAACAGAGTCAAATGAAGTTAAACATGATTTTGAAATGTGTTTGCTTAATTTTTCTACTTATAATTCTATACCGAACATATCTGAAAAATTAAAAAATAATATTTTACATTATGTTGACTCTGTCATTGGTTCACAAAGTGAACATATTTTCGAAGGAAATGATTCACAAGATAATTTACATACAATTAACAGTGTTAACAAAAAAATTACATTTCCAACTGGTTCATATGAAATAAATGATATAAACAATTTTATAAAAGAGAAAATAAAGGGTATTACTATTAAACCAAATATGACAACATTAAAAGTTGAAATTAAAAGTAATTATATTATTGATTTTACACAAAAAAATTCCATAGCTTCATTACTAGGATTTAGTGAACAAATTATTCAACCTAATACATTAGTATCATCTGATTTACCAGTAAATATTATGAATGTTAATTCTATTAGAATAAAATGTAATATTGTAGGAGGTAGTTATGAAAATAATAAACAAACAAATATTATTCATGAATTTTTTATTAATGATAAACCTGGTGAAAAAATAAATGAAATACCTAAAAATTTAATATACTATCCAGTAAATACAAATACTATTAGAAATATAACTATTTATATTGTTGATCAGGATAATAATTTAATTGATTTTAGAAAAGAAAAAATTAGTATAAGATTAAATATTAGAAATGTAAATTAATTTTAAAAAATTTTTGAGATATAAATATAAAAATTAAGATGGTTGAAGTCTTAAACAATCAATTCGCTAAATTGAATGTGACAGAGGAAGAAACTATTTTTCCGAAAGAAACTGTTCATAAAGTTAACGTACCAAAACAAAGATTATATCATAAAATAATAAATGGTGAAAAAATATGTTTGTCTATTATAGATGGTAAAAAAATATGTTTTTCATGTTTAGAAGAAAAAACTATTTCTATTTTTATTTCGAATAAGAGATATTGTAAAAACTGTTACAATCAAAAAATTGCATATTATAACTCATTACCATCAAGATTTGAAAGATTAAAGTGTGAATGTGGAATGTGGTATACAGTATCACATAAAAAACGTCATTGTAATTCTCAATTTCATATTAAATATATTAATAATAAAGAAAATAATTAACAATTTATTATGAAGTAATTAATATTTAAATATTATTTATTGGCGATAATTCAAAATATTTAAAAAAAAATTTTCTATATAAATAAGGAAAAATTAAGTAAAAATATCAAATAAATAAAAATGAATTCATTTAATATTAAAGAATTGAAATCTAAAAATTTAAAAAATTTAAAAAAATATATTAGAGCAAATAAACATATTTTTCAATTGCCAAAATATTGGTATAATAAAAATAAAAATAGTTTATTAAACATAATAAATGTTTTAATAGAAAAGCATAATAATGATGTTATTCAAAATATATTTCAAAATTTTGATGATTATGATTTTGATATTATTGATATTCAAGAAAAACAATTAAATGGTTCATGTTTTAACAATATGGTTGCTGATTTAGAGTTTACAAATAATGAAGAATATAATATTCAAAGACACTTGGAATTAATCAAAAGAGATTGTTTCAAATATTTTTTCAAAGGTTTTAAAAAATATAGTAATTTTAAAGTGTCTTTAGCAACAGCGGTAAATATTGTGATTATTGATAAAAAAACTAATAAAATTAAAGAAAGTTATGAATATTGGTATAGATCAGAAATACATTATGTTAATAGATTAAACTATACAAAAGAATTTTATTTAATGATAGAGGAAATAAATAATAAATTCTCAGAAAAATGTACAAAAGGATCTACAACTAGCTTTGTTAGAATAGTAAAAACACATATTAGTAGAGATAAGTCTCAAATTCTTGCTGGATCATATATTCCATTTACTAATAGAAATTGTGTTAATATTAAAAATACTGATAATAAATGTATTTTATATTGTATCTTATATTCTATTTATCAAGATGTGTTAAAAATTCATCCAGAAAGACCAACAAAATATAAAAAATATCTTGAAGATTTAGAAAATGATGATACATTTAAAAATCTAAATTTAGAATTTCCATTTATAATTAATGAAGAAAATGTTAAAAAATTAGAAGATTATTTTAATATTACCATGAATTTTTATCATTATGATTCAGAAAAAAATGATGATGAATATTACCAAATTCAATTAATGTATAAAAGTAACTCTTTTCGTAATTTCGTTAATGGTTTGCCAAAAAAACATGTTAATATTATATATATAGAAGAAAATATTACAGAAGAAACATACAAATCTCACTTTGTACCACTTAAAAATTTATCTGGATTTTTAAGTGGTAAAATTCATCATCAGCATGAACATCTACATATTTGTAATAAATGTTTTAAACATTTTGAAAAATCTGATGAATTAGAAGAACATATAAAAACATGTTATTTATTAAAAGATGATAATAATATAATACAAAATATAAAGTTACCTAAAGAGGGTGAAAATATTTTAAAATATAAATCTAATGGTGCAGAATTATTTCATCCATATACTTTATATGCTGATTTTGAATGTACTTTGGAAAAAATTAATAAAAAAAAATCTGGCAAATGTAAAAATACAATATTACTTCATGAACACATTCCAAATAGTTATGGTATTTATAACACTTATAACAAACAATATATTTCAAAGAATACTTCTAATAGAAAAGTGCTATTGAAATCATTCTTAGATAATTTAATAAAATATGCTAAAGATTATTATGAAGTAAGAAAATTGAATAATATAATTCAGGATAAAGAATCGATATTAAAGTTTGATAATACTAACAATTGTGAAATTTGTGATATTCCATTTTCTGAAGAAAATAAAAAATGTTGGGATCATGACCATACAACTGGTAAATATAGAATGGCTTTATGTAATAAATGTAATCTAAAGTTAAAGATGCCAAAATTTTTACCAATTATTATTCATAATTTAAAAGGTTATGATTCAAAATTATTTCTAAAATATTTAGATGAATTTCATCCTGAAACTGAAACTAGTGTTCTAGCAACGAGCACTGAAAAATTTAAACAAATTAAAAAACCAGTTATTGTAGGTGAAACTAAATATTTAAAATGTAAAAATGAAAAATGTAAATATCAATATAATTTAAAGACAAGAAACACTTGTCGTAATTGTAATTCAACAGATTTAGAATTATATACAGTTGTCGAAAAAATAGAATTAAGATTTATAGATTCAATGGAATTTATAAATACTTCATTAGATAAAGCTGTTAAAAATTTATTAGATGTTAATGATATATATTGTGTAACATGTAAGAAAATAAGAAATATAGATTATGTATCTTATAAAGTTGGTAAAAATACTGAGAATAAAATATATGCTTGTAGTATTTGTTCAGTTTGTAATACTAAAAATATAAAACCTATTAATTTTGATCATTTAGAAAACTTTAATAATATTTTTAAAAATCTATCATTAAAAAATAAATGTTATTTACTTAGAAAAGGTGTATATCCATATGAATTTATTGATGATTATAAAAAATTAAGTATAACAGAATTTCCAAATCTTGAAGATTTTCATTCATCATTAAATGGAAATATTAATATTAACGATTATAAATTTGCAAATAAATTTTGGAAACATTTTAATTGTAAAACATTTAGAGACTATCATAACTGGTATTTGAAATTAGATGTTATACTTTTAAGTGATGTATTTGATAATTTTAGAAAAGAATGTTTTAAAAATTATAATTTAGATCCTATACATTATATAAGTTCACCACATTTAAGTAATTCATCTGCTTTAAAATTAACCAAACAAAAATTAGAATTATTAACAGATCAAGATATGTATGAATTTTATGAAAGTGGAACTAGAGGTGGAATATCACAAATTGCACATAACTATGCTAAAGCTAATAATTGTTATTATTACATTTCCGAAGGAAACGGTTCACAGAGTGAACATATTGACCATGTCAACGGTTACCGAAAGGAACATGCTGATATTGTAGAACAAGTTTATAAATTAAGTAAAGAGGAAGCTTCTCTTAAAGGTATATACGATTCTAAAAAATTAACAAGTTATATTTTATATTTAGATGCAAATAATTTATATGGATGGGCCATGTCACAAAAATTAAGTGTTGGTAATCATGAATGGTTAAATGAAGATGAAATTAAATATTTTTGTAATGTTGATAATATTTTAAATAAAGATTTTGATGATAATAATATTGGATATACATTAGAAGTTGATATAAGTATTCCTCCGGAATTACACAACTTTTATAATGATTATGCTCCAGCACCTCATCATTATGTTCCACAATTTGAAGATTTATCACCAAATCAAACAGACTTAATTAATAAAGGGATTGGTAGTAAACCAAATGATAAAATTAAAAAATTAATGTGTACGTTGTTACCAAAGAAAAATTATATAATTGATATAAGATTATTAAAAGAATATTTAAATAATGGTGTAATTTTAACTAAAATTCATAGAGGTATTAAATGTAGACAAGAAGCATGGTTAAAAAATTATATTGAAAAAAATACAACACTTAGAAAAGAAGCTAAAAACGATTTTGAAAAAGATTTTTTCAAACTTATGAATAATAGTGTATATGGTAAACAAATGGAAAATGTTAGAAATAGACTTAATGTTAGAATAGTTAAAACTGAAAAAATTATGAGAAAACTAATAAGTAGAAATACATATCAATCAAGAAAAATAATAGATCATAATATGTGTGTAGTGTTTGGTAAAAATTCTAATATTAAATTAAATAAACCTATCTTTGGAGGTCAAAATATTTTAGATTTATCAAAATTATTAATGTTTAAAATGTATGTACAACTTAAAACTAAATATGGTAATAGAATGAAATTATTAGGAACAGATACTGATTCATTTATTCTTTATTTTGAAGGTAAACATATTGATGATGATTTTGATATTTATTCTGAAATGAAAGATGATCTAGATAATTATGATACCAGTGATTATATAGATAATTTTCCAATTGAAGATTTAAAATCTAATATTAATAAAAAAGTACCAGGAAAATTTAAAGATGAATATAATGGAATACCAATTAGAGAATTTTGTGGACTTAGAAGTAAAATGTATGCATTTAAGACCGATGTTTGTGATAAAAAAGTTTGTAAAGGAATAAAGAAAAATAATATTAAAAAGTTAACAATTGAAGATTATAAGAATTGTTTAATTAATTTAAAAAATAAAAATGAAACTGTTCATAATATTAGATCATATGATAATAAACTATATACTACAGAAGAGAATAAAATAGGATTGTCACCCTATGATGATAAGTTTTATTTCAATAAAAAGTTGAATAATAATGATAACGATAAGTTAAATAAGACTTACAAATTACCCTGGGGACATTATAAAATAAGAAATGTAGGTAACTAAAACGAACCCCCTCCTTTTTACTATACATTAAATTATTAATTATATTAGATTAAGTTTTTTTTTTAATTTCAAATGAAATATGATGTGAACATATTTCAACGATGTTGAATATTTGAATTTTTATTTTGATTTATTATTTTTGTTTATCATTTATATATGTATGAATTTTTTAAATTATTTTTGAATTATATTTGTTTCAATTTGTAGTTTACTTTCTTGAATATCTGGTTCACTTTCTTCAATATTTAATTGTTTTATATATTCATCTACTTGAATACTTTTATCAATCTTATTATTAGTTTCATCATTTTGTTTAGTAATATTATTTTGATTAATATTGTCTTTATTTTGTAAAACTAAATCTTTAAGATAATTATCAATTAAAATTTGTTTTTCCGAATAACTATCCAATTGTTTTTCTAAACTGTTTTTAAAATTTTCAATATTTGTTTCTATAAAATCTACTTGTTTAGTTATGTTAATAATATCTTGATTTAAATTATTTTCTAATTGTTCTATTTCTTTATATACAACACCAAAAGCTACCACATTATCTTTTTCTTGTTTTTCAACTTCTTTTTGAAGTAGTTGATTTAATTCCATTAATTTACTAATAATATCTTTCATTTGATCACTATTTGAACGAATTTCTTCAACTTCATTTTCTAATGATATTATTCTATTAAGAGAATATTCATTAGATGAATTTATTTCTGAAAAAGATTTTTGTCCAAACTTATCAATTCCCATTTATTAGAAAAAAAAAATTTTTAATTTATTTAAATTTATATGTAATTTAATTAAACAGTTAATACGTTTCCTTCGGAAACCGTTGACAGAGTCAACATATTTTCTTCTCTTAGTTCCTCAATAATATTCATAATTTCATTATGTATTTCTGGACTATCATTTCCTGCATTATACTCGCCTATTAACAAATTTAATCTATCTTTTAATTCATTAATATCATTCCAATAAACACGTTCACATTGTGAACGATTCGCAAAACGAACATATTCAGTAGGTAAACTAGTTTTAATTTTAAAATTTTGTAATGATTTTGAAAGATTATTTTTTGAATTTAAACCAGATCCTACTTTTTCTTTTATAATTTTATTTTTAATCAATATTGGTCTAATAAAATTCATATATTTATTTCCAACGCTAGATTTAATACGTTTAGAACTTTTGTCATTATTTTGCATGTAAGCATATGTTGATAATATAATTTCTTCATAATTTTGTAAATCATTATTTGTTACAGCTGTTGATGGTTCTTTTAAAGTTATTAATTCCCATAACCCTTTTGTTCCATTATAAGTTTTATTACTTAAAATAATATCATTATTACTAATTTTTACTTCAGTATTACCAATCCATAAATCTTTTCCATCTTCAGATCTTAGACCAAAAATATTGTCACATAATTTCATATCAGAATTATTTAAATTTAAATATTTCATTGCCATATTTCCAATTTTTTCGGAAATAAATTGTACTGGTGTAGATAACGTTTCATTTGCACTACGCAAAAGAGCGTCTTTTGATGTTGATGGAGTCAACTGTTCGCTTCGTGAACCTGTGCTAGTTGTTGGTGTACTTTCAACTAATTTTTGTTTGTTTGTTTTTCTAATTGGTGATAGTTGCTTTTCGTTAAATTCATTAGTTTGTAAATTCATATTATTGTCAAACGGTTTCGACTCCGTTGAAACATGTTCACTTTGTGAATGTCTATCTATTGTTTTTTTATATGATTGATTTAAATCTACTATTAAATTTTTAAAGCTATCATTTAAATTGTGAACATTAATAACTGATTGATTTAATGGTTGAATAATTGCTTGAAGATCTTCATTAATTTTTTCTTGTTTTATTACTTTGTTTAAATTAAATTGTTGAAGTTTATTTTTTAAGTCTTTTTGTGTTTTAATATATTCTTTTAAAACTTTATCTGATATCATTGTTATTTAATTAAAATAAATTTTAAATATTTTTGAAATGGATAAAGATGAATTTATTGATACTAAAAATAATGATTTTAAAATAGCAAAAGAGTTGCATAAACCAGTAAGAAAAAATTTTGAAAGAAGAAAAATTATTACTAAAGGCATAAATGAACTATGGGCAGCAGATTTACTAATTATGACAACAGTTAATGTTAGAATTAATAGAGGATACAAATATATGCTTAATGTAATTGATACATTTTCTAAATTTGCTTATATAGAACCATTAAAAAAGAAAGATGGAAAAACAACTTCTGAAGCATTTTTAAATATTATTAAAAAAGCAGGTTGTGCACCAAAATTACTTCATACAGATTCTGGTAAAGAATTTTTAAATAAACATTTCCAAGAAGTTTTAGATAAATACAATATTAACATGTATCAAACATTTAGTGAAAAGAAATCATCAATTGTAGAAAGATTTAATAGAACCATTAATGAAAAACTAAAAATACGATTTGAAATTCAGAAAAATACTAATTGGATTGATGTAATTGATAAAATATTATATGAATATAATTACAAAGATGTACATAGAACTATTGGTATGAAACCATGTGAAGTAAATGAAAAAAATGAACAATTAATTTTTGATAATTGTTTTAAAATTAATAGAAACAATTTAGAAAAACCAGTTTTTAAAATTGGAGAAAAAGTAAGAATTCAATCACATAAAAAACAATTTGAAAACAAATATAAAAATAATTGGACTCGAGAAATATTTTATATTAGTAAAATTTATCCATCTAATCCAATAACATATTTAATAAGAGATTTAAATTATGAACCAATATTGGGTAAATTTTATAAATTTGAACTTCAAAGAGTTCAAATTTGAAGTTTCAATTATTTTGCGTCCACCCTCTTCTAACGCTAAATACATACTGCACTTGTAACCATGTTTGACAAAGTCAAACGGTTTCGACAGAGTCGAAACATGTGTTGATGTATAAAAGCTTATCAAATATTATGCTTATCTTGCAGTTTGTGACTCGTATTCAACAGTATTTCATTTTTTTTTTGGTTTGTGCTTATGCTTATTCTATTTATAGATTGTGAGCAATGTTGATAAGATCAGCATTGCTTGCTTTGCATACTACTCAGCTGTAATTGCATTACTTTAGAATATGATGTTTAGATGAGTTGGTTAAGCAGTTGGAATTATAACAATAATTTTGTTGCAAGTTCAAATCTGACTCAAAGACTCTTGTTTTGAGGAGTTCGTCGTTTTTTTTGAAAGGTACTTTAAAAAATAAATGTATCCTTTTTTGTTTTTTTTTTTTTTTGAATAGATTACTTTAAATATTTTGTAATAAATATTTAAAATTATCAATCAATAATAATCGACCCAACTCAAAATTTTTAACTTTTTTTTTTATTTTTGTTTGAATAGATTACTTTAAATATTTTGTAATAAATATTTAAAATTATCAATCAATAATAATCGACCCAACTCAAAATTTTTAACTTTTTTTTTTATTTTTGTTTGAATAGATTACTTTAAATATTTTGTAATAAATATTTAAAATTATCAATCAATAATAATCGACCCAACTCAAAATTTTTAACTTTTTTTTTTATTTTTGTTTGAATAGATTACTTTAAATATTTTGTAATAAATATTTAAAATTATCAATCAATAATAATCGACCCAACTCAAAATTTTTAACTTTTTTTTTTATTTTTGTTTGAATAGATTACTTTAAATATTTTGTAATAAATATTTAAAATTATCAATCAATAATAATCGACCCAACTCAAAATTTTTAACTTTTTTTTTTATTTTTGTTTGAATAGATTACTTTAAATATTTTGTAATAAATATTTAAAATTATCAATCAATAATAATCGACCCAACTCAAAATTTTTAACTTTTTTTTTTATTTTTGTTTGAATAGATTACTTTAAATATTTTGTAATAAATATTTAAAATTATCAATCAATAATAATCGACCCAACTCAAAATTTTTAACTTTTTTTTTTATTTTTGTTTGAATAGATTACTTTAAATATTTTGTAATAAATATTTAAAATTATCAATCAATAATAATCGACCCAACTCAAAATTTTTAACTTTTTTTTTTATTTTTGTTTGAATAGATTACTTTAAATATTTTGTAATAAATATTTAAAATTATCAATCAATAATAATCGACCCAACTCAAAATTTTTAACTTTTTTTTTTATTTTTGTTTGAATAGATTACTTTAAATATTTTGTAATAAATATTTAAAATTATCAATCAATAATAATCGACCCAACTCAAAATTTTAACTGTACCAACCTAAATATTGATTACTAGTACATCAAAAATAGATATCTTTAATATCTTAAAAATATTAACTACGAGTAACTATAATTTAGGGGTGGACTAAATCGACCCAATTCAAAATTTTTAACTTTTTTTTTGAGATAATATAAGCTAAAAAAATGAGTTAAATGTTAAAAAATGTTAAAATTTTGAGTAACTGTAAGTTAAAAAAATGAGTTAAAT
Organism: Anastrepha ludens; assembly: GCF_028408465.1. Lineage (NCBI taxonomy): Eukaryota > Metazoa > Arthropoda > Insecta > Diptera > Tephritidae > Anastrepha > Anastrepha ludens. The sequence continues at coordinate 5,522,817 of NC_071504.1, forward strand.
GGTAAAAATGTTAAATTTTTGAGTTAAAATGATAAAAATGTTAAAATTTTAACATTTTTGATATTGTCTTGTATTCCGGAATATACATACTACTTGTAAAATATTATTTTTTAATTTTTCAGATATGTTCGGTATAGAATTATAAGTAGAAAAATTAAGCAAACACATTTCAAAATCATGTTTATTATCTAAAATTATTGGTTCATCAAAATTACATGAAATTATTGAAGTATTTCCATCTAATGATATAGTCGGCATTATTTAATTAAGTAAAAATTTTAAACATAGATGACCACAAATTATTTCATTTATTTCTTGATCAATATTATTATTAAAAATTACAGTATTTTCATTAGTTTTGAAATATTTCTCTATTAATATTGGTAATTTATTTATAGCAAAGGAATCATAGTAAAAAATATGATTATTATATTTTTTATATGCTACCCAGTGTGTACCATTACCATTATTATTATCTAAATTTATTATTCCACATTCTATATCTTTTATCTTTTTTGGTAATCTATCTTTCATGAATACACCTCTAAAATTTGCTATATTAAATTTTCTAGCATATTTTTTTAAATCATAATTACTTAATGGTTTAATTGGAATTAATTCAAAATCAAATTTTTTTTAAGTAACATACCATTACCAGATTTTTTAAGTAGCATACCATTACCAGACTTTATATTTTTTTCTTCTAATGCTTTATTATGACGTATTTTTTCTTCTAATAATTTATCGTTAGTTTTTTTATCATTATATGCTCTATATAATGTTGTTCCTGCAGTAACTGCAGCTCCTATTGCTGGAATAAGTGGTAATAGTGCTGGTAAAAATCCGCCAATTTTTTCATTATTAAAACTTTGTAACTGAGACATAGATAATTTTAATATAAAAATTTTAAAAGTAGTTTTATTATTATCTAAATGTTTTTTATAGAATTAATTTGTTTTCTAGTTAATGGTAAATATGTTTCATTCATTACACTTTCTTTAGTTCTTTGTAATTGAATTGGTTCTAATTTTATAGTAATATCTGTTTTATTTTTCATAGCATCTTAAACTTGTTTTTGTTGATCTTCATTTAGAGATATTGGATATTTAATGTATCGTCCACATTTTGGAATAAAATAAATTTTATCTTTATTCTCATTTTTATTATATTCACTTTGTGAACCGTTAACAGAGTCAACATTTATCAATTCTTCAGTTGATGAATTGTGAGTTGTCAAACCCATACCCATTTTTCTTTTAAATTTCATAGCATTAGTAGTTAAATATGCATTTACTTTTTCTGATAAACTACTATCTTTTGCTAAAACTCTTGACCATGCTTTATCTTCTAAAATTTTATCAGCTTCATGTCTTTTCTTTATATCATTACTTTTAGAATATGCAATATCATGTTCTTTAGCTGCTTCATCTAATTTATTAATTGGATGTATATCTTTTTCAAGTTTTAATTCAAGATTAGTACCAGGTCCTAAATAATTATATCCTGGAGAATGTAATTCAAATGGAAGATTATTTATAAGATTATTTATAATACCACTACCATAATATCGTACCATTTATTATAATAGAAAATGTGATGTATTTATTTATTTATTTGGATAATTATTAATCATGAACTGAAGGTAAACTTGAAATATCATCATCAACTTTTTTATTAATATTAGACAATTCGTTTTTATTTTTCTTATTTATTTTAGTTACATTCTTTAAAAATCCCTCTGTTAAACTATTTGATTTAGTCTGTCGAGAATTGTCTTCTTTTGTCGAGAATTGTCGAGAATTGTCTTCATTTTTAGTGTTTTTGCCAATAATTTCAATACCAAGTAATTTAAGTCCATTATTAAGAGAATCGCGTGAAATATGATTTTGTTCGCAAAATTTTACTTTAGTTAATTTTAAAGTACTAGCTTGTTCTAAATAATTAATAGCTAAATTTCTTTCTCTAATTTGTTTAAGTTCATTAGCATTTTTTGGAATATGAATATTTTTTGAATTTCTAAAACTTTTTGTTTTCCCTTGTAGTGATACAAGTGGTGAAACAGTTTTAGTAGAAGGGCTTGGATGATTGTATAAATTAGTTATATTCTTATACATTTTATTCATTTTAATTTATTTATGAAAAAATTTTTTAAAATAATTATATTTTTCTTAGTGTTTCAATATAAAAAAATATTAAAATTTTTTATTATAATAAATGTCGAATATACATACAATTGAAGAATTTAAAACAAATACTGATGTGCCTATCTTGAAATTAAGAGGATCTAGTATAAAACTATTAAATAAAGAAGAAATAGAAAAAGAGGTCAAACAAACACAAGAATTTATTAGGCAACATAAGTCTCAGTTTAATAATAGAAGTGGTTTTGTTCAATGTTTAAATGATGCACTTAAAAATAATGATCATGTATGGCATGAATATGCTGTTTGTATTATGAAAAGTGTTAAAAATATTAAAGATTATAATATTGAATTACATTCAGAATCAAATAAAATATTAGTAAATGAATTATTAAATGAGAAAGCTATATTAGAATTTAGTTTAATGAGTTATGAAGAAATTATTGGCAAATTAAATGATGATATGTATGAGTTACAAGTAAATTATGATATTCTTGAATCAGAACATAATAACCTTATAAATAGCATTGAAAAAAAAAACGCTGCATTAGCTGAAAAATATAAGAACAATTTTATTAAAAGACAAAAAGCTATTGAAGAATCTAAAACAATGAAGATTGGACTAGTAAATAAAAAAATTACAACACAAAAACTCAATGATTTATTGAAAAGTGTAAGTAAAATGAAATAAAAAAAAAATATTGTTAATAAATGAATACTTGTGTTAATATTATTCCATATCAAAATAATTGTATATCACAGTTATACATAATTGATGCTAATAATAAATATAATGGAGGATGTAGATGTGTCATAATGGATCCGTCTTTATTAAAATTAATTTCTATTGTAATTTTTATTGTAATTGCAATTCTTATAATATATTTTATGCAATATATTTAGATACACAAAAAAGGGTAATTGAAAATGAATGTAAAAAGATTAACAAAAAAAAAAAATATTAAAAATATTTAGGATTTTTTCTATTGCATTAAATGAATAATTGTAAAAACAATTTTGATAAAAATAATCAATTATCAAAAATAGATTTTATTATTTCAAATGGAATAGATAAAATAATGCAAAATGAATACATTTCAATGGTACTAATTATTATTCTATTAATAATGTTTTTTTATAATTTGATAAGACAATTAAATGCAAGACTACAATTATTTTAAACATAGGTTTCGACCTAGTCAAAACATATTAGTAAATTTTTAATAATATTTTTTAGGTAAATAAATGAAAGAAGAAAAAGGTATTGAATCTTATGACTTTTATGAACATTTACCAGCTAATTCAACTTTATTAAACGAATATGGAAGACCAATAGAAATAAATATTAATAATCAAGACATTAAAACGTTACCATCAAAAAGTTTACTTAATATTAGAGGTCAAATTATTGCTAAAGATAAAGATGGTAAAATATTAGATAAACTTAATCCTGATAAAATAAATTTTGTGAATAATGGTATAATAAATCTGTTTAGTAAAATTACATATTTTATTAATTCAGTTGAAATTGATAAAATTGAAAATCCTGGAATAACAACAACAATTAAAGGCTTAGCATCATTTTCTAATGATTTACCATTAAATAATGCTGGTTGGCAAATTGTAAATAAAGGTAGTGTTTGTAATAAGAAAGGTTATTTTTCTGTTAGCATTCCATTATGTATATTAATTGGGTTTTTTGATGATTACAAAAATTTCATTTTTAGAATTAATCAAAAATTAGAATTAATAAGATCAAATGATGATACAAATTGTTTAATTATTGATAATAGTTTAAGTGATCATACTTTTTCTATTGATATTAATCAAATTATATGGAGAATGTCTCATGTTAAATTTTCAGTTGAAGTTGATCATGAAATTAATAAAAAAATTTCAAATAATACAAACTTTCAAATGTATTTTAGAAATTGGAGATACTATTGTACTACTGCAATTCCAGCTGTAAAGACTTATACCTGGAATATAACATCATCTAGTGCTAAACCTAGATATTTTCTTATTGCATTTCAAACATTAAGAAATCAGAATAATTATAAAGACAATAGTAAATTTGACCATTGTAATTTAGAAAATGTTGTAGTTAAATTAAATACAAATAGATATCCAAACTATGATATGCAACTATCTATTAATCAAAATAAATTTGATACATTATATAATATGTTTCTAGATTTTAAAAATTCATATTATGGTTCTAGTATAAATAATTTACCAATAGTTAATTATGATACATTTTTAAAAGAATATCCAATAATATGCATTGATACATCTAAACAGAATGAGGTAATTAAAGAGGCTGCTATTGATATTAAAATTGAATTTAAATGGACAGAAGATTTTCCATCAAATACAGTCGTTCACTGTTTAATTATTAGTGATGATAGTTATTCATATAATCCACTAACAAATCAAGTGATGCATGTTTGACTTGTTTTTTTAAATTTTTATAAAATTAAAATTAACTAAAAATTAATTGAAATAAATATGTAAGTAGTATGTATATTCCGGACTACAACGCAATATCAAAAATATTAAAATTTCAACATTTATTATCATTTTAACTCAAAAATATTAAAATTTTAACATTTATTATCATTTTAATTCAAAATTTTAACATTTTTACCATTTAACTCATTTTTTTAACTTACAGTTACTCAAAATTTTAACATTTTTTAACATTTAACTCATTTTTTTAGCTTATATTATCTCAAAAAGAAGTTAAAAATTTTGAGTTGGGTCGATTTAGTCCACCCCTAAATATTAACTACGAGTACCTTAAAAATATTAACTACGAGTACCTTAAAAATACTAACTACGAGTAACTATAATATAGGGGTTTTTAACATTTAACTCATTTTTTTAGCTTATATTATCTCAAAAAAAAAAAAAAAAAAAAAAAAAAGGATACATTTATTTTTTAAAGTACCTTTCAAAAAACAGTCTTTGAGTCAGATTTGAACTTGCAACAAAATTATTGTTACAATTCCAATTGCTTAACCAACTCATCTAAACCGTATACCCTGAATAATGTAATTATAGTTCAGTAGTATGCAAAGCAAACAGTTGATCTTATCAACATTGCTCACAATCTATAAATAGAATAAGCTTTATAAGTATTCACAGAGTGAACTGTTGGTCTGGTGCGGACCTGTGCGGACCAAAAAATGAAATACTGTTGAATATGAGTCACAAACTGCAAGATAAGCATAATATTTGATCTAGTCTGGTGCGGACCTGTGCGGACCAAAAAATGAAATACTGTTGAATATGAGTCACAAACTGCAAGATAAGCATAATATTTCATCTAGTCTGGTGCGGACCTGTGCGGACCAAAAAATGAAATACTGTTGAATACGAGTCACAAACTGCAAGATAAGCATAATATTTGCAAGATAAGCAATTAAGCTTTTATACATCAACACATGGTTAATGCAATTTTTACCGCGCACAGGCTCTAATCTTACTTTACATTATTATAGTGTTTTAAACGAAGAGAAGCAATGGAAGAGTAAGTATCGCAATTATGAAATGATTTTAATACAAAAAATAATAAAATATATATTTTATAGGAATCAAATATATGAGGACTTTGATAAAATTGTAAAAATTTGTAATGAGAAGAGGTGCAATTCTCAACAAGCTATACAAGTAGCAAAAAAAGAAAAATTGGTTGATCGGAAAACTTTGAAGAGGCTTCAACCACCCGTAAAAAGGAAGGCGAAAATAAAAATGCAGCCCGAAGAACTAAATAATTTTTTTAAAAATTTAATTATAAATTATAATGACCAAAATATTATAAATACTTCTATTATTAATGTTAATAATTATAATGAAAGTGATATTAAAATAATTTTAGAAAAACAAGTACAAAATATTAATATGTCTACAAAAAAATTATTTGAACACTATTGTATTCTAGCAAACAATATCGTAAATATTTTAAGTTTAAAAAAATATAGCTATGAATATATTATGACTATTACAAAATATAAAAGTAAAAATTTCATAAAAAAACTAGAATGGTTAGGAAATATTGTATCAAAGTTTCCTAAAATAATGCATATAAATATTAATATACATTAACTGAACTTATAAATAATAGAAAAAATATCACCGAATTATTTAGTGATAAATATAAAGGTATTAATATATATTGGAGTAATGTAAATAATTTAGAAGACAATGAAAATGAAGAAAATGATATGAATATATCTAATGAAATTGATAATGTAATTAATATAAGTAATAGTAACTATGGAGAAGCTTTGAATTTGTTAGAAAAAATAGACTTGAGTGATAAATCAAATTCATGAAGTAGTCGAAAAATTATTGTTTTAAACAATATAAAAAACAATTAATAAAAAATATTATTCAACAAAAATTTAAACATTTTTTATAATTCAAACATTTTTTATATTGTAAAGAAAAATTCAAACATTTTTTTATATCTACCATCATTTGTTTCTTGTTCTTTATCTATTACTAAAAATCCAAACTGTTCTTTCCAACATTGAATACACATATTTTTTAAAATATCATAATCAATATCATTACAATGGTCATTAAATATATGCTTCAGATTAGTCTTGTCTTGTTTAAATAAAATTATATAGTTTACATTATCTCTTATCAATTGTTTAGGAATTTTTGAATATGTTTGACATAAATAAAAACAAGAAATGTTATTGTGTCTACCATAAGCAAAATAATTGGCAATATTATCTTGTTGTTCTGTAGAGATATCATCAAATATTATTACAGAATATGGTTTAATATTTTCAGGTGTTGGTAGAGATTGAATTGATAAACATTTTATATCTTTAGATTCGAAATCATTTTTAATACACAATTTATTAAATTGAATTATCATATCTTCCAAAAATTTATATTTTTCTTGATAGCAAGTTTTTGAACAAATTATTATATCAGAATAATAAATCTTTGATAATATATTTAATAATACATTTGTTTTTCCGCAATTACTTGGTCCACAAATAATTGCTCTAATAATATTCGGAAATATTTCATTTAATCTTTTTATTGGTTTATGAGTATCAAAATTTTGAATAGTTAATTTAATTTTATTATCTAATTTAGTAACTTTTAAAAGACCATCCATAATTAGAATTTTAGATAAATTTTTTCATTATTAATATAATGAATTACATATTTATTTCAATTAATTTTTAGTTAATTTTAATTTTATAAAAATTAAAAAAAAAACAAGTCAAACATGCATCACTTGATTTGTTAGTGGATTATATGAATAACTATCATCACTAATAATTAAACAGTGAACGACTGTATTTGATGGAAAATCTTCTGTCCATTTAAATTCAATTTTAATATCAATAGCAGCCTCTTTAATTACCTCATTCTGTTTAGATGTATCAATGCATATTATTGGATATTCTTTTAAAAATGTAATATATCATAATTAACTATTGGTAAATTATTTATACTAGAACCATAATATGAATTTTTAAAATCTAGAAACATATTATATAATGTATCAAATTTATTTTGATTAATAGATAGTTGCATATCATAGTTTGGATATCTATTTGTATTTAATTTAACTACAACATTTTCTAAATTACAATGGTCAAATTTACTATTGTCTTTATAATTATTCTGATTTCTTAATGTTTGAAATGCAATAAGAAAATATCTAGGTTTAGCACTAGATGATGTTATATTCCAGGTATAAGTCTTTACAGCTGGAATTGCAGTAGTACAATAGTATCTCCAATTTCTAAAATACATTTGAAAGTTTGTATTATTTGAAATTTTTTTATTAATTTCATGATCAACTTCAACTGAAAATTTAACATGAGACATTCTCCATATAATTTGATTAATATCAATAGAAAAAGTATGATCACTTAAACTATTATCAATAATTAAACAATTTGTATCATCATTTGATCTTATTAATTCTAATTTTTGATTAATTCTAAAAATGAAATTTTTGTAATCATCAAAAAACCCAATTAATATACATAATGGAATGCTAACAGAAAAATAACCTTTCTTATTACAAACACTACCTTTATTTACAATTTGCCAACCAGCATTATTTAATGATAAATCATTAGAAAATGATGCTAAGCCTTTAATTGTTGTTGTTATTCCAGGATTTTCAATTTTATCAATTTCAACTGAATTAATAAAATATGTAATTTTACTAAACAGATTTATTATACCATTATTCACAAAATTTATTTTATCAGGATTAAGTTTATCTAATATTTTACCATCTTTATCTTTAGCAATAATTTGACCTCTAATATTAAGTAAACTTTTTGATGGTAACGTTTTAATGTCTTGATTATTAATATTTATTTCTATTGGTCTTCCATATTCATTTAATAGTGTAGAATTAGATGGCAAATGTTCATAAAAGTCATAAGATTCGATACCTTTTTCTTCTTTCATTTATTTAACTAAAAAATATTATTAAAAATTTACTAATATGTTTTGACTAGGTCGAAACCTATGTTTAAAATAATTGTAGTCTTGTATTTAATTGTCTTATCAAATTATAAAAAAACATTATTAATAGAATAATAATTAGTACCATTGAAATGTATTCATTTTGCATTATTTTATCTATTCCATTTGAAATAATAAAATCTATTTTTGATAATTGATTATTTTTATCACATTTTATTTTATCTTCCATTTAAATAATAAATTTTTTCCATTTTTTGAATTAATGACATAATATTATATAATAATTCTTTTACTTCATTCATATTCGTTAAATTTTCTCCACTAAAATCGCTTAGTATATACTGAAAATTTCTAAAAATTTGGTAAATATAATAAATATATATGAAGGAATATAAATACATCACATTTTCTATTATAATAAATGGTACGATATTATGGTAGTGGTATTATAAATAATCTTATAAATAATCTTCCATTTGAGTTACATTCTCCAGGATATAATTATTTAGGACCTGGTACTAATCTTGAATTAAAACTTGAAAAGGATGTAAATCCAATTAATAAATTAGATGAAGCAGCTAAAGAACATGATATTGCATATTCTAAAAGTAATGATATAAAGAAAAGACATGAAGCTGATAAAATTTTAGAAGATAAAGCATGGTCAAGAGTTTCAGCAAAAGATGGTAGTTTATCAGAAAAGGTAAATGCATATTTAACTACTAATGCTATGAAATTTAAAAGAAAAATGGGTATGGGTTTAACAACTCACAATTCATTAACTGAAGAATTGATAAATGTTGACTCTGTTAACGGTTCACAAAGTGAACATAATACAAATGAGAATAAAGATAAAATTTATTTTATTCCAAAATGTGGACGATACATTAAATATCCAATATCTCTAAATGAAGATCAACAAAAACAAGTTTATGATGCTATGAAAAATAAAACAGATATTACTATAAAATTAGAACCAATTCAATTACAAAGAACTAAAGAAAGTGTAATGAATGAAACATATTTACCATTAACTAGAAAACAAATTAATTCTATAAAAAAACATTTAGATAATAATAAAACTACTTTTAAAATTTTTATATTAAAATTATCTATGTCTCAGTTACAAAGTTTTAATAATGAAAAAATTGGTGGATTTTTACCAGCACTATTACCACTTATTCCAGCAATAGGAGCTGCAGTTACTGCAGGAACAACATTATATAGAGCATATAATGATAAAAAAACTAACGATAAATTATTAGAAGAAAAAATACGTCATAATAAAGCATTAGAAGAAAAAAATATAAAATCTGGTAATGGTATGTTACTTAAAAAATCTGGTAATGGTATGTTACTTAAAAAAAATTTGATTTTGAATTAATTCCAATTAAACCATTAAGTAATTATGATTTAAAAAAATATGCTAGAAAATTTAATATAGCAAATTTTAGAGGTGTATTCATGAAAGATAGATTACCAGAAAAGATAAAAGATATAGAATGTGGAATAATAAATTTAGATAATAATGATGGTAATGGTACACACTGGGTAGCATATAAAAAATATAATAATCATATTTTTTACTATGATTCCTTTGCTATAAATAAATTACCAATATTAATAGAAAAATATTTCAAAACTAATGAAAATACTGTAATTTTTAATAATAATATTGATCAAGAAATAAATGAAATAATTTGTGGTCATCTATGTTTAAAATTTTTACTTAATTAAATAATGCCGACTATATCATTAGATGGAAATACTTCAATAATTTCATGTAATTTTGATGAACCAATAATTTTAGATAATAAACATATTTCAACAGAGTCAAATGAAGTTAAACATGATTTTGAAATGTGTTTGCTTAATTTTTCTACTTATAATTCTATACCGAACATATCTGAAAAATTAAAAAATAATATTTTACATTATGTTGACTCTGTCATTGGTTCACAAAGTGAACATATTTTCGAAGGAAATGATTCACAAGATAATTTACATACAATTAACAGTGTTAACAAAAAACTTACATTTCCAACTGGTTCATATGAAATAAATGATATAAACAATTTTATAAAAGAGAAAATAAAGGGTATTACTATTAAACCAAATATGACAACATTAAAAGTTGAAATTAAAAGTAATTATATTATTGATTTTACACAAAAAAATTCCATAGCTTCATTACTAGGATTTAGTGAACAAATTATTCAACCTAATACATTAGTATCATCTGATTTACCAGTAAATATTATGAATGTTAATTCTATTAGAATAAAATGTAATATTGTAGGAGGTAGTTATGAAAATAATAAACAAACAAATATTATTCATGAATTTTTCATTAACGATAAACCTGGTGAAAAAATAAATGAAATACCTAGAAATTTAATATACTATCCAGTAAATACAAATACTATTAGAAACATAACTATTTATATAGTTGATCAGGATAATAATTTAATTGATTTTAGAAAAGAAAAAATTAGTATAAGATTAAATATTAGAAATGTAAATTGATATAAAATTTAAAAAAAATATTTGTTAATAAATTGGAAACAATGGGTGAAATAATAATTACAACAACAACAAAGATTATATCATAAAATAGTAAATGGTCAAAAAATATGTTTATCTATTATAGATGGTAAAAAGATATGTTTTTCATGCTTAGAAGAAACAACTATTTCTAATTTGAATAAGGGGTATTGTAAAAAATGTTATAATCAAAAATTCGCATATCGTAACTCAGTACCAAGTAGAAATAAAAAAATAGAGTGTGAATGTGGTGTAAATTATACTTTATCAAATAAACAACGTCATTTAAAATCTCAATTTCATATTAAATTTATTAACAATAAAGAAAATAATGAAAAAATTAATGATAAAAATTAATATCCAATTAAGTTTAATAAAATTAATTGGTATTTACATCACACTTTAAAGTATTATAATTTTATATTGTATAAAGACGAGAAGTTAATTTATTTAAAAAAATTTTTCTATATAAATAAAGAAAAATTAAGTAAAAATATCAAATAAATAAAAATGAATTCATTTAATATTAAAGAATTGAAATCTAAAAATTTAAAAAATTTAAAAAAATATATTAGAGCAAATAAACATATTTTTCAATTGCCAAAATATTGGTACAATAAAAATAAAAATAGTTTATTAAACATAATAAGTGTTTTAATAGAAAAGCATAATAATGATGTTATTCAAAATATAATAGGTCTATTTATAAGTTCGTGCGGTTTTACAACAGATGGCGTAACTTGATTATTATTCCATCGATCCACATTTCCAAACATTCATTGGAGAGCTACTGTCGTAAGGCACAAACGTCAGTATAAGTTTTTTATTTGAAGCGTAAACAACAATATTTTTACCACACTTGAAAATGTCGAATTTCGTGCCAAATAATGTGTTTTTGCGGGGAATTCTTCTTCATTATTTTAATATGAAGAAAAAAGCAGCCGAAAGTCATCGTATCTTGGTGGAAGTTTATGGTGAGCATGCTCTATCTGAGCGAACGTGCCAGAAGTGGTTTGCATGCTTTAAAAGTGGTGATTTTGGCTTGGAAGACGAAGAACGCGAGGGTGCGCCGCCAAAGTTCATGGATACCGAATTGGAGGAATTGCTCGATCAAAATCCGGCTCAAACGCAAGAAGAGGTTGCAAAAACTTTGGGAGTTGATCAATCAACCATTTCCAAACGTTTAAAAGCCATGGGAATGATCCGAAAGGTAGGCCATTGGGTGCCGTATGAATTGAAGCCAAGAGACGTTGAACGCCGTTTTATGGCATGCGAACAACTGCTTCAACGGCACAAAAGAAAGGGTTTTTTGCATCGAATTGTGACTGGCGATGAAAAGTGGGTCCATTACGACAATCCAAAACGTCGGGCAACGTATGGATACCCTGGCCATGCTTCAACATCGACGTCGGCGCAGAATATTCATGGCCTGAAGGTTATGCTGTGTATCTGGTGGGACCAGCTGGGTGTTGTGTATTATGAGCTACTGAAACCGAATGAAACGATTACGGGGGATGTCTACCGACGACAATTGATGCGTTTGAGCCGAGCACTGCGAGAAAAACGGCCGCAATACGCCGATAGACACGACAAAGTTATTTTGCAACATGACAATGCTCGGCCACATGTTGCACAAGTGGTCAAAACATACTTAGAAACGCTCAAATGGGATGTCCTACCCCACCCGCTGTATAGTCCAGACCTTGCGCCATCCGATTACTATCTCTTCCGATCGATGCAACATGGCCTGGCTGACCAGCACTTCCGTAATTACGATGAAGTCAAAAAATGGATCGATTCGTGGATTGCGGCAAAACCGACCGAATTTTTCACAAAGGGAATCCGTGAATTGCCAGAAAGATGGGAAAAAGTAGTAGTAAGCGATGGACAATATTTTGAATATTAAATTTGTAACCATTTTACGTCAATAAAGTTTCAAATTTCGAAAAAAAACCGCACGAACTTATTCATAGTCCTATTATTTCAAAATTTTGATGATTATGATTTTGATATTATTGATATTCAAGAAAAACAATTAAATGGTTCATGTTTTAACAATATGGTTGCTGATTTAGAGTTTACAAATAATGAAGAATTTGATATTGAAAGACATTTAGAATTAATAAAAAGAAATTGTTTCAAATATTTTTTCAAAGGTTTTAAAAAATATAGTAATTTTAAAGTGTCTTTAGGAACAGCGGTAAATATTGTGATTATTGATAAAAAAACTAATAAAATTAAAGAAAGTTATGAATATTGGTATAGATCAGAAATACATTATGTTAATAAATTAAACTATACAAAAGAATTTTATTTAATGATAGAGGAAATAAATAATAAATTCTCAGAAAAATGTACAAAAGGATCTACAGCTAGCTTTGTTAGAATAGTAAAAACACATATTAGTAGAGATAAGTCTCAAATTCTTGCTGGATCATATATTCCATTTACTAATAGAAATTGTGTTAATATTAAAAATACTGATAATAAATGTATTTTATATTGTATTTTATATTCTATTCATCAAGATGAAATTGTTAAAGATCCTCAAAGACCAACAAAATATAAAAAATATCTTGAAGATTTAGAAAATGATGATAAATTTAAAAATCTAAATTTAGAATTTCCATTTATAATTAATGAAGAAAATGTTAAAAAATTAGAAGATTATTTTAATATTACCATGAATTTTTATCATTATGATTCAGAAAAAAATGATGATGAATATTACCAAATTCAATTAATGTATAAAAGTAACTCTTTTCATTATTTCGTTAATGGTTTGCCAAAAAAACATGTTAATATTATATATATAGAAGAAAATATTACAGAAGAAACATACAAATCTCACTTTGTACCACTTAAAAATTTATCTGGATTTTTAAGTGGTAAAATTCATCATCAGCATGAACATCTACATATTTGTAATAAATGTTTTAAACATTTTGAAAAATCTGATGAATTAGAAGAACATATAAAAACATGTTATTTATTAAAAGATGATAATAATATAATACAAAATATAAAGTTACCTAAAGAGGGTGAAAATATTTTAAAATATAAATCTATTGGAGCAGAATTATTTCATCCATATACTTTATATGCTGATTTTGAATGTACTTTGGAAAAAATTAATAAAAAAAAATCTGACAAATGTAAAAATACAATATTACTTCATGAACACATTCCAAATAGTTATGGTATTTATAACACTTATAATAAACAATATATTTCAAAGAATACTTCTAATAGAAAAGTGCTATTGAAATCATTCTTAGATAATTTAATAAAATATGCTAAAGATTATTATGAAGTAAGAAAATTGAATAATATAATTCAGGATAAAGAATCGATATTAAAGTTTGATAATACTAACAATTGTGAAATTTGTGATATTCCATTTTCTGAAGAAAATAAAAAATGTTGGGATCATGACCATACAACTGGTAAATATAGAATGGCTTTATGTAATAAATGTAATCTAAAGTTAAAGATGCCAAAATTTTTACCAATTATTATTCATAATTTAAAAGGTTATGATTCAAAATTATTTCTAAAATATTTAGATGAATTTCATCCTGAAACTGAAACTAGTGTTTTAGCAACAAGTACTGAAAAATTTAAACAAATTAAAAAACCAGTTATTGTAGGTGAAACTAAATATTTAAAATGTAAAAACAAAAAATGTAAGTATGAGTATAATTTCATAACAAGAGACACCTGTTGTAAATGTGAATCAACAGATTTAGAATTATATACAGTTGCCGAAAAAATAGAATTAAGATTTATAGATTCAATGGAATTTATAAATACTTCATTAGATAAAGCTGTTAAAAATTTATTAGATGTTAATGATATATATTGTGTAACATGTAAGAAAATAAGAAAAATGGATTATGTAATATATCTTATAAAGTTAGTAAAAATACTAAGAATAACATATATGCTTGTAGTACTTGTTCAGTTTGTAATACTAAAAATATAAAATATATTAATTTTGATCATTTAGAAAATTTTAATAATATTTTTAAAGATTTATCATTAAAAGATAAATGTTATTTACTTAGAAAAGGCGTATATCCTTATGAATTTATTGATAATTATAAAAAATTAAGTATAACAGAATTTCCAAATCTTGAAGATTTTAATTCATCATTAAATGGAAATATTAATATTAACGATTATAAATTTGCAAATAAATTTTGGAAACATTTTAATTGTAAAACATTTAGAGACTATCACAACTGGTATTTAAAATTAGATGTTATACTTTTAAGTGATGTATTTGATAATTTTAGAAAAGAATGTTTTAAAAATTATAATTTAGATCCTATACATTATATAAGTTCACCACATTTAAGTAATTCATCTGCTTTAAAATTAACCAAACAAAAATTAGAATTATTAACAGATCAAGATATGTATGAATTTTATGAAAATGGAACTAGAGGTGGAATATCACAAATTGCACATAACTATGCTAAAGCTAATAATTGTTATTATTACGTTGACTCTGTCAACGGTTACCGAAAGGAACATGCTGATATTGTAGAACAAGTTTATAAATTAAGTAAAGAGGAAGCTTCTCTTAAAGGTATATACGATTCTAAAAAATTAACAAGTTATATTTTATATTTAGATGCAAATAATTTATATGGATGGGCTATGTCACAAAAATTAAGTGTTGGTAATCATGAATGGTTAAATGAAGATGAAATTAAATACTTTTGTAATGTTAATAATATTTTAAATAATAATTTTGATGATAATAATATTGGATATACATTAGAAGTTGATATAAGTATTCCTCCGGAATTACACAACTTTTATAATGATCATGCTCCAGCACCTCATCATTATGTTCCACAATTTGAAGATTTATCACCAAATCAAACAGACTTAATTAATAAAGGGATTGGTAGTAAACCAAATGATAAAATTAAAAAATTAATGTGTACGTTGTTACCAAAGAAAAATTATATAATTGATATAAGATTATTAAAAGAATATTTAAATAATGGTGTAATTTTAACTAAAATTCATAGAGGTATTAAATGTAGACAAGAAGCATGGTTAAAAAATTATATTGAAAAAAATACAACACTTAGAAAAGAAGCTAAAAACCATTTTGAAAAAGATTTTTTCAAACTTATGAATAATAGTGTATATGGTAAGCAAATGGAAAATGTTAGAAATAGACTTAATGTTAGAATAGTTAAAACTGAAAAAATTATGAGAAAACTAATAAGTAGAAATACATATCAATCAAGAAAAATAATAGATCATAATATGTGTGTAGTGTTTGGTAAAAATACAAATATTAAATTAAATAAACCTATCTTTGGAGGTCAAAATATTTTAGATTTATCAAAATTATTAATGTTTAAAATGTATGTACAAATGAAAAAGAAATATGGTAATAGAATGAAATTATTAGGAACAGATACTGATTCATTTATTCTTTATTTTGAAGGTAAACATATTGATGATGATTTTGATATTTATTCTGAAATGAAAGATGATCTAGATAATTATGATACCAGTGATTATATAGATAATTTTCCAATTGAAGATTTAAAATCTAATATTAATAAAAAAGTACCAGGAAAATTTAAAGATGAATATAATGGAATACCAATTAGAGAATTTTGTGGACTTAGAAGTAAAATGTATGCATTTAAGACCGATGTTTGTGATAAAAAAGTTTGTAAAGGAATAAAGAAAAGTAATATTAAAAAGTTAACAATTGAAGATTATAAGAATTGTTTAATTAATTTAAAAAATAAAAATGAAACTGTTCATAATATTAGATCATATGATAATAAACTATATACTACAGAAGAGAATAAAATAGGATTGTCACCCTATGATGATAAGTTTTATTTCAATAAAAAGTTGAATAATAATGATAACGATAAGTTAAATAAGACTTACAAATTACCCTGGGGACATTATGAAATAGGAAATGTAGGTAACTAAAACGAACCCCTCCTATTTACTATACATTAAATTATTAATTATATTAGATTAAGTTTTTTTTTTAATTTCAAATGAAATATGATGTGAACATATTTCAACGATGTTGAATATTTGAATTTTTATTTTGATTTATTATTTTTGTTTATCATTTATATATGTATGAATTTTTTAAATTATTTTTGAATTATATTTGTTTCAATTTGTAGTTTACTTTCTTGAATATCTGTTTCACTTTCTTCAATATTTAATTGTTTTATATATTCATCTACTTGAATACTTTTATCAATCTTATTATTAGTTTCATCATTTTGTTTAGTAATATTATTTTGATTAATATTGTCTTTATTTTGTAAAACTAAATCTTTAAGATAATTATCAATTAAAATTTGTTTTTCCGAATAACTATCCAATTGTTTTTCTAAACTGTTTTTAAAATTTTCAATATTTGTTTCTATAAAATCTACTTGTTTAGTTATGTTAATAATATCTTGATTTAAATTATTTTCTAATTGTTCTATTTCTTTATATACAACACCAAAAGCTACCACATTATCTTTTTCTTGTTTTTCAACTTCTTTTTGAAGTAGTTGATTTAATTCCATTAATTTACTAATAATATCTTTCATTTGATCACTATTTGAACGAATTTCTTCAACTTCATTTTCTAATGATATTATTCTATTAAGGGAATATTCATTAGATGAATTTATTTCTGAAAAAGATTTTTGTCCAAACTTATCAATTCCCATTTATTAGAAAAAAATTTTTTAATTTATTTAAATTTATATGTAATTTAATTAAACAGTTAATACGTTTCCTTCGGAGAGAGTCAACATATTTTCTTCTCTTAGTTCCTCAATAATATTCATAATTTCATTATGTATTTCTGGACTATCATTTCCTGCATTATACTCTCCTAACAACAAATTTAATCTATCTTTTAATTCATTAATATCATTCCAATAAACACGTTCACATTGTGAACGATTCGCAAAACGAACATATTCAGTAGGTAAACTAGTTTTAATTTTAAAATTTTGTAATGATTTTGAAAGATTATTTTTTGAATTTAAACCAGATCCTACTTTTTCTTTTATAATTTTATTTTTAATCAATATTGGTCTAATAAAATTCATATATTTATTTCCAACGCTAGATTTAATACGTTTAGAACTTTTGTCATTATTTTGCATGTAAGCATATGTTGATAATATAATTTCTTCATAATTTTGTAAATCATTATTTGTTACAGCTGTTGATGGTTCTTTTAAAGTTATTAATTCCCATAACCCTTTTGTTCCATTATAAGTTTTATTACTTAAAATAATATCATTATTACTAATTTTTACTTCAGTATTACCAATCCATAAATCTTTTCCATCTTCAGATCTTAGACCAAAAATATTGTCACATAATTTCATATCAGAATTATTTAAATTTAAATATTTCATTGCTATATTTCCAATTTTGTCTGAAATAAATTGTACTGGTGTAGATAACGTTTCATTTGCACTACGCAAAAGAGCGTCTTTTGATGTTGATGGAGTCAACTGTTCGCTTCGTGAACCTGTGCTAGTTGTTGGTGTACTTTCAACTAATTTTTGTTTGTTTGTTTTTCTAATTGGTGATAGTTGCTTTTCGTTAAATTCATTAGTTTGTAAATTCACATTATTGTTAGGTGGTTTATATTCATGTTGTGAATCGTTTCCTTTGGAAGTATATTCACTTTCAGTGTCGTTTCTTTTGGAAACTTGCTTGACATTGTCAAACGGTTTCGACTCCGTTGAAACATGTTCACTTTGTGAATGTCCATCTATTGTTTTTTTATATGATTGATTTGATTGATTTAAATCTACTATTAAATTTTTAAAGCTATCATTTAAATTGTGAACATTAATAACTGATTGATTTAATGGTTGAATAATTGCTTGAAGATCTTCATTAATTTTTTCTTGTTTTATTACTTTGTTTAAATTAAATTGTTGAAGTTTATTTTTTAAGTCTTTTTGTGTTTTAATATATTCTTTTAAAACTTTATCTGATATCATTGTTATTTAATTAAAATAAATTTTAAATATTTTTGAAATGGATAAAGATGAATTTATTGATACTAAAAATAATGATTTTAAAATAGCAAAAGAGTTGCATAAACCAGTAAGAAAAAATTTTGAAAGAAGAAAAATTATTACTAAAGGCATAAATGAACTATGGGCAGCAGATTTACTAATTATGACAACAGTTAATGTTGGAATTAATAGAGGATACAAATATATGCTTAATGTAATTGATACATTTTCTAAATTTGCTTATATAGAAGCATTAAAAAAGAAAGATGGAAAAACAACTTCTGAAGCATTTTTAAATATTATTAAAAAAGCAGGTTGTGCCCCAAAATTACTTCATACAGATTCTGGTAAAGAATTTTTAAATAAACATTTTCAAGAAGTTTTAGATAAATACAATATTAACATGTATCAAACATTTAGTGAAAAGAAATCATCAATTGTAGAAAGATTTAATAGAACCATTAATGAAAAACTAAAAATACGATTTGAAATTCAGAAAAATACTAATTGGATTGATGTAATTGATAAAATATTATATGAAT
Organism: Anastrepha ludens; assembly: GCF_028408465.1. Lineage (NCBI taxonomy): Eukaryota > Metazoa > Arthropoda > Insecta > Diptera > Tephritidae > Anastrepha > Anastrepha ludens. The sequence continues at coordinate 5,542,569 of NC_071504.1, forward strand.
ATAATTACAAAGATATACATAGAACTATTGGTATGAAACCTTGTGAAGTAAATGAAAAAAATGAACAATTAATTTTTGATAATTGTTTTAAAATTAATAGAAACAATTTAGAAAAACCAGTTTTTAAAATTGGAGAAAAAGTAAGAATTCAGTCACATAAAAAACAATTTGAAAACAAATATAAAAATAATTGGACTCGAGAAATATTTTATATTAGTAAAATTTATCCATCTAATCCAATAACATATATTATTTAATAAGAGATTTAAATTATGAACCAATATTGGGTAAATTTTATAAATTTGAACTTCAAAGAGTTCTAATTTGAAGTTTCAATTATTTTGCGTCCACCCTCTTCTAACGCTAAATACACTTGTAACCATGTTTGACTTTGTCGAAACATGTGTTGATGTATAAAAATTGAATATTCTAAATCAAATATTATGCTTATCTTGCAGTTTGTGACTCGTATTCAACAGTATTTCATTTTTTTTGGTTTGTGCTTATGCTTATCTTGCAATTATGCTTATTCTATTTATAGATTGTGAGCAATGTTGATAAGATCAACTGTTTGCTTTGCATACTACTCAACTATAATTACATTATTCAGGGTATACGGTTTAGATGAGTTGGTTAAGCAGTTGGAATTGTAACAATAATTTTGTTGCAAGTTCAAATCTGACTCAAAGACGTTTTTTTGAAAGGTACTTTAAAAAATAAATGTATCTTTTTTTTTTTTTTTTTTTTTTTTTTTTTTTTTTAGATAATATAAGCTAAAAAAATGAGTTAAATGTTAAAAACCCCTATATTATAGTTACTCGTAGTTAGTATTTTTAAGGTACTCGTAGTTAATATTTTTAAGGTACTCGTAGTTAATATTTAGGGGTGGACTAAATCGACCCAACTCAAAATTTTTAACTTTTTTTTGAGATAATGTAACCTAAAAAAATGAGTTTAATGTTAAAAACTGTTAAAATTTTGAGTAACTGTAAGTTAAAAAAATGAGTTAAATGGTAAAAATGTTAAAATTTTGAATTAAAATGATAATAAATGTTAAAATTTTAATATTTTTGAGTTAAAATGATAATAAATGTTAAAATTTTAATATTTTTGATATTGCGTTGTAGTCCGGAATATACATACTACTTATGTATTATATTAATAGATTAAAAAAATTTATCTAAAATTCTAAATTATGGATGGTCATTTAAAAGTTACTAAATTAGATAATAAAATTAAATTAACTATTCAAAATTTTGATACTCATAAACCAATAAAAAGATTAAATGAAATATTTCCGAATATTATTAGAGCAATTATTTGTGGACCAAGTAATTGCGGAAAAACAAATGTAAGTAGTATGTATATTCCGGACTACATGACAATATCAAAAATGTTAAAATTTTAACATTTATTATCATTTTAACTCAAAAATATTAAAATTTTAACATTTATTATCATTTTAACTCAAAAATTTAACATTTTTACCATTTAACTCATTTTTTTAACTTACAGTTACTCAAAATTTTAACATTTTTTAACATTTAACTCATTTTTTTAGCTTATATTATCTCAAAAAATAAACGTTTAAATTTTGATGTGGGTCGATGAGTCCAACCTTAAATTATAGTTACTCGTAGTTAATATTTTTAAGATATTAAAGATATCTATTTTTGATGTACTAGTAATCAATATTTAGGTTGGTACAGTTAAAATTTTGTGTTGGGTCGATGTCTATTAAGTGAAAAAATGTTAAAATATTGATTACAAAATATTTAAAGTAATCTATTCAAAAAAAAAAAAAAAACAAAAAAGGATACATTTATTTTTGAAAGTACCTTTCAAAAAAAACGACGAACTCCTCAAAACAAGAGTCTTTGAGTCAGATTTGAACTTGCAACAAAATTATTGTTATAATTCCAACTGCTTAACCAACTCATCTAAACATCATATTCTAAAGTGATGTAATTACAGCTGAGTAGTATGCAAAGCAAGCAATGCTGATCTTATCAACATTGCTCACAATCTATAAATAGAATAAGCATAAGCACAAACCAAAAAAAAAAAATGAAATACTGTTGAATACGAGTCACAAACTGCAAGATAAGCATAATATTTGATAAGCTTTTATACATCAACACATGGTTACAAGTGCAGTATGTATTTAGCGTTAGAAGAGGGTGGACGCAAAATAATTGAAACTTCAAATTTGAACTCTTTGAAGTTCAAATTTATAAAATTTACCCAATATTGGTTCATAATTTAAATCTCTTATTAAATATGTTATTGGATTAGATGGATAAATTTTACTAATATAAAATATTTCTCGAGTCCAATTATTTTTATATTTGTTTTCAAATTGTTTTTTATGTGATTGAATTCTTACTTTTTCTCCAATTTTAAAAACTGGTTTTTCTAAATTGTTTCTATTAATTTTAAAACAATTATCAAAAATTAATTGTTCATTTTTTTCATTTACTTCACAAGGTTTCATACCAATAGTTCTATGTACATCTTTGTAATTATATTCATATAATATTTTATCAATTACATCAATCCAATTAGTATTTTTCTGAATTTCAAATCGTATTTTTAGTTTTTCATTAATGGTTCTATTAAATCTTTCTACAATTGATGATTTCTTTTCACTAAATGTTTGATACATGTTAATATTGTATTTATCTAAAACTTCTTGAAAATGTTTATTTAAAAATTCTTTACCAGAATCTGTATGAAGTAATTTTGGGGCACAACCTGCTTTTTTAATAATATTTAAAAATGCTTCAGAAGTTGTTTTTCCATCTTTCTTTTTTAATGCTTCTATATAAGCAAATTTAGAAAATGTATCAATTACATTAAGCATATATTTGTATCCTCTATTAATTCCAACATTAACTGTTGTCATAATTAGTAAATCTGCTGCCCATAGTTCATTTATGCCTTTAGTAATAATTTTTCTTCTTTCAAAATTTTTTCTTACTGGTTTATGCAACTCTTTTGCTATTTTAAAATCATTATTTTTAGTATCAATAAATTCATCTTTATCCATTTCAAAAATATTTAAAATTTATTTTAATTAAATAACAATGATATCAGATAAAGTTTTAAAAGAATATATTAAAACACAAAAAGACTTAAAAAATAAACTTCAACAATTTAATTTAAACAAAGTAATAAAACAAGAAAAAATTAATGAAGATCTTCAAGCAATTATTCAACCATTAAATCAATCAGTTATTAATGTTCACAATTTAAATGATAGCTTTAAAAATTTAATAGTAGATTTAAATCAATCATATAAAAAAACAATAGATGGACATTCACAAAGTGAATATGTTTCAACGGAGTCGAAACCGTTTGACAATAATATGAATTTACAAACTAATGAATTTAACGAAAAGCAACTATCACCAATTAGAAAAACAAACAAACAAAAATTAGTTGAAAGTACACCAACAACTAGCACATGTTCACGAAGCGAACAGTTAACTCCATCAACATCAAAAGACGCTCTTTTGCGTAGTGCAAATGAAACGTTATCTACACCAGTACAATTTATTTCAGAAAAAATTGGAAATATGGCAATGAAATATTTAAATTTAAATAATTCTGATATGAAATTATGTGACAATATTTTTGGTCTAAGATCTGAAGATGGAAAAGATTTATGGATTGGTAATACTGAAGTAAAAATTAGTAATAATGATATTATTTTAAGTAATAAAACTTATAATGGAACAAAAGGGTTATGGGAATTAATAACTTTAAAAGAACCATCAACAGCTGTAACAAATAATGATTTACAAAATTATGAAGAAATTATATTATCAACATATGCTTACATGCAAAATAATGACAAAAGTTCTAAACGTATTAAATCTAGCGTTGGAAATAAACATATGAATTTTATTAGACCAATATTGATTAAAAATAAAATTATAAAAGAAAAAGTAGGATCTGGTTTAAATTCAAAAAATAATCTTTCAAAATCATTACAAAATTTTAAAATTAAAACTAGTTTACCTACTGAATATGTTCGTTTTGCGAATCGTTCACAATGTGAACGTGTTTATTGGAATGATATTAATGAATTAAAAGATAGATTAAATTTGTTGTTAGGAGAGTATAATGCAGGAAATGATAGTCCAGAAATACATAATGAAATTATGAATATTATTGAGGAACTAAGAGAAGAAAATATGTTGACTCTCTCCGAAGGAAACGTATTAACTGTTTAATTAAATTACATATAAATTTAAATAAATTAAAAAAATTTTTTCTAATAAATGGGAATTGATAAGTTTGGACAAAAATCTTTTTCAGAAATAAATTCATCTAATGAATATTCTCTTAATAGAATAATATCATTAGAAAATGAAGTTGAAGAAATTCGTTCAAATAGTGATCAAATGAAAGATATTATTAGTAAATTAATGGAATTAAATCAACTACTTCAAAAAGAAGTTGAAAAACAAGAAAAAGATAATGTGGTAGCTTTTGGTGTTGTATATAAAGAAATAGAACAATTAGAAAATAATTTAAATCAAGATATTATTAACATAACTAAACAAGTAGATTTTATAGAAACAAATATTGAAAATTTTAAAAACAGTTTAGAAAAACAATTGGATAGTTATTCGGAAAAACAAATTTTAATTGATAATTATCTTAAAGATTTAGTTTTACAAAATAAAGACAATATTAATCAAAATAATATTACTAAACAAAATGATGAAACTAATAATAAGATTGATAAAAGTATTCAAGTAGATGAATATATAAAACAATTAAATATTGAAGAAAGTGAAACAGATATTGAAGAAAGTAAACTACAAATTGAAACAAATATAATTCAAAAATAATTTAAAAAATTCATACATATATAAATGATAAACAAAAATAATAAATCAAAATAAAAATTCAAATATTCAACATCGTTGAAATATGTTCACATCATATTTCATTTGAAATTAAAAAAAAAACTTAATCTAATATAATTAATAATTTAATGTATAGTAAATAGGAGGGGTTCGTTTTAGTTACCTACATTTCCTATTTCATAATGTCCCCAGGGTAATTTGTAAGTCTTATTTATCAACTTTTTATTGAAATAAAACTTATCATCATAGGGTGACAATCCTATTTTATTCTCTTCTGTAGTATGTAGTTTATTATCATATGATCTAATATTATGAACAGTTTCGTTTTTATTTTTTAAATTAATTAAACAATTCTTATAATCTTCAATTGTTAACTTTTTAATATTATTTTTCTTTATTCCTTTACAAACTTTTTTATCACAAACATCGGTCTTAAATGCATACATTTTACTTCTAAGTCCACAAAATTCTCTAATTGGTATTCCATTATATTCATCTTTAAATTTTCCTGGTACTTTTTTATTAATATTAGATTTTAAATCTTCAATTGGAAAATTATCTATATAATCACTGGTATCATAATTATCTAGATCATCTTTCATTTCAGAATAAATATCAAAATCATCATCAATATGTTTACCTTCAAAATAAAGAATAAATGAATCAGTATCTGTTCCTAATAATTTCATTCTATTACCATATTTAGTTTTAAGTTGTACATACATTTTAAACATTAATAATTTTGATAAATTTAAAATATTTTGACCTCCAAAGATAGGTTTATTTAATTTAATATTTGTATTTTTACCAAACACTACACACATATTATGATCTATTATTTTTCTTGATTGATATGTATTTCTACTTATTAGTTTTCTCATAATTTTTTCAGTTTTAACTATTCTAACATTAAGTCTATTTCTAACATTTTCCATTTGCTTACCATATACACTATTATTCATAAGTTTGAAAAAATCTTTTTCAAAATGGTTTTTAGCTTCTTTTCTAAGTGTTGTATTTTTTTCAATATAATTTTTTAACCATGCTTCTTGTCTACATTTAATACCTCTATGAATTTTAGTTAAAATTACACCATTATTTAAATATTCTTTTAATAATCTTATATCAATTATATAATTTTTCTTTGGTAACAACGTACACATTAATTTTTTAATTTTATCATTTGGTTTACTACCAATCCCTTTATTAATTAAGTCTGTTTGATTTGGTGATAAATCTTCAAATTGTGGAACATAATGATGAGGTGCTGGAGCATAATCATTATAAAAGTTGTGTAATTCCGGAGGAATACTTATATCAACTTCTAATGTATATCCAATATCACCATCATCAAAATTATTATTTAAAATATTATTAACATTACAAAAGTATTTAATTTCATCTTCATTTAACCATTCATGATTACCAACACTTAATTTTTGTGACATAGCCCATCCATATAAATTATTTGCATCTAAATATAAAATATAACTTGTTAATTTTTTAGAATCGTATATACCTTTAAGAGAAGCTTCCTCTTTACTTAATTTATAAACTTGTTCTACAATATCAGCATGTTCCTTTCGGTAACCGTTGACAGAGTCAACGTAATAATAACAATTATTAGCTTTAGCATAGTTATGTGCAATTTGTGATATTCCACCTCTAGTTCCACTTTCATAAAATTCATACATATCTTGATCTGTTAATAATTCTAATTTTTGTTTGGTTAATTTTAAAGCAGATGAATTACTTAAATGTGGTGAACTTATATAATGTATAGGATCTAAATTATAATTTTTAAAACATTCTTTTCTAAAATTATCAAATACATCACTTAAAAGTATAACATCTAATTTTAAATACCAGTTGTGATAGTCTCTAAATGTTTTACAATTAAAATGTTTCCAAAATTTATTTGCAAATTTATAATCGTTAATATTAATATTTCCATTTAATGATGAATTAAAATCTTCAAGATTTGGAAATTCTGTTATACTTAATTTTTTATAATTATCAATAAATTCATAAGGATATACGCCTTTTCTAAGTAAATAACATTTATCTTTTAATGATAAATCTTTAAAAATATTATTAAAATTTTCTAAATGATCAAAATTAATATATTTTATATTTTTAGTATTACAAACTGAACAAGTACTACAAGCATATATGTTATTCTTAGTATTTTTACTAACTTTATAAGATATATTACATAATCCATTTTTCTTATTTTCTTACATGTTACACAATATATATCATTAACATCTAATAAATTTTTAACAGCTTTATCTAATGAAGTATTTATAAATTCCATTGAATCTATAAATCTTAATTCTATTTTTTCGGCAACTGTATATAATTCTAAATCTGTTGATTCACATTTACAACAGGTGTCTCTTGTTATGAAATTATACTCATACTTACATTTTTTGTTTTTACATTTTAAATATTTAGTTTCACCTACAATAACTGGTTTTTTAATTTGTTTAAATTTTTCAGTACTTGTTGCTAAAACACTAGTTTCAGTTTCAGAATGAAATTCATCTAAATATTTTAGAAATAATTTTGAATAATAACCTTTTAAATTATGAATAATAATTGGTAAAAATTTTGGCATCTTTATTACATAAAGCCATTCTATATTTACCAGTTGTATGGTCATGATCCCAACATTTTTTATTTTCTTCAGAAAATGGAATATCACAAATTTCACAATTGTTAGTATTATCAAACTTTAATATCGATTCTTTATCCTGAATTATATTATTCAATTTTCTTACTTCATAATAATCTTTAGCATATTTTATTAAATTATCTAAGAATGATTTCAATAGCACTTTTCTATTAGAAGTATTCTTTGAAATATATTGTTTGTTATAAGTGTTATAAATACCATAACTATTTGGAATGTGTTCATGAAGTAATATTGTATTTTTACATTTGCCAGATTTTTTTTTATTAATTTTTTCCAAAGTACATTCAAAATCAGCATATAAAGTATATGGATGAAATAATTCTGCACCATTAGATTTATATTTTAAAATATTTTCACCCTCTTTAGGTAACTTTATATTTTGTATTATATTATTATCATCTTTTAATAAATAACATGTTTTTATATGTTCTTCTAATTTATCAGATTTTTCAAAATGTTTAAAACATTTATTACAAATATGTAGATGTTCATGCTGATGATGAATTTTACCACTTAAAAATCCAGATAAATTTTTAAGTGGTACAAAGTGAGATTTGTATGTTTCTTTTGTAATATTTTCTTCTATATATATAATATTAACATGTTTTTTTGGCAAACCATTAACGAAATAATGAAGAGAGTTACTTTTATACATTAATTGAATTTGGTAATATTCATCATCATTTTTTTCTGAATCATAATGATAAAAATTCATGGTAATATTAAAATACTCTTCTAATTTTTTAACATTTTCTTCATTAATTATAAATGGAAATTCTAAATTTAGATTTTTAAATTTATCATCATTTTCTAAATCTTCAAGATATTTTTTATATTTTGTTGGTCTTTGAGGATCTTTAACAATTTCATCTTGATGAATAGAATATAAAATACAATATAAAATACATTTATTATCAGTATTTTTAATATTAACACAATTTCTATTAGTAAATGGAATATATGATCCAGCAAGAATTTGAGACTTATCTCTACTAATATGTGTTTTTACTATTCTAACAAAGCTAGCTGTAGATCCTTTTGTACATTTTTCTGAGAATTTATTATTTATTTCCTCTATCATTAAATCAAATTCTTTTGTATAGTTTAATTTATTAACATAATGTATTTCTGATCTATACCAATATTCATAACTTTCTTTAATTTTATTAGTTTTTTTATCAATAATCACAATATTTACCGCTGTTCCTAAAGACACTTTAAAATTACTATATTTTTTAAAACCTTTGAAAAAATATTTGAAACAATTTCTTTTTATTAATTCTAAATGTCTTTTAATATTAAATTCTTCATTATTTGTAAACTCTAAATCAGCAACCATATTGTTAAAACATGAACCATTTAATTGTTTTTCTTGAATATCAATAATATCAAAATCATAATCATCAAAATTTTGAAATATATTTTGAATAACATCATTATTATGCTTTTCTATTAAAACATTTATTATGTTTAATAAACTATTTTTATTTTTATTATACCAATATTTTGGCAATTGAAAAATATGTTTATTTGCTCTAATATATTTTTTTAAATTTTTTAAATTTTTAGATTTCAATTCTTTAATATTAAATGAATTCATTTTTATTTGGTTGATATTTTTACTTAATTTTTCCTTATTTATATAGAAAAAATTTTTTTAATAATTTAACTTCGCACCTCAAACATTTTAATACTTTAAATTGTGATGTAAATACTAATTAAATTTATTTAGCTTAATTAGAAATTAATTTTTATCAGAATTTTTTTCATTATTTTCTTTATTATTAATATATTTAATATGAAATTGAGATTTTAAATGACGTTGTTTATGTGGAAGAGTATAATTTACACCACATTCAAGCGTAGAGTAGTTCTACTTGGTAATGAGTTACGATATGCGAATTTTTGATTGTAACATTTTTTACAATACCCCTTATTCAAATTAGAAATAGTTGTTTCTTCTAAGCATGAAAAACATATTTTTTTACCATCTATAATAGATAAACATATTTTTTCACCATTTATTATTTTATGATATAATCTTTGTTTTGGTATGTTTCCTTCGTGAATGGTTTCTTTTGAAAACATAATTTCACTCATTATTTCCAATTTATTAACAAATATTATTTTAAATTTATGTTAACTTTGTTAACTATTTTCTTCGAAAATATCAATTTACATTTCTAATATTTAATCTTATACTAATTTTTTCTTTTCTAAAATCAATGAAATTATTATCCTGATCAACTATATAAATAGTTATATTTCTAATAGTATTTGTATTTACTGGATAGTATATTAAATTTGTAGGTATTTCATTTATTTTTTCACCTGGTTTATCATTGATAAAAAATTCATGAATAATATTTGTTTGTTTATTATTTTCATAACTACCTCCTACAATATTACATTTTATTCTAATAGAATTAACATTCATAATATTTACTGGTAAATCAGATGATACTAATGTATTAGGTTGAATAATTTGTTCACTAAATCCTAGTAATGAAGCTATGGAATTTTTTTGTGTAAAATCAATAATATAATCACTTTTAATTTCAACTTTTAATGTTGTCATATTTGGTTTAATAGTAATACCCTTTATTTTCTCTTTTATAAAATTGTTTATATCATTTATTTCATATGAACCAGTTGGGAATGTAATTATTTTGTTAACACTGTTAATTGTTTGTAAATTATCTTGTGAATCATTTCCTTCGAAAATATGTTCACTTTGTGAACCAATGACAGAGTCAACATAATGTAAAATATTATTTTTTAATTTTTCAGATATGTTCGGTATAGAATTATAAGTAGAAAAATTAAGCAAACACATTTCAAAATTATGTTTATTATCTAAAATTATTGGTTCATCAAAATTACATGAAATTATTGAAGTATTTCCATCTAATGATATAGTCGGCATTATTTAATTAAGTAAAAATTTTAAACATAGATGACCACAAATTATTTCATTTATTTCTTGATCAATATTATTATTAAAAATTACAGTATTTTCATTAGTTTTGAAATATTTCTCTATTAATATTGGTAATTTATTTATAGCAAAGGAATCATAGTAAAAAATAAGATTATTATATTTTTTATATGCTACCCAGTGTGTACCATTACCATTATTATTATCTAAATTTATTATTCCACATTCTATATCTTTTATCTTTTTTGGTAATCTATCTTTCATGAATACACCTCTAAAATTTGCTATATTAAATTTTCTAGCATATTTTTTTAAATCATAATTACTTAATGGTTTAATTGGAATTAATTCAAAATCAAATTTTTTTTAAGTAACATACCATTACCAGATTTTTTAAGTAGCATACCATTACCAGATTTTATATTTTTTTCTTCTAATGCTTTATTATGACGAATTTTTTCTTCTATTGGGAGGTTGAATTAGTTTTAAAGGTTTTTTTTCGAAGATTTGGGGCTTTATTGTGAAAAAACGGTACAAAATATTTTATTCGAAGTATTGGCCATCGCTAGCTACAACTTTCGCCCGTCTTTCGGGCAATTTCCGGATGCCGTTTCTCCAAAATTCTGGCCGCTACTTGGCTATCCATGACTCAACCCATATTTTGGTAGCCTCGTACGAGGAGAACCGCTGGTCCGCCAAATCGAGACTCATATGCCGGAACAAATGATAATCGGAGGGAGCTATGTCTGGACTATACGGCGAGTGGGGTAACACTTCCCAGCCAAGCGTTCCAAGGTATTTTTTGACAGGTTGAGCAACATGCGGCCGAGCGTTGTCATGTTGCAAAATAACCTTGTCGTGCCTTTTTACCGTTTCCGGCCGTTTTTCTTTCAATGCCCGGCTTAAACGCATCAATTGCAGTCGGTAACGATCCCCCGTGATTGTTTCGCCCGGTTGGAGCAGCTCAAAATATACGACGCCGACCTGATCCCACCAAATGCAGAGCATGATTTTCTTGCCGTGAATATTCTGCTTGGCCGTCGACGTTGATGCGTGGCCGGGCAAACCCCATGATTTTTTGCGTTTTGGGTTATCCTAGTGGATCCATTTTTCGTCGCCAGTCACCACCCGATGCAAAAAACCCTTCCGATTTTGTCGCTCGATCAGCAATTCGCACGTAAAAAGTCGCCGTTCGACGTCGCGCAGCTTCAACTCGCACGGGACCCAATGCCCCTGCTTTTGGATCATTCCCATCGCTTTTAGACGCTTGCAAACGGTTGATTTATCAACGCCCAATGATTCAGCAAGCTCTTCTTGGGTTTGGCACGAGTCCTTGTTTACCAATTCCCCCAATTCCGCGTCCTCGAACTTTTTGGGCTGGCCAAGACGCTCCTTGTCTTCGGTGTGAAAATCACCACTTTTGAATCGTCGAAAGCAGTACTCACATGTTGAAATCGACGGAGTATGGTCTGGATAGGCCTCCTGCAGCAATTCACGGGCTTGTGCTGTATTTTTTTTTCAAATTGAAGCAGAAAAGCAAAGCTTCCCGCAAATTGCGTTTCGGCGGCACGAAAGTTGACATACTCGGAGCACGAAAACACTGCGTTGTTTATACTTCAGCGAAATGACAGATACTGATAAACAAAGCCTAGGGATGAGGTTTTGCCATGAATATATATTCAGTATTGCCAACGCGATAAAGTGATAAATAGCGCCATCTGTGTGTCACCTTTAAAACTAATTCAACCTCCCAATAATAATTTATCGTTAGTTTTTTTATCATTATATGCTCTATATAATGTTGTTCCTGCAGTAACTACAGCTCCTATTGCTGGAATAAATGGTAATAGTGCTGGTAAAAATCCACCAATTTTTTCATTATTAAAACTTTGTAACTGGGACATAGATAATTTTAATATAAAAATTTTAAAAGTAGTTTTATTATTATCTAAATGTTTTTTTATAGAATTAATTTGTTTTCTAATATAGTTAATGGTAAATATGTTTCATTCATTACACTTTCTTTAGTTCTTTGTAATTGAATTGGTTCTAATTTTATAGTAATATCTGTTTTATTTTTCATAGCATCATAAACTTGTTTTTGTTGATCTTCATTTAGAGATATTGGATATTTAATGTATCGTCCACATTTTGGAATAAAATAAATTTTATCTTTATTCTCATTTTTATTATATTCACTTTGTGAACCGTTAACAGAGTCAACATTTATCAATTCTTCAGTTGATGAATTGTGAGTTGTCAAACCCATACCCATTTTTCTTTTAAATTTCATAGCATTAGTAGTTAAATATGCATTTACTTTTTCTGATAAACTACCATCTTTTGCTGAAACTCTTGACCATGCTTTATCTTCTAAAATTTTATCAGCTTCATGTCTTTTCTTTATATCATTACTTTTAGAATATGCAATATCATGTTCTTTAGCTGCTTCATCTAATTTATTAATTGGATGTATATCTTTTTCAAGTTTTAATTCAAGATTAGTACCAGGTCCTAAATAATTATATCCTGGAGAATGTAATTCAAATGGAAGATTATTTATAAGATTATTTATAATACCACTACCATAATATCGTACCATTTATTATAATAGAAAATGTGATGTATTTATTTATTTATTTGGATAATTATTAATCATGAACTGAAGGTAAACTTGAAATATCATCATCAACTTTTTTATTAATATTAGACAATTCGTTTTTATTTTTCTTATTTATTTTAGTTACATTCTTTAAAAATCCCTCTGTTAAACTATTTGATTTAGTCTGTCGAGAATTGTCTTCTTTTGTCGAGAATTGTCGAGAATTGTCTTCATTTTTAGTGTTTTTGCCAATAATTTCAATACCAAGTAATTTAAGTCCATTATTAAGAGAATCGCGTGAAATATGATTTTGTTCGCAAAATTTTACTTTAGTTAATTTTGAAGTACTAGCTTGTTCTAAATAATTAATAGCTAAATTTCTTTCTCTAATTTGTTTAAGTTCATTAGCATTTTTTGGAATATGAATATTTTTGAATTTCTAAAACTTTTTGTTTTCCCTTGTAGTGATACAAGTGGTGAAACAGTTTTAGTAGAAGGGCTTGGATGATTGTATAAATTAGTTATATTCTTATACATTTTATTCATTTTAATTTATTTATGAAAAATTTTTTTAAAATAATTATATTTTTCTTAGTGTTTCAATATAAAAAAATATTAAAAATTTTTATTATAATAAATGTCGAATATACATACAATTGAAGAATTTAAAACAAATACTGATGTGCCTATCTTGAAATTAAGAGGATCTAGTATAAAACTATTAAATAAAGAAGAAATAGAAAAAGAGGTCAAACAAACACAAGAATTTATTAGGCAACATAAGTCTCAGTTTAATAATAGAAGTGGTTTTGTTCAATGTTTAAATGATGCACTTAAAAATAATGATCATGTATGGCATGAATATGCTGTTTGTATTATGAAAAGTGTTAAAAATATTAAAGATTATAATATTGAATTACATTCAGAATCAAATAAAATATTAGTAAATGAATTATTAAATGAGAAAGCTATATTAGAATTTAGTTTAATGAGTTATGAAGAAATTATTGGCAAATTAAATGATGATATGTATGAGTTACAAGTAAATTATGATATTCTTGAATCAGAACATAATAACCTTATAAATAGCATTGAAAAAAAACGCTGCATTAGCTGAAAAATATAAGAACAATTTTATTAAAAGACAAAAAGCTATTGAAGAATCTAAAACAATGAAGATTGGACTAGTAAATAAAAAAATTACAACACAAAAACTCAATGATTTATTGAAAAGTGTAAGTAAAATGAAATAAAAAAAAAAAATATTGTTAATAAATGAATACTTGTGTTAATATTATTCCATATCAAAATAATTGTATATCACAGTTATACATAATTGATGCTAATAATAAATATAATGGAGGATGTAGATGTGTCATAATGGATCCGTCTTTATTAAAATTAATTTCTATTGTAATTTTTATTGTAATTGCAATTCTTATATTTTATGCAATATATTTAGATACACAAAAAAGGGTAATTGAAAATGAATGTAAAAAGATTAACAAAAAAAAAATATTAAAAATATTTAGGATTTTTTCTATTGCATTAAATGAATAATTGTAAAAACAATTTTGATAAAAATAATCAATTATCAAAAATAGATTTTATTAATATATTTCAAATGGAATAGATAAAATAATGCAAAATGAATACATTTCAATGGTACTAATTATTATTCTATTAATAATGTTTTTTTATAATTTGATAAGACAATTAAATGCAAGACTACAATTATTTTAAACATAGGTTTCGACCTAGTCAAAACATATTAGTAAATTTTTAATAATATTTTTTAGGTAAATAAATGAAAGAAGAAAAAGGTATTGAATCTTATGACTTTTATGAACATTTACCAGCTAATTCAACTTTATTAAACGAATATGGAAGACCAATAGAAATAAATATTAATAATCAAGACATTAAAACGTTACCATCAAAAAGTTTACTTAATATTAGAGGTCAAATTATTGCTAAAGATAAAGATGGTAAAATATTAGATAAACTTAATCCTGATAAAATAAATTTTGTGAATAATGGTATAATAAATCTGTTTAGTAAAATTACATATTTTATTAATTCAGTTGAAATTGATAAAATTGAAAATCCTGGAATAACAACAACAATTAAAGGCTTAGCATCATTTTCTAATGATTTACCATTAAATAATGCTGGTTGGCAAATTGTAAATAAAGTTGAAGTTGATCATGAAATTAATAAAAAAAATTCAAATAATACAAACTTTCAAATGTATTTTAGAAATTGGAGATACTATTGTACTACTGCAATTCCAGCTGTAAAGACTTATACCTGGAATATAACATCATCTAGTGCTAAACCTAGATATTTTCTTATTGCATTTCAAACATTAAGAAATCAGAATAATTATAAAGACAATAGTAAATTTGACCATTGTAATTTAGAAAATGTTGTAGTTAAATTAAATACAAATAGATATCCAAACTATGATATGCAACTATCTATTAATCAAAATAAATTTGATACATTATATAATATGTTTCTAGATTTTAAAAATTCATATTATGGTTCTAGTATAAATAATTTACCAATAGTTAATTATGATACATTTTTAAAAGAATATCCAATAATATGCATTGATACATCTAAACAGAATGAGGTAATTAAAGAGGCTGCTATTGATATTAAAATTGAATTTAAATGGACAGAAGATTTTCCATCAAATACAGTCGTTCACTGTTTAATTATTAGTGATGATAGTTATTCATATAATCCACTAACAAAGTGATGCATGTTTGACTTGTTTTTTTAAATTTTTATAAAATTAAAATTAACTAAAAATTAATTGAAATAAATATGTAATTAATTATATTAATAGATTAAAAAAATTTATCTAAAATTCTAAATTATGGATGGTCATTTAAAAGTTACTAAATTAGATAATAAAATTAAATTAACTATTCAAAATTTTGATACTCATAAACCAATAAAAAGATTAAATGAAATATTTCCGAATATTATTAGAGCAATTATTTGTGGACCAAGTAATTGCGGAAAAACAAATGTATTATTAAATATATTATCAAAGATTTATTATTCTGATATAATAATTTGTTCAAAAACTTGCTATCAAGAAAAATATAAATTTTTGGAAGATATGATAATTCAATTCAATAAATTGTGTGTTAAAAATGATTTGGAATCTAAAGATATAAAATGTTTATCAATTCAATCTCTACCAACACCTGAAAATATTAAACAATATTCTGTAATAATATTTGATGATATCTCTACAGAACAACAAGATAATATTTCCAATTATTTTGCTTATGGTAGACACAATAACATTTCTTGTTTTTATTTATGTCAAACATATTCAAAAATTCCTAAACAATTGATAAGAGATAATGCAAACTATATAATTTTATTTAAACAAGACAAGACTAATCTGAAACACATATTTAATGACCATTGTAATGATATTGATTATGATATTTTAAAAAATATGTGTATTCAATGTTGGAAAGAACAGTTTGGATTTTTAGTAATAGACAAAGAACAAGAAAAAAATGATGGTAGATATAAAAAAATGTTTGAATTTTTCTTTACAATATAAAAAATGTTTGAATTTTTGTTTAAATAAGATTTTTATTTTTTATTATTTCCATTTATTTTGGAAATCATTATATTTTTCATTTTTTTCATCATAAACTATATCTAATATTTTTCTATATTTATATAATCCATCAATGGTGGGCAGCAGATTTACTAATTATGACAACAGTTAATGTTAGAATTAATAGAGGATACAAATATATGCTTAATGTAATTGATACATTTTCTAAATTTGCTTATATAGAAGCATTAAAAAAGAAAGATGGAAAAACAACTTCTGAAGCATTTTTAAATATTATTAAAAAAGCAGGTTGTGCACCAAAATTACTTCATACAGATTCTGGTAAAGAATTTTTAAATAAACATTTCCAAGAAGTTTTAGATAAATACAATATTAACATGTATCAAACATTTAGTGAAAAGAAATCATCAATTGTAGAAAGATTTAATAGAACCATTAATGAAAAACTAAAAATAAGATTTGAAATTCAGAAAAATACTAATTGGATTGATGTAATTGATAAAATATTATATGAATATAATTACAAAGATGTACATAGAACTATTGGTATGAAACCTTGTGAAGTAAATGAAAAAAATGAACAATTAATTTTTGATAATTGTTTTAAAATTAATAGAAACAATTTAGAAAAACCAGTTTTTAAAATTGGAGAAAAAGTAAGAATTCAATCACATAAAAAACAATTTGAAAACAAATATAAAAATAATTGGACTCGAGAAATATTTTATATTAGTAAAATTTATCCATCTAATCCAATAACATATTTAATAAGAGATTTAAATTATGAACCAATATTGGGTAAATTTTATAAATTTGAACTTCAAAGAGTTCAAATTTGAAGTTTCAATTATTTTGCGTCCACCCTCTTCTAACGCTAAATACATACTGCACTTGTAACCATGTGTTGATGTATAAAAGCTTATCAAATATTATGCTTATCTTGCAGTTTGTGACTCGTATTCAACAGTATTTCATTTTTTTTTTTGGTTTGTGCTTATGCTTATTCTATTTATAGATTGTGAGCAATGTTGATAAGATCAGCATTGCTTGCTTTGCATACTACTCAGCTGTAATTACATCACTTTAGAATATGATGTTTAGATGAGTTGGTTAAGCAGTTGGAATTATAACAATAATTTTGTTGCAAGTTCAAATCTGACTCAAAGACTCTTGTTTTGAGGAGTTCGTCGTTTTTTTTGAAAGGTACTTTCAAAAATAAATGTATCCTTTTTTGTTTTTTTTTTTTTTTTGAATAGATTACTTTAAATATTTTGTAATCAATATTTTAACATTTTTTCACTTAATAGACATCGACCCAACACAAAATTTTAACTGTACCAACCTAAATATTGATTACTAGTACATCAAAAATAGATATCTTTAATATCTTAAAAATATTAACTACGAGTAACTATAATTTAAGGTTGGACTCATCGACCCACATCAAAATTTAAACGTTTATTTTTTGAGATAATATAAGCTAAAAAAATGAGTTAAATGTTAAAAAATGTTAAAATTTTGAGTAACTGTAAGTTAAAAAAATGAGTTAAATGGTAAAAATGTTAAATTTTTGAGTTAAAATGATAATAAATGTTAAAATTTTAATATTTTTGATATTGCGTTGTAGTCCGGAATATACATACTACTCATACATTAACTACAATGGTGTTGTAAACAAGAGTCCAGGTATCGTGGCGTCACCATTGCTGAATATTACAGGGCACGACCAAGTGCTCAGCCTACCAATGTTACAAAGGATGAATGAGCACAATCTGCATATAATTCAGAAGTTAAGAGACGATATGTTTTCCGGAGGGACTCCCAGAGTCTGGTTCATGGTTGGTGTAACACTCAGCCTTGCCTTTGGCTGTATTGGCATCATCTATCAATGTTGGTACCGGAGAAGATCTTCCATCAAATTGCAAGAACTGGTAAAGGAGTTAAGTGTCACCGAGGACGGCAACAATCTTAAAGGGGGGCTAGTTAACAGCCAAGTCATCGAACTTCCCTCGCAATGAATTCACCGAGCAACCCGCGCGCAAACAATGTCGTTGAACCCGACCACATATGCAACATAAACAAAGTAATGTGGGTCGAAGCAACGGCCAGTCGTTTCCGTTATGTCGCAAGCGTTGGAGTTCTGACCGAAATATGCTGAGTCGGTTCTACCGACCACACACAAACCCATGGCATAATCTTTATATATTTATTATGTATTTAGGTTTAGATTCATGTTTTCCATTTATGTACTTAGCTTTAGTCTTTTATACTCTCCATTCTTATAATCAGTTTTGTCCAGACAATTATTCAATAAAGAACGATTGGCTTTACTCCGGCACACCGCCGTTAATATTTGATCTATTAATTTACACTGTTGAGCCACAAGGCCAATAGTCCAACAAGGGGACGAAGTCAAGTCCCCCAACATAACCATCCTAAAGTTAATTGAATTAAGAAGTGGCTGAGACGTATCAGCAACATCCGCCGTTGGACCAAGGAATCAATACTGCTCCAGAAGGAAGTTGAATACATATAACTTGAGACGTGTCAGCAACACCCGCCGCTGGACCAAGGCATCAATACTGCTCCAGAGGGAAGTTGAACTAATATAACTTATAGATAGAAGTTGCTATTTAGTTCATTTGTTCGATCTACATTGAAATATACCGTTTTTATTTGGTGGCCTTTCCACCAATTATCTACAGACAGACTTAAACGAGTACAAAAGTATGCTCTCTCTTCCCTGAATTTCTCTGACCCTGCCCCACCATACAAATCCCGCCTACTTCTAATTAGAGATTAGATCAATTAAGAAATTGAATGTTCCTCTCTTTTAGAAACGATAGAATTTCTCGCTCCCTACCAGGTCTTTAGGCAATCAATATCCATTATATTTGAATAGGTTCAGAACCAATTATACCTGCAATGTTCCTACAGCTCGCACTCTGCATGGCCTCAATAAGATGACGAATTCTCTCGTATTAGGTTTTACATTATCGAAACTATATTTTGCTATATCTGCTCAATTAAATTGTAATTTAGATTTGGAAAACGATTTTTTTGTAGTATGTAGTCAGTAACCGGCGGCCGCTGTAACAGAATGGGTTGGTGCGTGACTACCATTTAGAATTCAGAGAAAACGTATGTTCGAATCTCGGCGAAACATCAAAATGAAGAAAAAATAAAACTATCTGCAGTTCGAAGTCGGCTTCAAACTGTAGGTCCCTCCATTCTCTCAAAAACACTTCTCCCATTAACCGTTATCATGGCCGCCAGTAATTTCACTATCGAAACAAAGACCTTTACGCATTGCATTCTATGCTCACACTAGAAAAGCTTTTAAGAAAAACAATGTACTTATCATATCATATCCGTAGCCACGTATTTTTTGTATTTGCTTTACCTTCCGCACGTTTAGTTTAAATAAATAAATTTAATATAAATTCGTTTATAAAACAAATTGAATAGTTTTATTTTTATAAACAAAAGACGGAAAAACCCTCACTTGCTGAACCAATATTGTTTTATTTCACATTTTCAAGTGCGGCATGAACTAACTTTTAATTTTGTACTTTGTGATTGCTTATATTGTAAAGTGTAACTAAATTTAAGTTGCCGGATGGATGTTAATGACACAATATAAAAATATTTTCCATCCGGATCAGTTATATCTTCTTTTGATATTTTCCTTTAACATCCTATTAATACCTTTATCAACCAAAAGACATCACACTTAGTGGTTCCTCAACAAATGTATGGAAATAGTTATATTTTCAGCTTTTCTGCAACGTAAAAAGCGAGTCTAATAATAAAGATATATTTAGAAAATTTTGCAAAAGTATTTTGTTTTAATAATTAAAAACATACGTTAAATATTATTTCTTAAGTGAGTATTTTTTTTTAATTTTCACACATCAATTACTTAGCTGTTGAAAAATTAACCGTTCCTGATCATTATGTCATTCGCCAATTTCTCGATCGCTATCTCTAGCTCGATTAACTTAACGAAAAATTTGCATGCGAAAGCAACAACAAAGTTATCGAGCATGATTCGCCGTTAGCGAGTATGGTCATACCTCATTAGATTAGTATAACTCACTGCCTCACAAACACATGTAATTTAAGGTAGCTTTATTCCCGCGTACCCAATATGTATACAAATGTTCTTTTATACCAGTTGCTTATCTATTCGCCACTTGCTAACTCTTGGCGAAAAGAAGAGGCCTTAGTGGCTCAATACTAAAATCATATATTTAATCACGGCCAAGTGAAATTTTTTACTTAAAACTTTAATTAAAAATAAATAAATAATTGGCACGTAAACTTCTGTTAGGTGTTTGGCCGAGTTTGTCCTCCTATTTGTGCTTCTTGATTTTGTTCCACAAATGGAAGAACTTATAGCTTTTTATGAGACGCTCTTCGATGAATTCAAACTATATTTCTTTCATATAATTCTACCACTGCAGTAGTTCTCTAACAAAAATTACGTTCACATATGCAGTAATTAGCAATAAATCCACAAAATTAATCTACCCGTTCACATATGGCAGATTACCTGCAAAATTGACAATCCTGTCAATACAATTGACTGTCAATACTGTTGTGAAAGGTTTTTCTTCATAGAAATTATTTTGGTGGAATATTTCGGAGCTTTTGGTTTGTTTAATTATTATTAACGATATGAAGAAACTACAAGGAGAAGGAATAGCTAATTTAATTGTGCAATTGGCTGGTAATAATAAACAGTTGGATACGCATTCAAAATTCGATATTACATTTTATAGTAAGTAATAAGAGGGCTCACGTTTATGGACATACGCTTTTTTCTGTTAAATGAATGTACGGTTAATAATACTTAATAAACATTTTATTAGAATTATGTCTACAAACCTGGTTTCTATGCCGGCATCTATTTTATTTAATTTTTACTTTAACGTTTTTCTTTACACTCGTAGAAATAATGATCTATTCCACAAAAAACACAGTATGGTTATTATCCAGGATTATTTTATAATCTCAGATTTTGGAGAGAAATTTTTAATTACGGATTGGGAGTAAAGCACGAAAAAGTAGATCATCTACTTATATGTAAACGTATTAAAAGTCTATTTAAAAAAAAAAGAGGTGTGTGTGTCAGCTCCGACACGCGACTGGAGTTTACTCCTTAAGAACGATTACCGTGATATTTAAAAATAAAGGTTCCAGAGAGCTTAAAATACGTTCACATATGCATTAATTACCAATAAATCAACAAAATTAATATACCAGTTCACATATGGCGGATACCTGCAAAACTGACAATCAGCTATCAATACTGTTGTGAAAGGTGTTTCTTCATAGAAATTATTTTGGTGGAATATTTCGGTGTTTTTGCTTTGTTTAATTATTTTCATCTTAACGATATGATGAAAAGACAAGGAGAAGGATTAGCTAATTTAATTGCGCAATTCGCTGCTAATAAATAAATTTATATTTTTCCAGTAATATAGAAAAGGTCTTCATTTACTCCTTTTGCTTATTAAATATATTTTCCTCCCAGCCTACAAAAGTACCCATCAATGTTGGTAAACCACCAATTCCCAGTGTCTCTAATAGCAACACATTCCTAACAAAGTACCCCCTTGTTAATAAAAATGTTGCAGCATCCGAGGTAGTGAACCCAACTGCACCAAAGAAGGCTGTGCCAAATCATTTAACGCAACATACCTTACAAGAGCCGACACTTGCATCAAAATTGCTTAAAAAGGCTAAAAAGAAGAATACGCAAAACTTGTCAAATCCTTTGGCAGCCAAATTTAATCGCCCAGATCTTCAAACTTCTGAATCTGGCTTGATTTCAGTCGGCATGCATAGTTCCGAAAAAACCCAAAGGAGAAATAAGAAAATCTTACAAAAAATGCTTAAGACAGGAATCGACTCCGCACCTGACTATTGTGACGCCATTTTTCAGCGGCTAAAAATGGAAAAGTTTTTTAAAAAACAGTCAAAGTATCAGAAAAAATTATTGAATAGACACAAAAACAACGTCCAGTCAAATAAGCCAGAGGGCTTAGCAAAGCTGGATGAAAAGAAGCTATGTTTACCTTTATTATCGACTTCTAAAAGCAACAGTGCTACTCCATCTATGAAAGAATGTTTACTTCCGCCACTAGTTACAAATTGCACAGCTCAAACTTGTATATCAAAACCAGAATTGGCACTTATCTCATTAGTGGCCCTTCCGAAAACTTTGATGAAAGATAACCGTTTTGATGCTGTTTCCAATCTCATCCGGGATGGCGTTCTTGATAATGTGCAAATACCTGTAAATGTGTCTCTGGGTCATGATAAGAAAGCATTTCCAGGAATGAAATTGTCAGCAGAACTAGATAAAAATAAACTAAATATCTTTAAGAAAATTTCTAAGCAGAAACCTCAAAAACCATTATCTCCAAATACGAATTGCATGGCTTCGGCCCAGCTTTATGGTGGGAATAAGAGCCAATTTATCAATTTGCCTTGGGGAACCACTATAACGCCATCTCCAACATTGTTAAATCGCTTGACGTCTGGCGATACGAATTCGGTTTCTCCTGAGGGATTGGAAAAATCTCCAAGCATGCCTAGTAACTGCGATCATGGTAGTGCTATAGATTTGGCAAGCAATATTAATAGTAGTAGCTTCTCAGAGGTTATGATGCCTTGTGTATTGAATAATTCACCACCGCAGCTTGACGAAGTTAATAAACCTAAAAAACGAGGTCGTAAGCCAGGAAGTAAAAATTCACTGAAACAAGCGGTGGTATCACCTAATAACCCAAGTCAAATGGCGCAGTTAAAGAAAATTAAAAGGCTAAAATCTGCCAAATACGCATATCCATTTCCGCTTGGGAATTTACAAACTGCGAATTTTATGTTTAACAGAATGGAACTCTGCACTAGAAAAGAGGATAATATTCTAAATTTACCACATGTAGAAGGCATAGTTCCCAGAAATTTGTCCACAAATGTCAAAGAATACCGAAATGAGCGCAAAAAAAATAAAGTGAAAAATCAATCCTTGAATATGTCGACGAGTGAAAAAAACATATTAAAACAAGAAGCTGGAGTTCCAACAAAGGAAGAAGTTAACACTATAAATAAGAAACTGATGCGCATGGATACTGTTTTACAACCGCTAGAAGCGTTTAAGAAAACTTGATGGAAACGGATAAAGAAGTTGGTAAAGTAATTGCTGCTAAACTTGCACCTACATACAAATCGCCTACTAGCAAAAAGCGATCTGCTCCCCAGATGCCTCCTGCCAATCAAACTAATTCAAGTTATTATTACAAAACAACCTTTTAATTTCTAATTCAATTTATATTGTTTTATTTATCAAACGAATTTAACTTTGCATTCCATAGAGTCAGAAAGCACCAGAAAATCACTAGATTTGCTTCTGTCGCAACCAAGCGGAGAACGTAGCTACTGCAATGTACCTCCTTTTGTGCCAGAATCAATGAAACTAATGTCGCATGAGTCTAAAGCCAGTATCACAAAACTTGAAAGAGATAGTCCAAATATTTTTAAACCTCAGCAACCATCTGCAATCGGTGACAGGATATTAAAGAATTTTGATAACTGGAGCACACCTGATATGCATTCGTCGTTGAACCCAGGCGCAGGTCAGAAATCAAATGAAAGAAATAGTATTAAATCTCCTAAACCAAAAACTGAAAACTCATCTTTGGTCGGCGACATATATTCTCAAAATGCATCACCTAATAAAACTTTAGCAGCATCTTCTGCTTCCGTACGTATACTAAATAATGATGACCCAATTGAACTCTCTGACGACTCCGTCGAGTATCCACTACGATCGATGTTTAATACTTCGAGTGAACTACTTTCCAAAGAGTTAAATCAAAACCAACATCAGTTAACAAGTCCTCCATTAAATTTTCCCCATGTGGAGGACTTATTTTTGCCAGTGTGTAATGACACTGCGAAAGATTCAACAAGCGATCTAAATTTTAATTCGCAGGATCCGAAAAAATCAAAAAAGGCCACTAAATACTCGAAAAGTACTAAAGACATTTATCCAAATCCAACAGAAGACTTATCTTCAATTGAGCTTTTTAACACTGAAACAGGGGGAGTCGGTAAATTGGCAGGCAGGGCCGATTTAATACCGTTAATATCAACTGGATCAGCGTATTCTTCAAAAACTATACCTTCAACTAGTTTAACAGCGACAGTAGCGACACCTTTCGCTTTACTCAAGAAAGATTTTCCGCCTCCAAAAACATTTGAAAATTCATTGTCAGCAAATATAGATGGAAATGGAATTTTATGTACGAATACACAACGGGAGCATGTCATTATTCTGCATTACAAAATTCTGGGTGACAAAATTCTGTAAATTGCAAAAAAATTCTGCTTTTTAAAATTCTAATTCATAAATATACATATAGGTATGTTTAAGCGATAACAATATTTTAGTTTAGCCAATTACAATATTTTTGCAATTCTTTTTAAATATGTAGTGTGACTTAATCTTTTCTTAATAATTCTTCGCAGCTGTTTGTTTTTCTTAATTATTTTCCTTTTTTTTCTAACTCTTTCTCCATTTTCTTTTCTTGATATTTGAGTTTTCGCTAAAATAAGTTCCTTTTGCAAACTTAGCACAAGATGGTAAAATTGCGAGTTTCTTCTTCCAACAATAACTTTCAGCCGGCGATGCTACGCTTCAATATTGTTTTGTGTTCTAGGAAACGTTTCTGTTTGCGATGCATTATGGTCATGCACTGACCAAAACTCGGGAGAATATTTGGAATTATTATTATTTATATTAATATAATTTTTATCAAACCAAACTAGTAAATTTTTTGCACTTTCATCATCGCAGTTATTAAGTAATGTTTGAAAGTAATTCGGTATTTCGCTTGGCGGTACGAAAGCTAAGCTTTTAATCATTCGGACTTGCAGTGCGAATTCCACCGAAGTCCCATATTTTTGAGCCAATCTATACATAAAAAGAACATATTATTACTTAGTATACATACACAACCATAAAATAGGCTTTAATTACCTCTCCTTCTGAACCCTTCGCCATATTAGTTGTCCAAAATGGAACAAACAGCCACGTAAATCAGTATTTGGGAAACATTGCTTAATTGCCGATATGATACCCATTTCGAAATCGCAAATTATACGCTGAGTGTATAAATTTAGTTCATGGTTACCTGCAATCGTCAGCAACTCGTTAAAAACAGCGACATACTCATCAAGCAAAAAACGAGGGGCACGATTTCGCCATGTACTCTGCTATGTATGGAAAAAAGTTGCCTCATAACGCGAGGAACAACATGGAAAGTTCCATCAGCAGCCCAGTAGTCACTGCTACTCAGCATTTCCAATGAAGATTTTGTCCCCAATATTATAAAAAGTTCATCATCGACCCACTTTTCTGCTAAGACAAAAAGCTCGCCTTCAAGGACATATAAATTAAGTGGCATATCAATATCGTCTACAGTTATTGGTTCTTTCAATTATATGTCCTTTGTTTTGTTATTCTTTCTAAATAATAGAAATACCCAACATTTCATTATTTTTATTTGTTTTAAAAATTTTGATTTCGGACATTTTTATCAATAACGTAAGGTTATGTTACCTTTATATATCCGCACGTGAATTTGCTACGGTTGCTTTATTTCAACTAACTATACATATGAAAACTAAGAATAACGGTTGAACAAAATGTACCTACATGGCTTGCTATGATTCTTACAATCATGGGTTGCTATGATTCCTACATATAATATTAAACCACGTTCTTTCACAAAAAGTCAGCACTTAACAGAAGGTAAACAAACAATATAAGAACCGTTGTAGACAGGTATGGTGAAATTGTAATTCCTCATTTGTGATAGAAGTGTAATATAACCAATTTTCTATAGTAATAAAAATACTTAATGCTTATAATAGTGCTAAAGTACAGTTGCTCGAATTTAATCTATCTGGTATGCATCATAACGGGCATGCCTGGATATCAACGGCAGATATTATTATGGAGAGCGCATGTTACAATGTTCTGCTTTGATGATGCCACTCACTTCAAGCTCATTAATAGAACATATTCTATAAAAATATATATATAAAAAATGCATATATAAATATATTTCGTGTAGCATACGCATACATGAGTGCATGATGTTTGAAAGCGTCATAGTTTGCGTTACTTTGCGCAAACTATTCTTGGAAATTGTTAATTCTTTTATATCATTCCTGTAGGGTAGTTTTTTACCACCTACTTTCCGTAATTCCTGACTCGTTTGACTCATGTCAGCGTCGGTTCGGTGAAAATTAATGTGCTTAAGTAATGTTTAATTTGTTTCAAATGCAGCAAAACACAAACGCGGAACGCCAGGAGTTGATTACAAAAATGGAATTGCAAATAATTCCGGATATAACAAAAACGTAATAGTAAATACCGCGTTATAAAAGTGCCCTGTTTTTTCGAACTATTATCGCATTTTATAAATATTGTTAAGTGGAACAACCACGTTGTAAAAATTTATTAATTAAAACATGTTATCAAAAGAAATATCAACAAAATGGTTCGAGGACATCAAAAAATTCAATCGCAGGCAAAGGTTCAAGAAAAACAAATCAAAATGAAAAAGCAACAGGGTCACAGTGCCAACGATCAAAAGAAAGTTTTCTTTACTGATTAAAAAAAGCTAATAAAATGTGACCAAAACGAATAAAATCCAATGTAAAAAGTTTGTAAAAATACTAAATGAAGTGGTTTGCTACTGCCGTGCTGCTTTGCTTCCGATGGCTACTAGTGTTTTATTTTTTTTTTTTTGCATAACAGGTAAATTCTTACTTATAAGAGTAACGTCCACTGTTTGATGTGCACTGTAGTTACGTCTTTGCAAACTGGAACCAGAAATGGTTCGTAGCTTAGCTAGCGCAAATTCTTAACCAAGTTTCTATTGCTGCTCTAGTGTAGATGCCGTGGCCGGCGGCGTATGAAAATGGCTGTTCTAAAGTTTAATTTGCTTTACAAGGTAACTGCGCAATTAATAATTAACATTCACAGTTACCAAAATTTACTTTTATGTAGGACAGCTAACAGAGGCGTTTTATGTTTCCAGCTATGCAATTTTGCTATTAGCAAAATTAGTGAATATACTTTGTAAGTCACACATTTATGATGATGAGCCACAGTTTGATGTCAAATGTAGCAGCGAAACACTCTGAGTAGTTTCTCCATTGTAACAAAACATTCGCAGGCACAATTACACATGCACAGTTTGAGGTGAAATGTAGTACCAAAAACACTGGGTAGCTGCTGTATGGTTTGTTGTCGCACTATTGCGCTGCGCAGATAATATTCAAATATTCAAAGTGGTGGTTTATGTCTTCGTTGGAAAAATTTAAAATAAACACTTACCAACTAAATAAACCATCAAAAACACAAACCAAAAGAGAAAAGGGGCATAGAGAAAGGGCAATGCGTCACTTCCGTCAGCGTACGCCAGATTTTACTACCCATATTTTTTTCATATCGTGGGCCTTATATATCGTTTCTTAAGGAGTAAACTCCAAAAAGAAAGGAAGAAAAAATATAAACTGGTACGCAATTTGTTTAAATAAATGATTTTTTATGCAAATACCAATCGCTCTTCTTCATCCAACTAAACCCGTTGATGACGCTGAAGAATGTTTTTGCACAATCTTCAACCTGGCATCATAATAAAGGTTTTCAAGTAAAGAGTTCGCTTCCAATATGTGAAATGCTTGAAATAAAGAGAAATCTTTGTCTTCCTCCTGGAAGTGTAATATAACCAATTTTCCGTTGTTGGAGCAGATGAACAATCTTTACGGCTACAATGTTGGTATTTCATTTAATTTATTAAACCGAGATTTTTCCGGGGGGAAAACACAAGCGGAAAGTTTTCTTTACTGATTAAAAAAAGCTAATGTCCACAAATGTCAAAGAATACCGAAAAGAGCGCAAAAAAAATAAAGTGAAAAGTCAATCCTTGAATATGTCGACGAGTGAAAAAAACATATTAAAACAAGAAGCTGGAGTTCCAACAAAGGAAGAAGTTAACACTATAAATAAGAAACTGATGCGCATGGATACTGTTTTACAACCGCTAGAAGCGTTTAAGAAACCTTGATGGAAACGGATAAAGAAGTTGGTAAAGTAATTGCTGCTAAACTTGCACCTACATACAAATCGCCTACTAGCAAAACGCGATCAGCTCCCCAGATGCCTCCTGCCAATCAAACTAATTCAAGTTATTATTACAAAACAACCTTTTAATTTCTAATTCAATTTATATTGTTTTATTTATCAAACGAATTTAACTTTGCATTCCATAGAGTCAGAAAGCACCAGAAAATCACTAGATTTGCTTCTGCCGCAACCAAGCGGAGAACGTAGCTACTGCAATGTACCTCCTTTTGTGCCAGAATCAATGAAACTAATGTCGCATGAGTCTAAAGCCAGTATCACAAAACTTGAAAGAGATAGTCCAAATATTTTTAAACCTCAGCAACCATCTGCAATCGGTGATAGGATATTAAAGAATTTTGATAACTGGAGCACTCCTGATATGCATTCGTCGTTGAACCCAGGCGAAGGTCAGAAATCAAATGAAAGAAATAGTATTAAATCTCCTAAACCAAAAACTGAAAACTCATCTTTGGTCGGCGACATATATTCTCAAAATGCATCACCTAATAAAACTTTAGCAGCATCTTCTGCTTCCGTACGTATACTAAATAATGATGACCCAATTGAACTCTCTGACGACTCCGTCGAGTATCCACTACGATCGGTGTTTAATACTTCGAGTGAACTACTTTCCAAAGAGTTAAATCAAAACCAACATCAGTTAACAACTCCTCCATTAAATTTTCCCCATGTGGAGGACTTATTTTTGCCAGTGTGTAATGACACTGCGAAAGATTCAACAAGCGATCTAAATTTTAATTCGCAGGATCCGAAAAAATCAAAACAGGCCACTAAATACTCGAAAAGTACTAAAGACATTTATCCAAATCCAACAGCAGACTTATCTTCAATTGAGCTTTTTAACACTGAAAAAGGGGGAGTCGGTAAATTGGCAGGTGGGGCCGATTTAATACCGTTAATATCAACTGGATCAGCGTATTCTTCAAAAACTATACCTTCAACTAGTTTAACAGCGACAGTAGCGACACCTTTCGCTTTACTCAAGAAAGATTTTCCGCCTCCAAAAACATTTGAAAATTCATTGTCAGCAAATATAGATGGAAATGGAATTTTATGTACGAATACACAACGGGAGCGTGTCATTATTCTGCATTACAAAATTCTGGGTGACAAAATTCTGTAAATTGCAAAAAAATTCTGCTTTTTAAAATTCTGCTTTTTTAAAATTCTGCTTTCTAAAATTCTGCTTTTTCAAAATTCTGCATGTTTAATGCGAAAAATTCTGCTTTATTCAAGTTTTGTGATTTTCGTCATACAAGAAGTAACAAACTAAACATTTAATTCATAAATATACATATAGGTATGTTTAAGCGATAACAATATTTTAGTTTAGCCAATTACAATATTTTTTGCAATTCTTTTTAAATATGTAGTGTGACTTAATCTTTTCTTAATAATTCTTCGCAGCTGTTTGTTTTTCTTAATTATTTTCCTTTTTTTTCTAACTCTTTCTCCATTTTCTTTTCTTGATATTTGAGTTTTCGCTAAAATAAGTTCCTTTTGCAAACTTAGCACAAGATGGTAAAATTGCGAGTTTCTTCCTCCAACAATAACTTTCAGCCGGTGATGCCACGCTTCAATATGGTTTTGTGTTCTAGGAAACGTTTCTGCATTATGGTCATGCACTGACCAAAACTCGGGAGAATATTTGGAATTATTATTATTTATATTAATATAATTTTTATCAAACCAAACTAGTAAATTTTTTACACTTTCATCATCGCAGTTATTAAGTAATGTTTGAAAGTAATTCGGTATTTCGCTTGGCGGTACGAAAGCTAAGCTTTTAATCATTCGGACTTGCAGTGCGAATTCCACCGAAGTCCCATATTTTTGAGCCAATCTATACATAAAAAGAACATATTATTACTTAGTATACATACACAACCATAAAATAGGCTTTAATTACCTCTCCTTCTGAACCCTTCGCCATATTAGTTGTCCAAAATGGAACAAACAGCCACGTAAATCAGTATTTGGGAAACATTGCTTAATTGCCGATTTCGAAATCGCAAATTATAAGCTGAGGGTATAAATTTAGTTCATGGTTACCTGTAATCGTCAGCAACTCGTTAAAAACAGCGACATACTCATCAAGCAAAAAACGAGAGGCACGATTTCGCCATGTACTCTGCTATGTATGGAAAAAAGTTTCCTCATAACGCGAGGAACAACATGGAAAGTTCCATCAGCAGCCCAGTAGTCACTGCTACTCAGCATTTCCAATGAAGATTTTGTCCCCAATATTATAAAAAGTTCGTCATCGACCCACTTTTCTGCTAAGACAAAAAGCTCGCCTTCAAGGACATATAAATTAAGTGGCATATCAATATCGTCTACAGTTATTGGTTCTTTCAATTATATGTCCTTTGTTTTGTTATTCTTTCTAAATAATAGAAATACCCAACATTTCATTATTTTTATTTGTTTTAAAAATTTTTATTTCGGACATTTTTATCAATATAACGTAAGGTTATGTTACCTTTATATATCCGCACGTGAATTTGCTACGGTTGCTTTATTTCAACTAACTATACATATGAAAACTAAGAACAACGGTTGAACAAAATGTACCTACATGGCTTGCTATGATTCTTACAATCATGGGTTGCTATGATTCCTACATATAATATTAAACCACGTTCTTTCACAAAAAGTCAGCACTTAACAGAAGGTAAACAAACAATATAAGAACCGTTGTAGACAGGTGTGGTGAAATTGTAATTCCTCATTTGTGATAGAAGTGTAATATAACCAATTTTCTATAGTAATAAAAATACTTAATGCTTATAATAGTGCTAAAGTACAGTTGCTCGAATTTAATATATCTGGTATGCATCATAACGGGCATGCCTGGATATCAACGGCAGATATTACAATGTTCTGCATGTTACAATGTTCTGCTTTGATGATGCCACTCACTTCAAGCTCATTAATAGAACATATTCTATAAAAATATATGTATAAAAAAGGTATATATAAATATATTTCGTGTAGCATACGCATACATGAGTGCATGATGTTTGAAAGCGTCATAGTTTGCGTTACTTTGCGCAAACTATTCTTGGAAATTGTTAATTCTTTTATATCATTCCTGTAGGGTAGTTTTTTACCACCTACTTTCCGTAATTCCTGACTCGTTTGACTCATGTCAGCGTCGGTTCGGTGAAAATTAATGTGCTTAAGTAATGTTTAATTTGTTTAAAATGCAGCAAAACACAAACGCGGAACGCCAGGAGTTGATTACAAAAATGGAATTGCAAATAATTCCGGATATAACAAAAACGTAATAGTAAATACCGCGTTATAAAAGTGCCCTGTTTCTTCGAACTATTATCGCATTTTATAAATATTGTTAAGTGGAACAACCACGTTGTAAAAATTTATTAATTAAAACATGTTATCAAAAGAAATATCAACAAAATGGTTCGAGGACATCAAAAAATTCAATCGCAGGCAAAGGTTCAAGAAAAACAAATCAAAATGAAAAAGCAACAGGGTCACAGTGCCAACGATCAAAAGAAAGTTTTCTTTACTGATTAAAAAAAGCTAATAAAATGTGACCAAAACGAATAAAATCCAATGTAAAAAGTTTGTAAAAATACTAAATGAAGTGGTTTGCTACTGCCGTGCTGCTTTGCTTCCGATGGCTACTAGTGTTTTATTTTTTTTTTTTTTTTGCATAACAGGTAAATTCTTACTTATAAGAGTAACGTCCACTGTTTGATGTGCACTGTAGTTACGTCTTTGCAAACTGGAACCAGAAATGGTTCGTAGCTTAGCTAGCGCAAATTCTTAACCAAGTTTCTATTGCTGCTCTAGTGTAGATGCCGTGGCCGGCGGCGTATGAAAATGGCTGTTCTAAAGTTTAATTTGCTTTACAAGGTAACTGCGCAATTAATAATTAACATTCACAGTTACCAAAATTTACTTTTATGTAGGACAGCTAACAGAGGCGTTTTATGTTTTCAGCTATGCAATTTTGCTATTAGCAAAATTAGTGAATATACTTTGTAAGCCACACATTTATGATGATGAGCCACAGTTTGATGTCAAATGTAGCAGCGAAACACTCTGAGTAGAGTCTCCATTGTAACAAAACATTCGCAGGCACAATTACACATGCACAGTTTGAGGTGAAATGTAGTAGCAAAACACTGGGTAGCTGCTGTATGGTTTGTTGTCGCACAGTTGCGCTGCGCAGATAATATTCAAATATTCAAAGTGGTGGTTTATGTCTTCGTTGGAAAAATTTAAAATAAACACTTACCAACTAAATAAACCATCAAAAACACAAACCAAAAGAGAAAAGGGGCATAGAGAAAGGGCAATGCGTCACTTCCGTCAGCGTACGCCACATTTTACTACCCATATTTTTTTCATATCGTGGGCCTTATACATATATCGTTTCTTAAGGAGTAAACTCCAAAAAGAAAGGAGAAAAAATATAAACAGGTACGCAATTTGCTTAAATAAATGATTTTTTATGCAAATACCAATCGCTCTTCTTCATCCAACTAAACCCGTTGATGACGCTGAAGAATGTTTTTGCACAATCTTCAACCTGGCATCATAATAAAGGTTTTCAAGTAAAGAGTTCGCTTCCAAAATGTGAAATGCTTGAAATAAAGAGAAATCTTTGTCTTCCTCCTGGAAGTGTAATATAACCAATTTTCCGTTGTGGAGCAGATGAACAATTTTTACGGCTACAATGTTGGTATTTCATTTAATTTATTAAACCGAGATTTTTCCGGGGGGAAAACACAAGCGGAAAGTTTTCTTTACTGATTAAAAAAAGCTAATGAAATGTGACCAAATCGAATAAAATCCAATGTAAAACTTTTGTAAAATGAAGTGGTTTGCTACTGCCGTGCTGCTTTGCTTCCGATGGCTACTAGTGTGTGTTTTTTTTGCATAACAGGTAAATTCTTACATATAAGAGTAACTAGGTTTAACCCGTGGCCCCGCTCGCGTAGGAGTAGTTTTTAGGGATTTAGGATATGTATATAAAAGAATTACAAACTCCAATTACATAGAGCAATGCAAATGGAAAGCTTATTGATTCATCTCTCTTAAATCGTCCTCGCGTGAAGAAATAAAAATGAGAGCTAACTGGGATAAGAAGTGTATGCGAAAGTTGAAGCGTAAACGAAGAAAGGTGGGTGCGAGGTCCAAGTAAACCTGTTGATGACGCTGAAGAATGTTTTTGTACAAGCTTCAACCTGGCATTATAATAAAGGTTTTCAAGTAAAGGTTTCGCTTCCAAAATGGGAAATTCTTGAAATAAAGAGAAATCTTTGTCTTCCTCCTGGAAGTGTAATATAACCAATTTTCCGTAGTAATAAAAATACTTAATGCTTATAATAGTGCCAAAGTACAGTTGCGCGAATTTGATCCATCTGGTATGTATCATAACGGTCATGCCTGGATATCAACGGCATGTAACGCGTGTTACAATGTTCTGCTTTGATGATGCCACTCACTTCAAGAACATATTCTATAAAAAGAACAAAGTTACCTCGTGTGGACAAATCCTTGTTTAGCCGCTACATGTGAGAAAGTATAAAGAGCATTTTATACCTACCGCCTGGTTAAGTAATAGAAGGACAAGGAGAAGACTTGATAGGAGATAACAAAGGAACATTCGTACGTTAATCTCCGCGTCGTGAACTTCATTATTAGTTCGTGGAGAGTTAGCCCCTACGAAATGGGTCTAAAACGTAAAACCATTTGATGAGTATATAGGTAGAAGTTGCTATTTAGTTCATTTGTTCGATCTACATTGAAATATACCGTTTTTATTTGGTGGCCTTTCCACCAATTATCTACAGACAGACTTAAACGAGTACAAAAGTATGTTCTCTCTTCCCTGAATTTCTCTGACCCTGCCCCGCCATACAAATCCCGCCTACTTCTAATTAATCCAAAACAATTAGAGATTAGATCAATTAGGAAATTGAATGTTCCTCTCTTTTAGAAACGATAGAATTTCTCGCTCCCTACCAGGTCTTTAGGCAATAAATATCCATTATATTTGAATAGGTTCAGAACCAATTATACCTGCAATGTTCCTACAGCTCGCACTCTGCATGGCCTGAATAAGGTGTCGAATTCTCTCGTATTAGGTTTTACATTATCGAAATTGCTATATCTGCTCAATTAAATTGTAATTTAGATTTGGAAACCGATATTTTTGTAGTATGTAGTCAGTAACCGGCGGCCGCTGTAACAGAGTGGGTTGATGCGTGACTACCATTTAGAATTTAGAGAAAACGTATGTTCGAATCTCGGCGAAACACCAAAATGAAGAAAAAATAAAACTATCTGCCGTTCGAAGTCGGCTTCAAACTGTAGGTCCCTCCATTTGAGGATCATCATCTCTCAAAAACATTTCTCCCATTAACCGTTATCATGGCCGCCAGTAATTTCACTATCGAAACAAAAACAAAGGCCTTTACGCATTGCATTCTATGCTCACACTAGAAAAGCTTTTAAGAAAAACAATGTACTTATCATATCATATCCGCCGCCACGTTGTTTTGTATTTGCTTTACCTTCCGCACGTTTAGTTTCTTGTTTTTTTTTTTCTGTTTTTTTATTATTTCCCTTTTTAAATTACAATCTGTTAAATTTTAACAATAAGTAATTATTTTTAAAGTAGTATTGGAATTCTTTGTTCTCTAACCAATGCTAGATAAACATTCAATTTTGCTTCAGATTATGCTACATTATATTATTTTCTGTGTTATAATTATTATTATTATTAATTATTATTATTATTATTTTTGTTTTTCTTTATTGTTTTGTTAAATTGTGAGTTCTGTTGGAGTTAATCGTTTTAATCTTCGTTTTCCCGCTTTCTCCGATTGTGGTAGTTTGCGCATTTGTTCATTTTGATGATTTGTTAGTCGTTTTATATGCTTGATGCTGTATTTGCTAATTGTGTCATCTATTGTGTCGATATTGAGGTCGCCTGCTTTTGTTATTGTTCGAAGTATTTTAGATTGCGTCCTTTGAATTATTCTGATATTGGTTTTTTTTGCTGTGCCCCAGATTTCAATGCCATAAATAAATAAATTTAATATAAATTCGTTTATAAACCAAATTGCATAGTTTTATTTTTATAAACAAAATGACGGAAAACCCCTCACTTGCTGAACCAATATTGTTTTATTTCACATTTTGGTTATTATCCAGGATTATTTTATAATCTCAGATTTTGGAGAGAAATTTTTAATTACGGATTGGGAGGAAAGCACGAAAAAGTAGATCATCTACTTATATGTGAACGTATTAAAAGTCTATTTAAAAAAAAAAGAGGTGTGTGTGTCAGCTCCGACACGCGACTGGAGTTTACTCCTTAAGAACGATTACCGTGATATTTAAAAATAAAGGTTCCAGAGAGCTTAAAATACGTTCACATATGCATTAATTACCAATAAATCAACAAAATTAATATACCAGTTCACATATGGCGGATACCTGCAAAACTGACAATCAGCTATCAATACTGTTGTGAAAGGTGTTTCTTCATAGAAATTATTTTGGTGGAATATTTCGGTGTTTTTGCTTTGTTTAATTATTTTCATCTTAACGATATGATGAAAAGACAAGGAGAAGGATTAGCTAATTTAATTGCGCAATTCGCTGCTAATAAATAAATTTATATTTTTCCAGTAATATAGAAAAGGTCTTCATTTACTCCTTTTCCTTATTAAATATATTTTCCTCCCAGCCTACAAAAGTACCCATCAATGTTGGTAAACCACCAATTTCCAGTGTCTCTAATAGCAACACATTCCTAACAAAGTGCCCCCTTGTTAATAAAAATGTTGCAGCATCCGAGGTAGTGAACCCAACTGCACCAAAGAAGGCTGTGCCAAATCATTTAACGCAACATACCTTACAAGAGCCCACACTTGCATCAAAATTGCTTAAAAAGGCTAAAAAGAAGAATACACAAAACCTGTCAAATCCTTTGGCAGCCAAATTTAATCGCCCAGATCTTCAAACTTCTGAATCTGGCTTGATTTCAGTCGGCATGCATAGTTCCGAAAAAACCCAACGGAGAAATAAGAAAATCTTACAAAAATGCTTAAGACAGGAATCGACTCCGCACCTGACTATTGTGACGCCATTTTTCAGCGGCTAAAAATGGAAAAGTTTTTTAAAAAACAGTCAAAGTATCAGAAAAAATTATTGAATAGACACAAAAACAACGTCCAGTCAAATAAGCCAGAGGGCTTAGCAATGCTGGATGAAAAGAAGCTATGTTTACCTTTATTATCGACTTCTAAAAGCAACAGTGCTACTCCATCTATGAAAGAATGGTTACCTCCGCCACTAGTTACAAATTGCACAGCTCAAACTTGTATATCAAAACCAGAATTGGCACTTATCTCATCAGGGGCCCTTCCGAAAACTTTGATGAAAGATAACCGTTTTGATGCTGTTTCCAATCTCATCCGTGATGGCGTTCTTGATAATGTGCAAATACCTGTAAATGTGTCTCTGGGTCATGATAAGAAAGCATTTCCAGGAATGAAATTGTCAGCAGAACTAGATAAAAATAAACTAAATATCTTTAAGAAAATTTCTAAGCAGAAACCTCAAAAACCATTATCTCCAAATACGAATTGCATGGCTTCGGCCCAGATTTATGGTGGGAATGAGAGCCAATTTATCAATTTGCCTTGCGGAACCACTATAACGCCATCTCCAACATTATTGAATCGCGTGACGTCTGGCGATACGAATTCGGATTCTCCTGAGGGATTGGAAAAATCTCCAAACATGCCTATTAACTGCGATCATAGTAGTGCTATAGATTTGGCAAGCAATATTAATAGTAATAGCTTCTCAGAGGTTATGATGCCTTGTGTATTGAATAATTCACCACCGCAGCTTGACGAAGTTAATAAACCTAAAAAGCGAAGCCGTAAGCCAGGAAGTAAAAATTCACTGAAACAAGCGGTGGTATCACCTAATAACCCAAGTCAAATGGCGCAGTTAAAGAAAATTAAAAGGCTAAAATCTGCCAAATACGCATATCCATTTCCGCTTGGGAATTTACAAACTGCGAATTTTATGTTTAACAGAATGGAACTCTGCACTAGAAAAGAGGATAATATTCTAAATTTACCACATGTAGAAGGCATAGTTCCCAGAAATTTGTCCACAAATGTCAAAGAATACCGAAATGAGCGCAAAAAAAATAAAGTGAAAAATCAATCCTTGAATATGTCGACGAGTGAAAAAAACATATTAAAACAAGAAGCTGGAGTTCCAACAAAGGAAGAAGTTAACACTATAAATAAGAAACTGATGCGCATGGATACTGTTTTACAACCGCTAGAAGCGTTTAAGAAAACTTGATGGAAACGGATAAAGAAGTTGGTAAAGTAATTGCTGCTAAACTTGCACCTACATACAAATCGCCTACTAGCAAAAAGCGATCAGCTCCCCAGATGCCTCCTGCCAATCAAACTAATTCAAGTTATTATTACAAAACAACCTTTTCATTTCTAATTGAATTTATATTGTTTTATTTATCAAACGAATTTAACTTTGCATTCCATAGAGTCAGAAAGCACCAGAAAATCACTAGATTTGCTTCTGTCGCAACCAAGCGGAGAACGTAGCTACTGCAATGTACCTCCTTTTGTGCCAGAATCAATGAAACTAATGTCGCATGAGTCTAAAGCCAGTATCACAAAACTTGAAAGAGATAGTCCAAATATTTTTAAACCTCAGCAACCATCTGCAATCGGTGATAGGATATTAAAGAATTTTGATAACTGGAGCACTCCTGATATGCATTCGTCGTTGAACCCAGGCGAAGGTCAGAAATCAAATGAAAGAAATAGTATTAAATCTCCTAAACCAAAAACTGAAAACTCATCTTTGGTCGGCGACATATATTCTCAAAATGCATCACCTAATAAAACTTTAGCAGCATCTTCTGCTTCCGTACGTATACTAAATAATGATGACCCAATTGAACTCTCTGACGACTCCGTCGAGTATCCACTACGATCGGTGTTTAATACTTCGAGTGAACTACTTTCCAAAGAGTTAAATCAAAACCAACATCAGTTAACAACTCCTCCATTAAATTTTCCCCATGTGGAGGACTTATTTTTGCCAGTGTGTAATGACACTGCGAAAGATTCAACAAGCGATCTAAATTTTAATTCGCAGGATCCGAAAAATTCAAAAAAGGCCACTAAATACTCGAAAAGTACTAAAGACATTTATCCAAATCCAACAGCAGACTTATCTTCAATTGAGCTTTTTAACACTGAAAAAGGGGGAGTCGGTAAATTGGCAGGTGGGGCCGATTTAATACCGTTAATATCAACTGGATCAGCGTATTCTTCAAAAACTATACCTTCAACTAGTTTAACAGCGACAGTAGCGACACCTTTCGCTTTACTCAAGAAAGATTTTCCGCCTCCAAAAACATTTGAAAATTCATTGTCAGCAAATATAGATGGAAATGGAATTTTATGTACGAATACACAACGGGAGCGTGTCATTATTCTGCATTACAAAATTCTGGGTGACAAAATTCTGTAAATTGCAAAAAAATTCTGCTTTTTAAAATTCTGCTTTTTTAAAATTCTGCTTTCTAAAATTCTGCTTTTTCAAAATTCTGCATGTTTAATGCGAAAAATTCTGCTTTATTCAAGTTTTGGGATTTTCGTCATACAAGAAGTAACAAACTAAACATTTAATTCATAAATATACATATAGGTATGTTTAAGCGATAACAATATTTTAGTTTAGCCAATTACAATATTTTTTGCAATTCTTTTTAAATATGTAGTGTGACTTAATCTTTTCTTAATAATTCTTCGCAGCTGTTTGTTTTTCTTAATTATTTTCCTTTTTTTTCTAACTCTTTCTCCATTTTCTTTTCTTGATATTTGAGTTTTCGCTAAAATAAGTTCCTTTTGCAAACTTAGCACAAGATGGTAAAATTGCGAGTTTCTTCCTCCAACAATAACTTTCAGCCGGCGATGCCACGCTTCAATATGGTTTTGTGTTCTAGGAAACGTTTCTGTTTGCGATGCATTATGGTCATGCACTGACCAAAACTCGGGAGAATATTTGGAATTATTATTATTTATATTAATATAATTTTTATCAAACCAAACTAGTAAATTTTTTACACTTTCATCATCGCAGTTATTAAGTAATGTTTGAAAGTAATTCGGTATTTCGCTTGGCGGTACGAAAGCTAAGCTTTTAATCATTCGGACTTGCAATGCGAATTCCACCGAAGTCCCATATTTTTGAGCCAATCTATACATGAAAAGAACATATTATTACTTAGTATACATACACAACCATAAAATAGGCTTTAATTACCTCTCCTTCTGAACCCTTCGCCATATTAGTTGTCCAAAATGGAACAAACAGCCACGTAAATCAGTATTTGGGAAACATTGCTTAATTGCCGATATGATACCCATTTCGAAATCGCAAATTATACGCTGAGGGTATAAATTTAGTTCATGGTTACCTGCAATCGTCAGCAACTCGTTAAAAACAGCGACATACTCATCAAGCAAAAAACGAGAGGCACGATTTCGCCATGTACTCTGCTATGTATGGAAAAAAGTTTCCTCATAACGCGAGGAACAACATGGAAAGTTCCATCAGCAGCCCAGCAGTCACTGCTACTCAGCATTTCCAATGAAGATTTTGTCCCCAATATTATAAAAAGTTCATCATCGACCCACTTTTCTGCTAAGACAAAAAGCTCGCCTTCAAGGACATATAAATTAAGGGGCATATCAATATCGTCTACAGTTATTGGTTCTTTCAATTATATGTCCTTTGTTTTGTTATTCTTTCTAAATAATAGAAATACCCAACATTTCATTATTTTTATTTGTTTTCAAAATTTTTATTTCGGACATTTTTATCAATATAACGTAAGGTTATGTTACCTTTATATATCCGCACGTGAATTTGCTACGGTTGCTTTATTTCAACTAACTATACATATGAAAACTAAGAACAACGGTTGAACAAAATGTACCTACATGGCTTGCTATGATTCTTACAATCATGGGTTGCTATGATTCTTACATATAATATTAAACCACGTTCTTTCACAAAAAGTCAGCACTTAACAGAAGGTAAACAAACAATATAAGAACCGTTGTAGACAGGTGTGGTGAAATTGTAATTCCTCATTTGTGATAGAAGTGTAATATAACCAATTTTCTATAGTAATAAAAATACTTAATGCTTATAATAGTGCTAAAGTACAGTTGCTCGAATTTAATATATCTGGTATGCATCATAACGGGCATGCCTGGATATCAACGGCAGATATTGTTATGGAGAGCGCATGTTACAATGTTCTGCTTTGATGATGCCACTCACTTCAAGCTCATTAATAGAACATATTCTATAAAAATATATGTATAAAAAATGTATATATAAATATATTTCGTGTAGCATACGCATACATGAGTGCATGATGTTTGAAAGCGTCATAGTTTGCGTTACTTTGCGCAAACTATTCTTGGAAATTGTTAATTCTTTTATATCATTCCTGTAGGGTAGTTTTTTACCACCTACTTTCCGTAATTCCTGACTCGTTTGACTCATGTCAGCGTCGGTTCGGTGAAAATTAATGTGCTTAAGTAATGTTTAATTTGTTTAAAATGCAGCAAAACACAAACGCGGAACGCCAGGAGTTGATTACAAAACTGGAATTGCAAATAATTCCGGATATAACAAAAACGTAATACTAAATACCGCGTTATAAAAGTGCCCTGTTTCTTCGAACTATTATCGCATTTTATAAATATTGTTAAGTGGAACAACCACGTTGTAAAAATTTATTAATTAAAACATGTTATCAAAAGAAATATCAACAAAATGGTTCGAGGACATCAAAAAATTCAATCGCAGGCAAAGGTTCAAGAAAAACAAATCAAAATGAAAAAGCAACAGGGTCAAAAGAAAGTTTTCTTTACTGATTAAAAAAAGCTAATAAAATGTGACCAAAACGAATAAAATCCAATGTAAAAAGTTTGTAAAAATACTAAATGAAGTGGTTTGCTACTGCCGTGCTGCTTTGCTTCCGATGGCTACTAGTGTTTTATTTTTTTTTTTTGCATAACAGGTAAATTCTTACTTATAAGAGTAACGTCCACTGTTTGATGTGCACTGTAGTTACGTCTTTGCAAACTGGAACCAGAAATGGTTCGTAGCTTAGCTAGCGCAAATTCTTAACCAAGTTTCTATTGCTGCTCTAGTGTAGATGCCGTGGCCGGCGGCGTATGAAAATGGCTGTTCTAAAGTTTAATTTGCTTTACAAGGTAACTGCGCAATTAATAATTAACATTCACAGTTACCAAAATTTACTTTTATGTAGGACAGCTAACAGAGGCGTTTTATGTTTCCAGCTATGCAATTTTGCTATTAGCAAAATTAGTGAATATACTTTGTAAGTCACACATTTATGATGATGAGCCACAGTTTGATGTCAAATGTAGCAGCGAAACACTCTGAGTAGTTTCTCCATTGTAACAAAACATTCGCAGGCACAATTACACATGCACAGTTTGAGGTGAAATGTAGTACCAAAAACACTGGGTAGCTGCTGTATGGTTTGTTGTCGCACAGTTGCGCTGCGCAGATAATATTCAAATATTCAAAGTGGTGGTTTATGTCTTCGTTGGAAAAATTTAAAATAAACACTTACCAACTAAATAAACCATCAAAAACACAAACCAAAAGAGAAAAGGGGCATAGAGAAAGGGCAATGCGTCACTTCCGTCAGCGTACGCCACATTTTACTACCCATATTTTTTTCATATCGTGGGCCTTATACATATATCGTTTCTTAAGGAGTAAACTCCAAAAAGAAAGGAGAAAAAATATAAACAGGTACGCAATTTGCTTAAATAAATGATTTTTTATGCAAATACCAATCGCTCTTCTTCATCCAACTAAACCCGTTGATGACGCTGAAGAATGTTTTTGCACAATCTTCAACCTGGCATCATAATAAAGGTTTTCAAGTAAAGAGTTCGCTTCCAAAATGTGAAATGCTTGAAATAAAGAGAAATCTTTGTCTTCCTCCTGGAAGTGTAATATAACCAATTTTCCGTTGTGGAGCAGATGAACAATTTTTACGGCTACAATGTTGGTATTTCATTTAATTTATTAAACCGAGATTTTTCCGGGGGGAAAACACAAGCGGAAAGTTTTCTTTACTGATTAAAAAAAGCTAATGAAATGTGACCAAAACGAATAAAATCCAATGTAAAACTTTTGTAAAATGAAGTGGTTTGCTACTGCCGTGCTGCTTTGCTTCCGATGGCTACTAGTGTGTGTTTTTTTTGCATAACAGGTAAATTCTTACATATAAGAGTAACTAGGTTTAACCCGTGGCCCCGCTCGCGTAGGAGTAGTTTTTAGGGATTTAGGATATGTATATAAAAGAATTACAAACTCCAATTACATAGAGCAATGCAAATGGAAAGCTTATTGATTCATCTCTCTTAAATCGTCCTCGCGTGAAGAAATAAAAATGAGAGCTAACTGGGATAAGAAGTGTATGCGAAAGTTGAAGCGTAAACGAAGAAAGGTGGGTGCGAGGTCCAAGTAAACCTGTTGATGACGCTGAAGAATGTTTTTGTACAAGCTTCAACCTGGCATTATAATAAAGGTTTTCAAGTAAAGGTTTCGCTTCCAAAATGGGAAATTCTTGAAATAAAGAGAAATCTTTGTCTTCCTCCTGGAAGTGTAATATAACCAATTTTCCGTAGTAATAAAAATACTTAATGCTTATAATAGTGCCAAAGTACAGTTGCGCGAATTTGATCCATCTGGTATGTATCATAACGGTCATGCCTGGATATCAACGGCATGTAACGCGTGTTACAATGTTCTGCTTTGATGATGCCACTCACTTCAAGAACATATTCTATAAAAAGAACAAAGTTACCTCGTGTGGACAAATCCTTGTTTAGCCGCTACATGTGAGAAAGTATAAAGAGCATTTTATACCTACCGCCTGGTTAAGTAATAGAAGGACAAGGAGAAGACTTGATAGGAGATAACAAAGGAACATTCGTACGTTAATCTCCGCGTCGTGAACTTCATTATTAGTTCGTGGAGAGTTAGCCCCTACGAAATGGGTCTAAAACGTAAAACCATTTGATGAGTATATAGGTAGAAGTTGCTATTTAGTTCATTTGTTCGATCTACATTGAAATATACCGTTTTTATTTGGTGGCCTTTCCACCAATTATCTACAGACAGACTTAAACGAGTACAAAAGTATGTTCTCTCTTCCCTGAATTTCTCTGACCCTGCCCCGCCATACAAATCCCGCCTACTTCTAATTAATCCAAAACAATTAGAGATTAGATCAATTAGGAAATTGAATGTTCCTCTCTTTTAGAAACGATAGAATTTCTCACTCCCTACCAGGTCTTTAGGCAATAAATATCCATTATATTTGAATAGGTTCAGAACCAATTATACCTGCAATGTTCCTACAGCTCGCACTCTGCATGGCCTGAATAAGGTGTCGAATTCTCTCGTATTAGGTTTTACATTATCGAAATTGCTATATCTGCTCAATTAAATGGTAATTTAGATTTGGAAACCGATATTTTTGTAGTATGTA
Organism: Anastrepha ludens; assembly: GCF_028408465.1. Taxonomy (NCBI): domain Eukaryota; kingdom Metazoa; phylum Arthropoda; class Insecta; order Diptera; family Tephritidae; genus Anastrepha; species Anastrepha ludens. The sequence goes on from NC_071504.1 coordinate 5,587,202, forward strand.
GTCAGTAACCGGCGGCCGCTGTAACAGAGTGGGTTGATGCGTGACTACCATTTAGAATTTAGAGAAAACGTATGTTCGAATCTCGGCGAAACACCAAAATGAAGAAAAAATAAAACTATCTGCCGTTCGAAGTCGGCTTCAAACTGTAGGTCCCTCCATTTGAGGATCATCATCTCTCAAAAACATTTCTCCCATTAACCGTTATCATGGCCGCCAGTAATTTCACTATCGAAACAAAAACAAAGGCCTTTACGCATTGCATTCTATGCTCACACTAGAAAAGCTTTTAAGAAAAACAATGTACTTATCATATCATATCCGCCGCCACGTTGTTTTGTATTTGCTTTACCTTCCGCACGTTTAGTTTTTTGTTTTTTTTTTTTCTGTTTTTTATTATTTCCCTTTTTAAATTACAATCCGTTAAATTTTAACAATAAGTAATTATTTTTAAAGTAGTATTGGAATTCTTTGTTCTCTAACCAATGCTAGATAAACATTCAATTTTGCTTCAGATTATGCTACATTATATTATTTTCTGTGTTATAATTATTATTATTATTAATTATTATTATTATTATTTATTATTATTATTTTTGTTTTTCTTTATTGTTTTGTTAAATTGTGAGTTCTGTTGGAGTTAATCGTTTTAATCTTCGTTTTCCCGCTTTCTCCGATTGTGGTAGTTTGCGCATTTGTTCATTTTGATGATTTGTTAGTCGTTTTATATGCTTGATGCTGTATTTTCTAATTGTGTCATCTATTGTGTCGATATTGAGGTCGCCTGCTTTTGTTATTGTTCGAAGTATTTTAGATTGCGTTCTTTGAATTATTTTGATATTGGTTTTTTTTTGCTGTGCCCCAGATTTCAATGCCATAAATAAATAAATTTAATATAAATTCGTTTATAAACCAAATTGCATAGTTTTATTTTTATAAACAAAATGACGGAAAACCCCTCACTTGCTGAACCAATATTGTTTTATTTCACATTTTGGTTATTATCCAGTATTATTTTATAATCTCAGATTTTGGAGAGAAATTTTTAATTACGGATTGGGAGGAAAGCACGAAAAAGTAGATCATCTACTTATATGTGAACGTATTAAAAGTCTATTTAAAAAAAAAAGAGGTGTGTGTGTCAGCTCCGACACGCGACTGGAGTTTACTCCTTAAGAACGATTACCGTGATATTTAAAAATAAAGGTTCCAGAGAGCTTAAAATACGTTCACATATGCATTAATTACCAATAAATCAACAAAATTAATATACCAGTTCACATATGGCGGATACCTGCAAAACTGACAATCAGCTAGCAATACTGTTGTGAAAGGTTTTTCTTCATAGAAATTATTTTGGTGGAATATTTCGGTGTTTTTGCTTTGTTTAATTATTTTCATCTTAACGATATGATGAAAAGACAAGGAGAAGGATTAGCTAATTTAATTGCGCAATTCGCTGCTAATAAATAAATTTATATTTTTCCAGTAATATAGAAAAGGTCTTCATTTACTCCTTTTGCTTATTAAATATATTTTCCTCCCAGCCTACAAAAGTACCCATCAATGTTGGTAAACCAGCAATTCCCAGTGTCTCTAATAGCAACACATTCCTAACAAAGTACCCCCTTGTTAATAAAAATGTTGCAGCATCCGAGGTAGTGAACCCAACTGCACCAAAGAAGGTTGTGCCAAATCATTTAACGCAACATACCTTACAAGAGCCGACACTTGCATCAAAATTGCTTAAAAAGGCTAAAAAGAAGAATACGCAAAACCTGTCAAATCCTTTGGCAGCCAAATTTAATCGCCCAGATCTTCAAGCTTCTGAATCTGGCTTGATTTCAGTCGGCATGCATAGTTCCGAAAAAACCCAACGGAGAAATAAGAAAATCTTACAAAAAATGCTTAAGACAGGAATGGACTCCGCACCTGACTATTGTGACTCCATTTTTCAGCGGCTAAAAATAGAAAAGTTTCTTAAAAAACAGTCAAAGTATCAGAAAAAATTATTGAATAGACACAAAACCAACGTCCTCTCAAATAAGCCAGAGGGCTTAGCAAAGCTGGATGAAAAGAAGCTATGTTTACCTTTATTATCGACTTCTAAAAGCAACAGTGCTACTCCATCTATGAAAGAATGTTTACCTCCGCCACTAGTTACAAATTGCACAGCTCAAACTTGTATATCAAAACCAGAATTGGCACTTATCTCATCAGTGGCCCTTCCGAAAACTTTGATGAAAGATAACCGTTTTGATGCTGTTTCCAATCTCATCCGTGATGGCGTTCTTGATAATGTGCAAATACCTGTAAATGTGTCTCTGGGTCATGATAAGAAAGCATTTCCAGGAATGAAATTGTCAGCAGAACTAGATAAAAATAAACTAAATATCTTTAAGAAAATTTCTAAGCAGAAACCTCAAAAACCATTATCTCTAAATACGAATTGCATGGCTTCGGCCCAGATTTATGGTGGGAATGAGAGCCAATTTATCAATTTGCCTTGGAGAACCACTATAACGCCATCTCCAACATTATTGAATCGCTTGACGTCTGGCGATACGAATTCGGTTTCTCCTGAGGGATTGGAAAAATCTACAAACATGCCTATTAACTGCGATCATGGTAGTGCTATAGATTTGGCAAGCAATATTAATAGTAGTAGCTTCTCAGAGGTTATGATGCCTTGTGTATTGAATAATTCACCACCGCAGCTTGACGAAGTTAATAAACCTAAAAAGCGAAGCCGTAAGCCAGGAAGTAAAAATTCACTGAAACAAGCGGTGGTATCACCTAATAACCCAAGTCAAATGGCGCAGTTAAAGAAAATTAAAAGGCTAAAATCTGCCAAATACGCATATCCATTTCCGCTTGGGAATTTAGAAACTGCGAATTTTATGTTTAACAGAATGGAACTCTGCACTAGAAAAGAGGATAATATTCTAAATTTACCACATGTAGAAGGCATAGTTCCCAGAAATTTGTCCACAAATGTCAAAGAATACCGAAATGAGCGCAAAAAAAATAAAGTGAAAAATCAATCCTTGAATATGTCGACGAGTGAAAAAAACATATTAAAACAAGAAGCTGGAGTTCCAACAAAGGAAGAAGTTAACACTATAAATAAGAAACTGATGCGCATGGATATTGTTTTACAACCGCTAGAAGCGTTTAAGAAACCTTAATGGAAACGGATAAAGAAGTTGGTAAAGTAATTGCTGCTAAACTTGCACCTACATACAAATCGCCTACTAGCAAAAAGCGATCAGCTCCCCAGATGCCTCCTGCCAATCAAACTAATTCAAGTTATTATTACAAAACAACCTTTTAATTTCTAATTGAATTTATATTGTTTTATTTATCAAACGAATTTAACTTTGCATTCCATAGAGTCAGAAAGCACCAGAAAATCACTAGATTTGCTTCTGTCGCAACCAAGCGGAGAACGTAGCTACTGCAATGTACCTCCTTTTGTGCCAGAATCAATGGAACTAATGTCGCATGAGTCTAAAGCCAGTATCACAAAACTTGAAAGAGATAGTCCAAATATTTTTAAACCTCAGCAACCATCTGCAATCGGTGATAGGATATTAAAGAATTTTGATAACTGGAGCACTCCTGATATGCATTCGTCGTTGAACCCAGGCGAAGGTCAGAAATCAAATGAAAGAAATAGTATTAAATCTCCTAAACCAAAAACTGAAAACTCATCTTTGGTCGGCGACATATATTCTCAAAATGCATCACCTAATAAAACTTTAGCAGCATCTTCTGCTTCCGTACGTATACTAAATAATGATGACCCAATTGAACTCTCTGACGACTCCGTCGAGTATCCACTACGATCGGTGTTTAATACTTCGAGTGAACTACTTTCCAAAGAGTTAAATCAAAACCAACATCAGTTAACAACTCCTCCATTAAATTTTCCCCATGTGGAGGACTTATTTTTGCCAGTGTGTAATGACACTGCGAAAGATTCAACAAGCGATCTAAATTTTAATTCGCAGGATCCGAAAAAATCAAAAAAGGCCACTAAATACTCGAAAAGTACTAAAGACATTTATCCAAATCCAACAGCAGACTTATCTTCAATTGAGCTTTTTAACACTGAAAAAGGGGGAGTCGGTAAATTGGCAGGTGGGGCCGATTTAATACCGTTAATATCAACTGGATCAGCGTATTCTTCAAAAACTATACCTTCAACTAGTTTAACAGCGACAGTAGCGACACCTTTCGCTTTACTCAAGAAAGATTTTCCGCCTCCAAAAACATTTGAAAATTCATTGTCAGCAAATATAGATGGAAATGGAATTTTATGTACGAATACACAACGGGAGCGTGTCATTATTCTGCATTACAAAATTCTGGGTGACAAAATTCTGTAAATTGCAAAAAAATTCTGCTTTTTAAAATTCTAATTCATAAATATACATATAGGTATGTTTAAGCGATAACAATATTTTAGTTTAGCCAATTACAATATTTTTGCAATTCTTTTTAAATATGTAGTGTGACTTAATCTTTTCTTAATAATTCTTCGCAGCTGTTTGTTTTTCTTAATTATTTTCCTTTTTTTTCTAACTCTTTCTCCATTTTCTTTTCTTGATATTTGAGTTTTCGCTAAAATAAGTTCCTTTTGCAAACTTAGCACAAGATGGTAAAATTGCGAGTTTCTTCTTCCAACAATAACTTTCAGCCGGCGATGCTACGCTTCAATATTGTTTTGTGTTCTAGGAAACGTTTCTGTTTGCGATGCATTATGGTCATGCACTGACCAAAACTCGGGAGAATATTTGGAATTATTATTATTTATATTAATATAATTTTTATCAAACCAAACTAGTAAATTTTTTACACTTTCATCATCGCAGTTATTAAGTAATGTTTGAAAGTAATTCGGTATTTCGCTTGGCGGTACGAAAGCTAAGCTTTTAATCATTCGGACTTGCAGTGCGAATTCCACCGAAGTCCCATATTTTTGAGCCAATCTATACATAAAAAGAACATATTATTACTTAGTATACATACACAACCATAAAATAGGCTTTAATTACCTCTCCTTCTGAATCCTTCGCCATATTAGTTGTCCAAAATGGAACAAACAGCCACGTAAATCAGTATTTGGGAAACATTGCTTAATTGCCGATATGATACCCATTTCGAAATCGCAAATTATACGCTGAGGGTATAAATTTAGTTCATGGTTACCTGCAATCGTCAGCAACTCGTTAAAAACAGCGACATACTCATCAAGCAAAAAACGAGAGGCACGATTTCGCCATGTACTCTGCTATGTATGGAAAAAAGTTTCCTCATAACGCGAGGAACAACATGGAAAGTTCCATCAGCAGCCCAGCAGTCACTGCTACTCAGCATTTCCAATGAAGATTTTGTCCCCAATATTATAAAAAGTTCATCATCGACCCACTTTTCTGCTAAGACAAAAAGCTCGCCTTCAAGGACATATAAATTAAGTGGCATATCAATATCGTCTACAGTTATTGGTTCTTTCAATTATATGTCCTTTGTTTTGTTATTCTTTCTAAATAATAGAAATACCCAACATTTCATTATTTTTATTTGTTTTAAAAATTTTTATTTCGGACATTTTTATCAATATAACGTAAGGTTATGTTACCTTTATATATCCGCACGTGAATTTGCTACGGTTGCTTTATTTCAACTAACTATACATATGAAAACTAAGAACAACGGTTGAACAAAATGTACCTACATGGCTTGCTATGATTCTTACAATCATGGGTTGCTATGATTCCTACATATAATATTAAACCACGTTCTTTCACAAAAAGTCAGCACTTAACAGAAGGTAAACAAACAATATAAGAACCGTTGTAGACAGGTGTGGTGAAATTGTAATTCCTCATTTGTGATAGAAGTGTAATATAACCAATTTTCTATAGTAATAAAAATACTTAATGCTTATAATAGTGCTAAAGTACAGTTGCTCGAATTTAATATATCTGGTATGCATCATAACGGGCATGCCTGGATATCAACGGCAGATATTACAATGTTCTGCATGTTACAATGTTCTGCTTTGATGATGCCACTCACTTCAAGCTCATTAATAGAACATATTCTATAAAAATATATGTATAAAAAATGTATATATAAATATATTTCGTGTAGCATACGCATACATGAGTGCATGATGTTTGAAAGCGTCATAGTTTGCGTTACTTTGCGCAAACTATTCTTGGAAATTGTTAATTCTTTTATTTCATTCCTGTAGGGTAGTTTTTTACCACCTACTTTCCGTAATTCCTGACTCGTTTGACTCATGTCAGCGTCGGTTCGGTGAAAATTAATGTGCTTAAGTAATGTTTAATTTGTTTAAAATGCAGCAAAACACAAACGCGGAACGCCAGGAGTTGATTACAAAAATGGAATTGCAAATAATTCCGGATATAACAAAAACGTAATAGTAAATACCGCGTTATAAGAGTGCCCTGTTTCTTCGAACTATTATCGCATTTTATAAATATTGTTAAGTGGAACAACCACGTTGTAAAAATTTATTAATTAAAACATGTTATCAAAAGAAATATCAACAAAATGGTTCGAGGACATCAAAAAATTCAATCGCAGGCAAAGGTTCAAGAAAAACAAATCAAAATGAAAAAGCAACAGGGTCACAGTGCCAACGATCAAAAGAAAGTTTTCTTTACTGATTAAAAAAAGCTAATAAAATGTGACCAAAACGAATAAAATCCAATGTAAAAATTTTGTAAAAATACTAAATGAAGTGGTTTGCTACTGCCGTGCTGCTTTGCTTCCGATGGCTACTAGTGTTTTATTTTTTTTTTTTTGCATAACAGGTAAATTCTTACTTATAAGAGTAACGTCCACTGTTTGATGTGCACTGTAGTTACGTCTTTGCAAACTGGAACCAGAAATGGTTCGTAGCTTAGCTAGCGCAAATTCTTAACCAAGTTTCTATTGCTGCTCTAGTGTAGATGCCGTGGCCGGCGGCGTATGAAAATGGCTGTTCTAAAGTTTAATTTGCTTTACAAGGTAACTGCGCAATTAATAATTAACATTCACAGTTACCAAAATTTACTTTTATGTAGGACAGCTAACAGAGGCGTTTTATGTTTCCAGCTATGCAATTTTGCTATTAGCAAAATTAGTGAATATACTTTGTAAGCCACACATTTATGATGATGAGCCACAGTTTGATGTCAAATGTAGCAGCGAAACACTCTGAGTAGTTTCTCCATTGTAACAAAACATTCGCAGGCACAATTACACATGCACAGTTTGAGGTGAAATGTAGTAGCAAAAACACTGGGTAGCTGCTGTATGGTTTGTTGTCGCACTATTGCGCTGCGCAGATAATATTCAAATATTCAAAGTGGTGGTTTATGTCTTCGTTGGAAAAATTTAAAATAAACACTTACCAACTAAATAAACCATCAAAAACACAAACCAAAAGAGAAAAGGGGCATAGAGAAAGGGCAATTCGTCACTTCCGTCAGCGTACGCCAGATTTTACTACCCATATTTTTTCATATCGTGGGCCTTATATATCGTTTCTTAAGGAGTAAACTCCAAAAAGAAAGGAAAAATATATAAACAGGTACGCAATTTGCTTAAATAAATGATTTTTTATGCAAATACCAATCGCTCTTCTTCATCCAACTAAACCCGTTGATGACGCTGAAGAATGTTTTTGCACAATCTTGAACCTGGCATCATAATAAAGGTTTTCAAGTAAAGAGTTCGCTTCCAAAATGTGAAATGCTTGAAATAAAGAGAAATCTTTGTCTTCCTCCTGGAAGTGTAATATAACCAATTTTCCGTTGTGGAGCAGATGAACAATTTTTACGGCTACAATGTTGGTATTTCATTTAATTTATTAAACCGAGATTTTTCCGGGGGGAAAACACAAGCGGAAAGTTTTCTTTACTGATTAAAAAAAGCTAATGAAATGTGACCAAAACGAATAAAATCCAATGTAAAACTTTTGTAAAATGAAGTGGTTTGCTACTGCCGTGCTGCTTTGCTTCCGATGGCTACTAGTGTGTGTTTTTTTTTGCATAACAGGTAAATTCTTACATATAAGAGTAACTAGGTTTAACCCGTGGCCCCGCTCGCGTAGGAGTAGTTTTTAGGGATTTAGGATATGTATATAAAAGAATTACAAACTCCAATTACATAGAGCAATACAAATGGAAAGATTATTGATTCATCTCTCTTAAATCGTCCTCGCGTGAAGAAATAAAAATGAGAGCTAACTGGCATAAGAAGTGTATGCGAAAGTTGAAGCGTAAACGAAGAAAGGTGGGTGCGAGGTCCAAGTAAACCTGTTGATGACGCTGAAGAATGTTTTTGTACAAGCTTCAACCTGGCATTATAATAAAGGGTTTCAAGTAAAGGTTTCTCTTCCAAAATGGGAAATGCTTGAAATAAAGAGAAATCTTTGTCTTCCTCCTGGAAGTGTAATATAAGCAATTTTCCGTAGTAATAAAAATACTTAATGCTTATAATAGTGCCAAAGTACAGTTGCGCGAATTTGATCCATCTGGTATGTATCATAACGGGCATGCCTGGATATCAACGGCATGTAACGCGTGTTACAATGTTCTGCTTTGATGATGCCACTCACTTCAAGAACATATTCTATAAAAAGAACAAAGTTACCTCGTGTGGACAAATCCTTGTTTAGCCGCTACATGTGAGAAAGTATAAAGAGCATTTTATACCTACCGCCTGGTTAAGTAATAGAAGGACAAGGAGAAGACTTGATAGGAGATAACAAAGGAACATTCGTACGTTAATCTCCGCATGGTGAACTTCATTATTAGTTCGTGGAGAGTTAGCCCCTACGAAATGGGTCTAAAACGTAAAACCATTTGATGAGTATATAGGTAGAAGTTGCTATTTAGTTCATTTGTTCGATCTACATTGAAATATACCGTTTTTATTTGGTGGCCTTTCCACCAATTATCTACAGACAGACTTAAACGAGTACAAAAGTATGCTCTCTCTTCCCTGAATTTCTCTGACCCTGCCCCACCATACAAATCCCGCCTACTTCTAATTAATCCAAAACAATTAGAGATTAGATCAATTAGGAAATTGAATGTTCCTCTCTTTTAGAAACGATAGAATTTCTCGCTCCCTACCAGGTCTTTAGGCAATAAATATCCATTATATTTGAATAGGTTCAGAACCAATTATACCTGCAATGTTCCTACAGCTCGCACTCTGCATGGCCTCAATAAGATGTCGAATTCTCTCGTATTAGGTTTTACATTATCGAAACTATACATATTTTGCTATATCTGCTCAATTAAATTGTAATTTAGATTTGGAAACCGATATTTTTGTAGTATGTAGTCAGTAACCGGCGGCCGCTGTAACAGAGTGGGTTGATGCGTGACTACCATTTAGAATTTAGAGAAAACGTATGTTCGAATCTCGGCGAAACACCAAAATGAAGAAAAAATAAAACTATCTGCCGTTCGAAGTCGGCTTCAAACTGTAGGATCATCATTTGTGGATCATCATCTTTCAAAAACATTTCTCCCATTAACCGTTATCATGGCCGCCAGTAATTTCACTATCGAAACAAAAACAAAGGCCTTTACGCATTGCATTCTATGCTCACACTAGAAAAGCTTTTAAGAAAAACAATGTACTTATCATATCATATCCGCCGCCACGTTGTTTTGTATTTGCTTTACCTTCCGCACGTTTAGTTTTTTGTTTTTTTTTTTCTGTTTTTTATTATTTCCCTTTTTAAATTACAATCTGTTAAATTTTAACAATAAGTAATTATTTTTAAAGTAGTATTGGAATTCTTTGTTCTCTAACCAATGCTAGATAAACATTCAATTTTGCTTCAGATTATGCTACATTATATTATTTTCTGTGTTATAATTATTATTATTATTAATTATTATTATTATTATTTATTATTATTATTTTTGTTTTTCTTTATTGTTTTGTTAAATTGTGAGTTCTGTTGGAGTTAATCGTTTTAATCTTCGTTTTCCCGCTTTCTCCGATTGTGGTAGTTTGCGCATTTGTTCATTTTGATGATTTGTTAGTCGTTTTATATGCTTGATGCTGTATTTTCTAATTGTGTCATCTATTGTGTCGATATTGAGGTCGCCTGCTTTTGTTATTGTTCGAAGTATTTTAGATTGCGTTCTTTGAATTATTTTGATATTGGTTTTTTTTTGCTGTGCCCCAGATTTCAATGCCATAAATAAATAAATTTAATATAAATTCGTTTATAAACCAAATTGCATAGTTTTATTTTTATAAACAAAATGACGGAAAACCCCTCACTTGCTGAACCAATATTGTTTTATTTCACATTTTGGTTATTATCCAGTATTATTTTATAATCTCAGATTTTGGAGAGAAATTTTTAATTACGGATTGGGAGGAAAGCACGAAAAAGTAGATCATCTACTTATATGTGAACGTATTAAAAGTCTATTTAAAAAAAAAAGAGGTGTGTGTGTCAGCTCCGACACGCGACTGGAGTTTACTCCTTAAGAACGATTACCGTGATATTTAAAAATAAAGGTTCCAGAGAGCTTAAAATACGTTCACATATGCATTAATTACCAATAAATCAACAAAATTAATATACCAGTTCACATATGGCGGATACCTGCAAAACTGACAATCAGCTAGCAATACTGTTGTGAAAGGTTTTTCTTCATAGAAATTATTTTGGTGGAATATTTCGGTGTTTTTGCTTTGTTTAATTATTTTCATCTTAACGATATGATGAAAAGACAAGGAGAAGGATTAGCTAATTTAATTGCGCAATTCGCTGCTAATAAATAAATTTATATTTTTCCAGTAATATAGAAAAGGTCTTCATTTACTCCTTTTGCTTATTAAATATATTTTCCTCCCAGCCTACAAAAGTACCCATCAATGTTGGTAAACCAGCAATTCCCAGTGTCTCTAATAGCAACACATTCCTAACAAAGTACCCCCTTGTTAATAAAAATGTTGCAGCATCCGAGGTAGTGAACCCAACTGCACCAAAGAAGGCTGTGCCAAATCATTTAACGCAACATACCTTACAAGAGCCGACACTTGCATCAAAATTGCTTAAAAAGGCTAAAAAGAAGAATACGCAAAACCTGTCAAATCCTTTGGCAGCCAAATTTAATCGCCCAGATCTTCAAGCTTCTGAATCTGGCTTGATTTCAGTCGGCATGCATAGTTCCGAAAAAACCCAACGGAGAAATAAGAAAATCTTACAAAAAATGCTTAAGACAGGAATGGACTCCGCACCTGACTATTGTGACTCCATTTTTCAGCGGCTAAAAATAGAAAAGTTTCTTAAAAAACAGTCAAAGTATCAGAAAAAATTATTGAATAGACACAAAACCAACGTCCTCTCAAATAAGCCAGAGGGCTTAGCAAAGCTGGATGAAAAGAAGCTATGTTTACCTTTATTATCGACTTCTAAAAGCAACAGTGCTACTCCATCTATGAAAGAATGTTTACCTCCGCCACTAGTTACAAATTGCACAGCTCAAACTTGTATATCAAAACCAGAATTGGCACTTATCTCATCAGTGGCCCTTCCGAAAACTTTGATGAAAGATAACCGTTTTGATGCTGTTTCCAATCTCATCCGTGATGGCGTTCTTGATAATGTGCAAATACCTGTAAATGTGTCTCTGGGTCATGATAAGAAAGCATTTCCAGGAATGAAATTGTCAGCAGAACTAGATAAAAATAAACTAAATATCTTTAAGAAAATTTCTAAGCAGAAACCTCAAAAACCATTATCTCTAAATACGAATTGCATGGCTTCGGCCCAGATTTATGGTGGGAATGAGAGCCAATTTATCAATTTGCCTTGGAGAACCACTATAACGCCATCTCCAACATTATTGAATCGCTTGACGTCTGGCGATACGAATTCGGTTTCTCCTGAGGGATTGGAAAAATCTACAAACATGCCTATTAACTGCGATCATGGTAGTGCTATAGATTTGGCAAGCAATATTAATAGTAGTAGCTTCTCAGAGGTTATGATGCCTTGTGTATTGAATAATTCACCACCGCAGCTTGACGAAGTTAATAAACCTAAAAAGCGAAGCCGTAAGCCAGGAAGTAAAAATTCACTGAAACAAGCGGTGGTATCACCTAATAACCCAAGTCAAATGGCGCAGTTAAAGAAAATTAAAAGGCTAAAATCTGCCAAATACGCATATCCATTTCCGCTTGGGAATTTAGAAACTGCGAATTTTATGTTTAACAGAATGGAACTCTGCACTAGAAAAGAGGATAATATTCTAAATTTACCACATGTAGAAGGCATAGTTCCCAGAAATTTGTCCACAAATGTCAAAGAATACCGAAATGAGCGCAAAAAAAATAAAGTGAAAAATCAATCCTTGAATATGTCGACGAGTGAAAAAAACATATTAAAACAAGAAGCTGGAGTTCCAACAAAGGAAGAAGTTAACACTATAAATAAGAAACTGATGCGCATGGATATTGTTTTACAACCGCTAGAAGCGTTTAAGAAACCTTAATGGAAACGGATAAAGAAGTTGGTAAAGTAATTGCTGCTAAACTTGCACCTACATACAAATCGCCTACTAGCAAAAAGCGATCAGCTCCCCAGATGCCTCCTGCCAATCAAACTAATTCAAGTTATTATTACAAAACAACCTTTTAATTTCTAATTGAATTTATATTGTTTTATTTATCAAACGAATTTAACTTTGCATTCCATAGAGTCAGAAAGCACCAGAAAATCACTAGATTTGCTTCTGTCGCAACCAAGCGGAGAACGTAGCTACTGCAATGTACCTCCTTTTGTGCCAGAATCAATGGAACTAATGTCGCATGAGTCTAAAGCCAGTATCACAAAACTTGAAAGAGATAGTCCAAATATTTTTAAACCTCAGCAACCATCTGCAATCGGTGATAGGATATTAAAGAATTTTGATAACTGGAGCACTCCTGATATGCATTCGTCGTTGAACCCAGGCGAAGGTCAGAAATCAAATGAAAGAAATAGTATTAAATCTCCTAAACCAAAAACTGAAAACTCATCTTTGGTCGGCGACATATATTCTCAAAATGCATCACCTAATAAAACTTTAGCAGCATCTTCTGCTTCCGTACGTATACTAAATAATGATGACCCAATTGAACTCTCTGACGACTCCGTCGAGTATCCACTACGATCGGTGTTTAATACTTCGAGTGAACTACTTTCCAAAGAGTTAAATCAAAACCAACATCAGTTAACAACTCCTCCATTAAATTTTCCCCATGTGGAGGACTTATTTTTGCCAGTGTGTAATGACACTGCGAAAGATTCAACAAGCGATCTAAATTTTAATTCGCAGGATCCGAAAAAATCAAAAAAGGCCACTAAATACTCGAAAAGTACTAAAGACATTTATCCAAATCCAACAGCAGACTTATCTTCAATTGAGCTTTTTAACACTGAAAAAGGGGGAGTCGGTAAATTGGCAGGTGGGGCCGATTTAATACCGTTAATATCAACTGGATCAGCGTATTCTTCAAAAACTATACCTTCAACTAGTTTAACAGCGACAGTAGCGACACCTTTCGCTTTACTCAAGAAAGATTTTCCGCCTCCAAAAACATTTGAAAATTCATTGTCAGCAAATATAGATGGAAATGGAATTTTATGTACGAATACACAACGGGAGCGTGTCATTATTCTGCATTACAAAATTCTGGGTGACAAAATTCTGTAAATTGCAAAAAAATTCTGCTTTTTAAAATTCTAATTCATAAATATACATATAGGTATGTTTAAGCGATAACAATATTTTAGTTTAGCCAATTACAATATTTTTGCAATTCTTTTTAAATATGTAGTGTGACTTAATCTTTTCTTAATAATTCTTCGCAGCTGTTTGTTTTTCTTAATTATTTTCCTTTTTTTTCTAACTCTTTCTCCATTTTCTTTTCTTGATATTTGAGTTTTCGCTAAAATAAGTTCCTTTTGCAAACTTAGCACAAGATGGTAAAATTGCGAGTTTCTTCTTCCAACAATAACTTTCAGCCGGCGATGCTACGCTTCAATATTGTTTTGTGTTCTAGGAAACGTTTCTGTTTGCGATGCATTATGGTCATGCACTGACCAAAACTCGGGAGAATATTTGGAATTATTATTATTTATATTAATATAATTTTTATCAAACCAAACTAGTAAATTTTTTACACTTTCATCATCGCAGTTATTAAGTAATGTTTGAAAGTAATTCGGTATTTCGCTTGGCGGTACGAAAGCTAAGCTTTTAATCATTCGGACTTGCAGTGCGAATTCCACCGAAGTCCCATATTTTTGAGCCAATCTATACATAAAAAGAACATATTATTACTTAGTATACATACACAACCATAAAATAGGCTTTAATTACCTCTCCTTCTGAATCCTTCGCCATATTAGTTGTCCAAAATGGAACAAACAGCCACGTAAATCAGTATTTGGGAAACATTGCTTAATTGCCGATATGATACCCATTTCGAAATCGCAAATTATACGCTGAGGGTATAAATTTAGTTCATGGTTACCTGCAATCGTCAGCAACTCGTTAAAAACAGCGACATACTCATCAAGCAAAAAACGAGAGGCACGATTTCGCCATGTACTCTGCTATGTATGGAAAAAAGTTTCCTCATAACGCGAGGAACAACATGGAAAGTTCCATCAGCAGCCCAGCAGTCACTGCTACTCAGCATTTCCAATGAAGATTTTGTCCCCAATATTATAAAAAGTTCATCATCGACCCACTTTTCTGCTAAGACAAAAAGCTCGCCTTCAAGGACATATAAATTAAGTGGCATATCAATATCGTCTACAGTTATTGGTTCTTTCAATTATATGTCCTTTGTTTTGTTATTCTTTCTAAATAATAGAAATACCCAACATTTCATTATTTTTATTTGTTTTAAAAATTTTTATTTCGGACATTTTTATCAATATAACGTAAGGTTATGTTACCTTTATATATCCGCACGTGAATTTGCTACGGTTGCTTTATTTCAACTAACTATACATATGAAAACTAAGAACAACGGTTGAACAAAATGTACCTACATGGCTTGCTATGATTCTTACAATCGTGGGTTGCTATGATTCCTACATATAATATTAAACCACGTTCTTTCACAAAAAGTCAGCACTTAACAGAAGGTAAACAAACAATATAAGAACCGTTGTAGACAGGTGTGGTGAAATTGTAATTCCTCATTTGTGATAGAAGTGTAATATAACCAATTTTCTATAGTAATAAAAATACTTAATGCTTATAATAGTGCTAAAGTACAGTTGCTCGAATTTAATATATCTGGTATGCATCATAACGGGCATGCCTGGATATCAACGGCAGATATTACAATGTTCTGCATGTTACAATGTTCTGCTTTGATGATGCCACTCACTTCAAGCTCATTAATAGAACATATTCTATAAAAATATATGTATAAAAAATGTATATATAAATATATTTCGTGTAGCATACGCATACATGAGTGCATGATGTTTGAAAGCGTCATAGTTTGCGTTACTTTGCGCAAACTATTCTTGGAAATTGTTAATTCTTTTATTTCATTCCTGTAGGGTAGTTTTTTACCACCTACTTTCCGTAATTCCTGACTCGTTTGACTCATGTCAGCGTCGGTTCGGTGAAAATTAATGTGCTTAAGTAATGTTTAATTTGTTTAAAATGCAGCAAAACACAAACGCGGAACGCCAGGAGTTGATTACAAAAATGGAATTGCAAATAATTCCGGATATAACAAAAACGTAATAGTAAATACCGCGTTATAAGAGTGCCCTGTTTCTTCGAACTATTATCGCATTTTATAAATATTGTTAAGTGGAACAACCACGTTGTAAAAATTTATTAATTAAAACATGTTATCAAAAGAAATATCAACAAAATGGTTCGAGGACATCAAAAAATTCAATCGCAGGCAAAGGTTCAAGAAAAACAAATCAAAATGAAAAAGCAACAGGGTCACAGTGCCAACGATCAAAAGAAAGTTTTCTTTACTGATTAAAAAAAGCTAATAAAATGTGACCAAAACGAATAAAATCCAATGTAAAAATTTTGTAAAAATACTAAATGAAGTGGTTTGCTACTGCCGTGCTGCTTTGCTTCCGATGGCTACTAGTGTTTTATTTTTTTTTTTTTTGCATAACAGGTAAATTCTTACTTATAAGAGTAACGTCCACTGTTTGATGTGCACTGTAGTTACGTCTTTGCAAACTGGAACCAGAAATGGTTCGTAGCTTAGCTAGCGCAAATTCTTAACCAAGTTTCTATTGCTGCTCTAGTGTAGATGCCGTGGCCGGCGGCGTATGAAAATGGCTGTTCTAAAGTTTAATTTGCTTTACAAGGTAACTGCGCAATTAATAATTAACATTCACAGTTACCAAAATTTACTTTTATGTAGGACAGCTAACAGAGGCGTTTTATGTTTCCAGCTATGCAATTTTGCTATTAGCAAAATTAGTGAATATACTTTGTAAGCCACACATTTATGATGATGAGCCACAGTTTGATGTCAAATGTAGCAGCGAAACACTCTGAGTAGTTTCTCCATTGTAACAAAACATTCGCAGGCACAATTACACATGCACAGTTTGAGGTGAATTGTAGTAGCAAAAACACTGGGTAGCTGCTGTATGGTTTGTTGTCGCACTATTGCGCTGCGCAGATAATATTCAAATATTCAAAGTGGTGGTTTATGTCTTCGTTGGAAAAATTTAAAATAAACACTTACCAACTAAATAAACCATCAAAAACACAAACCAAAAGAGAAAAGGGGCATAGAGAAAGGGCAATGCGTCACTTCCGTCAGCGTACGCCAGATTTTACTACCCATATTTTTTCATATCGTGGGCCTTATATATCGTTTCTTAAGGAGTAAACTCCAAAAAGAAAGGAAAAAAAATATAAACAGGTACGCAATTTGCTTAAATAAATGATTTTTTATGCAAATACCAATCGCTCTTCTTCATCCAACTAAACCCGTTGATGACGCTGAAGAATGTTTTTGCACAATCTTGAACCTGGCATCATAATAAAGGTTTTCAAGTAAAGAGTTCGCTTCCAAAATGTGAAATGCTTGAAATAAAGAGAAATCTTTGTCTTCCTCCTGGAAGTGTAATATAACCAATTTTCCGTTGTGGAGCAGATGAACAATTTTTACGGCTACAATGTTGGTATTTCATTTAATTTATTAAACCGAGATTTTTCCGGGGGGAAAACACAAGCGGAAAGTTTTCTTTACTGATTAAAAAAAGCTAATGAAATGTGACCAAAACGAATAAAATCCAATGTAAAACTTTTGTAAAATGAAGTGGTTTGCTACTGCCGTGCTGCTTTGCTTCCGATGGCTACTAGTGTGTGTTTTTTTTTGCATAACAGGTAAATTCTTACATATAAGAGTAACTAGGTTTAACCCGTGGCCCCGCTCGCGTAGGAGTAGTTTTTAGGGATTTAGGATATGTATATAAAAGAATTACAAACTCCAATTACATAGAGCAATACAAATGGAAAGATTATTGATTCATCTCTCTTAAATCGTCCTCGCGTGAAGAAATAAAAATGAGAGCTAACTGGCATAAGAAGTGTATGCGAAAGTTGAAGCGTAAACGAAGAAAGGTGGGTGCGAGGTCCAAGTAAACCTGTTGATGACGCTGAAGAATGTTTTTGTACAAGATTCAACCTGGCAATATAATAAAGGGTTTCAAGTAAAGGTTTCTCTTCCAAAATGGGAAATGCTTGAAATAAAGAGAAATCTTTGTCTTCCTCCTGGAAGTGTAATATAAGCAATTTTCCGTAGTAATAAAAATACTTAATGCTTATAATAGTGCCAAAGTACAGTTGCGCGAATTTGATCCATCTGGTATGTATCATAACGGGCATGCCTGGATATCAACGGCATGTAACGCGTGTTACAATGTTCTGCTTTGATGATGCCACTCACTTCAAGAACATATTCTATAAAAAGAACAAAGTTACCTCGTGTGGACAAATCCTTGTTTAGCCGCTACATGTGAGAAAGTATAAAGAGCATTTTATACCTACCGCCTGGTTAAGTAATAGAAGGACAAGGAGAAGACTTGATAGGAGATAACAAAGGAACATTCGTACGTTAATCTCCGCATGGTGAACTTCATTATTAGTTCGTGGAGAGTTAGCCCCTACGAAATGGGTCTAAAACGTAAAACCATTTGATGAGTATATAGGTAGAAGTTGCTATTTAGTTCATTTGTTCGATCTACATTGAAATATACCGTTTTTATTTGGTGGCCTTTCCACCAATTATCTACAGACAGACTTAAACGAGTACAAAAGTATGCTCTCTCTTCCCTGAATTTCTCTGACCCTGCCCCACCATACAAATCCCGCCTACTTCTAATTAATCCAAAACAATTAGAGATTAGATCAATTAGGAAATTGAATGTTCCTCTCTTTTAGAAACGATAGAATTTCTCGCTCCCTACCAGGTCTTTAGGCAATAAATATCCATTATATTTGAATAGGTTCAGAACCAATTATACCTGCAATGTTCCTACAGCTCGCACTCTGCATGGCCTCAATAAGATGTCGAATTCTCTCGTATTAGGTTTTACATTATCGAAACTATACATATTTTGCTATATCTGCTCAATTAAATTGTAATTTAGATTTGGAAACCGATATTTTTGTAGTATGTAGTCAGTAACCGGCGGCCGCTGTAACAGAGTGGGTTGATGCGTGACTACCATTTAGAATTTAGAGAAAACGTATGTTCGAATCTCGGCGAAACACCAAAATGAAGAAAAAATAAAACTATCTGCCGTTCGAAGTCGGCTTCAAACAGTAGGATCATCATTTGTGGATCATCATCTTTCAAAAACATTTCTCCCATTAACCGTTATCATGGCCGCCAGTAATTTCACTATCGAAACAAAAACAAAGGCCTTTACGCATTGCATTCTATGCTCACACTAGAAAAGCTTTTAAGAAAAACAATGTACTTATCATATCATATCCGCCGCCACGTTGTTTTGTATTTGCTTTACCTTCCGCACGTTTAGTTTTTTGTTTTTTTTTTCTGTTTTTTATTATTTCCCTTTTTAAATTACAATCTGTTAAATTTTAACAATAAGTAATTATTTTTAAAGTAGTATTGGAATTCTTTGTTCTCTAACCAATGCTAGATAAACATTCAATTTTGCTTCAGATTATGCTACATTATATTATTTTCTGTGTTATAATTATTATTATTATTAATTATTATTATTATTATTTATTATTATTATTTTTGTTTTTCTTTATTGTTTTGTTAAATTGTGAGTTCTGTTGGAGTTAATCGTTTTAATCTTCGTTTTCCCGCTTTCTCCGATTGTGGTAGTTTGCGCATTTGTTCATTTTGATGATTTGTTAGTCGTTTTATATGCTTGATGCTGTATTTTCTAATTGTGTCATCTATTGTGTCGATATTGAGGTCGCCTGCTTTTGTTATTGTTCGAAGTATTTTAGATTGCGTTCTTTGAATTATTTTGATATTGGTTTTTTTTTGCTGTGCCCCAGATTTCAATGCCATAAATAAATAAATTTAATATAAATTCGTTTATAAACCAAATTGCATAGTTTTATTTTTATAAACAAAATGACGGAAAACCCCTCACTTGCTGAACCAATATTGTTTTATTTCACATTTTGGTTATTATCCAGTATTATTTTATAATCTCAGATTTTGGAGAGAAATTTTTAATTACGGATTGGGAGGAAAGCACGAAAAAGTAGATCATCTACTTATATGTGAACGTATTAAAAGTCTATTTAAAAAAAAAAGAGGTGTGTGTGTCAGCTCCGACACGCGACTGGAGTTTACTCCTTAAGAACGATTACCGTGATATTTAAAAATAAAGGTTCCAGAGAGCTTAAAATACGTTCACATATGCATTAATTACCAATAAATCAACAAAATTAATATACCAGTTCACATATGGCGGATACCTGCAAAACTGACAATCAGCTAGCAATACTGTTGTGAAAGGTTTTTCTTCATAGAAATTATTTTGGTGGAATATTTCGGTGTTTTTGCTTTGTTTAATTATTTTCATCTTAACGATATGATGAAAAGACAAGGAGAAGGATTAGCTAATATAATTTAATTGCGCAATTCGCTGCTAATAAATAAATTTATATTTTTCCAGTAATATAGAAAAGGTCTTCATTTACTCCTTTTGCTTATTAAATATATTTTCCTCCCAGCCTACAAAAGTACCCATCAATGTTGGTAAACCACCAATTCCCAGTGTCTCTAATAGCAACACATTCCTAACAAAGTACCCCCTTGTTAATAAAAATGTTGCAGCATCCGAGGTAGTGAACCCAACTGCACCAAAGAAGGCTGTGCCAAATCATTTAACGCAACATACCTTACAAGAGCCGACACTTGCATCAAAATTGCTTAAAAAGGCTAAAAAGAAGAATACGCAAAACCTGTCAAATCCTTTGGCAGCCAAATTTAATCGCCCAGATCTTCAAGCTTCTGAATCTGGCTTGATTTCAGTCGGCATGCATAGTTCCGAAAAAACCCAACGGAGAAATAAGAAAATCTTACAAAAAATGCTTAAGACAGGAATGGACTCCGCACCTGACTATTGTGACTCCATTTTTCAGCGGCTAAAAATAGAAAAGTTTCTTAAAAAACAGTCAAAGTATCAGAAAAAATTATTGAATAGACACAAAACCAACGTCCTCTCAAATAAGCCAGAGGGCTTAGCAAAGCTGGATGAAAAGAAGCTATGTTTACCTTTATTATCGACTTCTAAAAGCAACAGTGCTACTCCATCTATGAAAGAATGGTTACCTCCGCCACTAGTTACAAATTGCACAGCTCAAACTTGTATATCAAAACCAGAATTGGCACTTATCTCATCAGTGGCCCTTCCGAAAACTTTGATGAAAGATAACCGTTTTGATGCTGTTTCCAATCTCATCCGTGATGGCGTTCTTGATAATGTGCAAATACCTGTAAATGTGTCTCTGGGTCATGATAAGAAAGCATTTCCAGGAATGAAATTGTCAGCAGAACTAGATAAAAATAAACTAAATATCTTTAAGAAAATTTCTAAGCAGAAACCTCAAAAACCATTATCTCTAAATACGAATTGCATGGCTTCGGCCCAGATTTATGGTGGGAATGAGAGCCAATTTATCAATTTGCCTTGGAGAACCACTATAACGCCATCTCCAACATTATTGAATCGCTTGACGTCTGGCGATACGAATTCGGTTTCTCCTGAGGGATTGGAAAAATCTACAAACATGCCTATTAACTGCGATCATGGTAGTGCTATAGATTTGGCAAGCAATATTAATAGTAGTAGCTTCTCAGAGGTTATGATGCCTTGTGTATTGAATAATTCACCACCGCAGCTTGACGAAGTTAATAAACCTAAAAAGCGAAGTCGTAAGCCAGGAAGTAAAAATTCACTGAAACAAGCGGTGGTATCACCTAATAACCCAAGTCAAATGGCGCAGTTAAAGAAAATTAAAAGGCTAAAATCTGCCAAATACGCATATCCATTTCCGCTTGGGAATTTAGAAACTGCGAATTTTATGTTTAACAGAATGGAACTCTGCACTAGAAAAGAGGATAATATTCTAAATTTACCACATGTAGAAGGCATAGTTCCCAGAAATTTGTCCACAAATGTCAAAGAATACCGAAATGAGCGCAAAAAAAATAAAGTGAAAAATCAATCCTTGAATATGTCGACGAGTGAAAAAAACATATTAAAACAAGAAGCTGGAGTTCCAACAAAGGAAGAAGTTAACACTATAAATAAGAAACTGATGCGCATGGATATTGTTTTACAACCGCTAGAAGCGTTTAAGAAACCTTAATGGAAACGGATAAAGAAGTTGGTAAAGTAATTGCTGCTAAACTTGCACCTACATACAAATCGCCTACTAGCAAAAAGCGATCAGCTCCCCAGATGCCTCCTGCCAATCAAACTAATTCAAGTTATTATTACAAAACAACCTTTTAATTTCTAATTGAATTTATATTGTTTTATTTATCAAACGAATTTAACTTTGCATTCCATAGAGTCAGAAAGCACCAGAAAATCACTAGATTTGCTTCTGTCGCAACCAAGCGGAGAACGTAGCTACTGCAATGTACCTCCTTTTGTGCCATAATCAATGAAACTAATGTCGCATGAGTCTAAAGCCAGTATCACAAAACTTGAAAGAGATAGTCCAAATATTTTTAAACCTCAGCAACCATCTGCAATCGGTGATAGGATATTAAAGAATTTTGATAACTGGAGCACTCCTGATATGCATTCGTCGTTGAACCCAGGCGAAGGTCAGAAATCAAATGAAAGAAATAGTATTAAATCTCCTAAACCAAAAACTGAAAACTCATCTTTGGTCGGCGACATATATTCTCAAAATGCATCACCTAATAAAACTTTAGCAGCATCTTCTGCTTCCGTACGTATACTAAATAATGATGACCCAATTGAACTCTCTGACGACTCCGTCGAGTATCCACTACGATCGGTGTTTAATACTTCGAGTGAACTACTTTCCAAAGAGTTAAATCAAAACCAACATCAGTTAACAACTCCTCCATTAAATTTTCCCCATGTGGAGGACTTATTTTTGCCAGTGTGTAATGACACTGCGAAAGATTCAACAAGCGATCTAAATTTTAATTCGCAGGATCCGAAAAAATCAAAAAAGGCCACTAAATACTCGAAAAGTACTAAAGACATTTATCCAAATCCAACAGCAGACTTATCTTCAATTGAGCTTTTTAACACTGAAAAAGGGGGAGTCGGTAAATTGGCAGGTGGGGCCGATTTAATACCGTTAATATCAACTGGATCAGCGTATTCTTCAAAAACTATACCTTCAACTAGTTTAACAGCGACAGTAGCGACACCTTTCGCTTTACTCAAGAAAGATTTTCCGCCTCCAAAAACATTTGAAAATTCATTGTCAGCAAATATAGATGGAAATGGAATTTTATGTACGAATACACAACGGGAGCGTGTCATTATTCTGCATTACAAAATTCTGGGTGACAAAATTCTGTAAATTGCAAAAAAATTCTGCTTTTTAAAATTCTAATTCATAAATATACATATAGGTATGTTTAAGCGATAACAATATTTTAGTTTAGCCAATTACAATATTTTTGCAATTCTTTTTAAATATGTAGTGTGACTTAATCTTTTCTTAATAATTCTTCGCAGCTGTTTGTTTTTCTTAATTATTTTCCTTTTTTTTCTAACTCTTTCTCCATTTTCTTTTCTTGATATTTGAGTTTTCGCTAAAATAAGTTCCTTTTGCAAACTTAGCACAAGATGGTAAAATTGCGAGTTTCTTCTTCCAACAATAACTTTCAGCCGGCGATGCTACGCTTCAATATTGTTTTGTGTTCTAGGAAACGTTTCTGTTTGCGATGCATTATGGTCATGCACTGACCAAAACTCGGGAGAATATTTGGAATTATTATTATTTATATTAATATAATTTTTATCAAACCAAACTAGTAAATTTTTTACACTTTCATCATCGCAGTTATTAAGTAATGTTTGAAAGTAATTCGGTATTTCGCTTGGCGGTACGAAAGCTAAGCTTTTAATCATTCGGACTTGCAGTGCGAATTCCACCGAAGTCCCATATTTTTGAGCCAATCTATACATAAAAAGAACATATTATTACTTAGTATACATACACAACCATAAAATAGGCTTTAATTACCTCTCCTTCTGAACCCTTCGCCATATTAGTTGTCCAAAATGGAACAAACAGCCACGTAAATCAGTATTTGGGAAACATTGCTTAATTGCCGATATGATACCCATTTCGAAATCGCAAATTATACGCTGAGGGTATAAATTTAGTTCATGGTTACCTGCAATCGTCAGCAACTCGTTAAAAACAGCGACATACTCATCAAGCAAAAAACGAGAGGCACGATTTCGCCATGTACTCTGCTATGTATGGAAAAAAGTTTCCTCATAACGCGAGGAACAACATGGAAAGTTCCATCAGCAGCCCAGCAGTCACTGCTACTCAGCATTTCCAATGAAGATTTTGTCCCCAATATTATAAAAAGTTCATCATCGACCCACTTTTCTGCTAAGACAAAAAGCTCGCCTTCAAGGACATATAAATTAAGTGGCATATCAATATCGTCTACAGTTATTGGTTCTTTCAATTATATGTCCTTTGTTTTGTTATTCTTTCTAAATAATAGAAATACCCAACATTTCATTATTTTTATTTGTTTTAAAAATTTTTATTTCGGACATTTTTATCAATATAACGTAAGGTTATGTTACCTTTATATATCCGCACGTGAATTTGCTACGGTTGCTTTATTTCAACTAACTATACATATGAAAACTAAGAACAACGGTTGAACAAAATGTACCTACATGGCTTGCTATGATTCTTACAATCATGGGTTGCTATGATTCCTACATATAATATTAAACCACGTTCTTTCACAAAAAGTCAGCACTTAACAGAAGGTAAACAAACAATATAAGAACCGTTGTAGACAGGTGTGGTGAAATTGTAATTCCTCATTTGTGATAGAAGTGTAATATAACCAATTTTCTATAGTAATAAAAATACTTAATGCTTATAATAGTGCTAAAGTACAGTTGCTCGAATTTAATATATCTGGTATGCATCATAACGGGCATGCCTGGATATCAACGGCAGATATTACAATGTTCTGCATGTTACAATGTTCTGCTTTGATGATGCCACTCACTTCAAGCTCATTAATAGAACATATTCTATAAAAATATATGTATAAAAAATGTATATATAAATATATTTCGTGTAGCATACGCATACATGAGTGCATGATGTTTGAAAGCGTCATAGTTTGCGTTACTTTGCGCAAACTATTCTTGGAAATTGTTAATTCTTTTATATCATTCCTGTAGGGTAGTTTTTTACCACCTACTTTCCGTAATTCCTGACTCGTTTGACTCATGTCAGCGTCGGTTCGGTGAAAATTAATGTGCTTAAGTAATGTTTAATTTGTTTAAAATGCAGCAAAACACAAACGCGGAACGCCAGGAGTTGATTACAAAACTAGAATTGCAAATAATTCCGGATATAACAAAAACGTAATAGTAAATACCGCGTTATAAAAGTGCCCTGTTTCTTCGAACTATTGTCGCATTTTATAAATATTGTTAAGTGGAACAACCACGTTGTAAAAATTTATTAATTAAAACATGTTATCAAAAGAAATATCAACAAAATGGTTCGAGGACATCAAAAAATTCAATCGCAGGCAAAGGTTCAAGAAAAACAAATCAAAATGAAAAAGCAACAGGGTCACAGTGCCAACAATCAAAAGAAAGTTTTCTTTACTGATTAAAAAAAGCTAATAAAATGTGACCAAAACGAATAAAATCCAATGTAAAAAGTTTGTAAAAATACTAAATGAAGTGGTTTGCTACTGCCGTGCTGCTTTGCTTCCGATGGCTACTAGTGTTTTATTTTTTTTTTTTTGCATAACAGGTAAATTCTTACTTATAAGAGTAACGTCCACTGTTTGATGTGCACTGTAGTTACGTCTTTGCAAACTGGAACCAGAAATGGTTCGTAGCTTAGCTAGCGCAAATTCTTAACCAAGTTTCTATTGCTGCTCTAGTGTAGATGCCGTGGCCGGCGGCGTATGAAAATGGCTGTTCTAAAGTTTAATTTGCTTTACAAGGTAACTGCGCAATTAATAATTAACATTCACAGTTACCAAAATTTACTTTTATGTAGGACAGCTAACAGAGGCGTTTTATGTTTCCAGCTATGCAATTTTGCTATTAGCAAAATTAGTGAATATACTTTGTAAGCCACACATTTATGATGATGAGCCACAGTTTGATGTCAAATGTAGCAGCGAAACACTCTGAGTAGTTTCTCCATTGTAACAAAACATTCGCAGGCACAATTACACATGCACAGTTTGAGGTGAAATGTAGTAGCAAAAACACTGGGTAGCTGCTGTATGGTTTGTTGTCGCACTATTGCGCTGCGCAGATAATATTCAAATATTCAAAGTGGTGGTTTATGTCTTCGTTGGAAAAATTTAAAATAAACTCTTACCAACTAAATAACCCATCAAAAACACAAACCAAAAGAGAAAAGGGGCATAGAGAAAGGGCAATGCGTCACTTCCGTCAGCGTACGCCAGATTTTACTACCCATATTTTTTCATATCGTGGGCCTTATATATCGTTTCTTAAGGAGTAAACTCCAAAAAGAAAGGAAAAAAAATATAAACAGGTACGCAATTTGCTTAAATAAATGATTTTTTATGCAAATACCAATCGCTCTTCTTCATCCAACTAAACCCGTTGATGACGCTGAAGAATGTTTTTGCACAATCTTCAACCTGGCATCATAATATAGGTTTTCAAGTAAAGAGTCCGCTTCCAAAATGTGAAATGCTTGAAATAAAGAGAAATCTTTGTCTTCCTCCTGGAAGTGTAATATAACCAATTTTCCGTTGTGGAGCAGATGAACAATTTTTACGGCTACAATGTTGGTATTTCATTTAATTTATTAAACCGAGATTTTTCCGGGGGGAAAACACAAGCGGAAAGTTTTCTTTACTGATTAAAAAAAGCTAATGAAATGTGACCAAAACGAATAAAATCCAATGTAAAACTTTTGTAAAATGAAGTGGTTTGCTACTGCCGTGCTGCTTTGCTTCCGATGGCTACTAGTGTGTGTTTTTTTTGCATAACAGGTAAATTCTTACATATAAGAGTAACTAGGTTTAACCCGTGGCCCCGCTCGCGTAGGAGTAGTTTTTAGGGATTTAGGATATGTATATAAAAGAATTACAAACTCCAATTACATAGAGCAATACAAATGGAAAGATTATTGATTCATCTCTCTTAAATCGTCCTCGCGTGAAGAAATAAAAATGAGAGCTAACTGGGATAAGAAGTGTATGCGAAAGTTGAAGCGTAAACGAAGAAAGGTGGGTGCGAGGTCCAAGTAAACCTGTTGATGACGCTGAAGCATGTTTTTGTACAAGCTTCAACCTGGCATTATAATAAAGGTTTTCAAGTAAAGGTTTCGCTTCCAAAATGGGAAATTCTTGAAATAAAGAGAAATCTTTGTCTTCCTCCTGGAAGTGTAATATAAGCAATTTTCCGTAGTAATAAAAATACTTAATGCTTATAATAGTGCCAAAGTACAGTTGCGCGAATTTGATCCATCTGGTATGTATCATAACGGGCATGCCTGGATATCAACGGCATGTAACGCGTGTTACAATGTTCTGCTTTGATGATGCCACTCACTTCAAGAACATATTCTATAAAAAGAACAAAGTTACCTCGTGTGGACAAATCCTTGTTTAGCCGCTACATGTGAGAAAGTATAAAGAGCATTTTATACCTACCGCCTGGTTAAGTAATAGAAGGACGAGGAGAAGACTTGATAGGACATAACAAAGGAACATTCGTACGTTAATCTCCGCATGGTGAACTTCATTATTAGTTCGTGGAGAGTTAGCCCCTACGAAATGGGTCTAAAACGTAAAACCATTTGATGAGTATATAGGTAGAAGTTGCTATTTAGTTCATTTGTTCGATCTACATTGAAATATACCGTTTTTATTTGGTGGCCTTTCCACCAATTATCTACAGACAGACTTAAACGAGTACAAAAGTATGCTCTCTCTTCCCTGAATTTCTCTGACCCTGCCCCACCATACAAATCCCGCCTACTTCTAATTAATCCAAAACAATTAGAGATTAGATCAATTAGGAAATTGAATGTTCCTCTCTTTTAGAAACGATAGAATTTCTCGCTCCCTACCAGGTCTTTAGGCAATAAATATCCATTATATTTGAATAGGTTCAGAACCAATTATACCTGCAATGTTCCTACAGCTCGCACTCTGCATGGCCTCAATAAGATGTCGAATTCTCTCGTATTAGGTTTTACATTATCGAAACTATACATATTTTGCTATATCTGCTCAATTAAATTGTAATTTAGATTTGGAAACCGATATTTTTGTAGTATGTAGTCAGTAACCGGCGGCCGCTGTAACAGAGTGGGCTGATGCGTGACTACCATTTAGAATTTAGAGAAAACGTATGTTCGAATCTCGGCGAAACACCAAAATGAAGAAAAAATAAAACTATCTGCCGTTCGAAGTCGGCTTCAAACTGTAGGATCATCGTTTGTGGATCATCATCTTTCAAAAACATTTCTCCCATTAACCGTTATCATGGCCGCCAGTAATTTCACTATCGAAACAAAAACAAAGGCCTTTACGCATTGCATTCTATGCTCACACTAGAAAAGCTTTTAAGAAAAACAATGTACTTATCATATCATATCCGCCGCCACGTTGTTTTGTATTTGCTTTACCTTCCGCACGTTTAGTTTTTGTTTTTTTTTTCTGTTTTTTATTATTTCCCTTTTTAAATTACAATCTGTTAAATTTTAACAATAAGTAATTATTTTTAAAGTAGTATTGGAATTCTTTGTTCTCTAACCAATGCTAGATAAACATTCAATTTTGCTTCAGATTATGCTACATTATATTATTTTCTGTGTTATAATTATTATTATTATTAATTATTATTATTATTATTTATTATTATTATTTTTGTTTTTCTTTATTGTTTTGTTAAATTGTGAGTTCTGTTGGAGTTAATCGTTTTAATCTTCGTTTTCCCGCTTTCTCCGATTGTGGTAGTTTGCGCATTTGTTCATTTTGATGATTTGTTAGTCGTTTTATATGCTTGATGCTGTATTTGCTAATTGTGTCATCTATTGTGTCGATATTGAGGTCGCCTGCTTTTGTTATTGTTCGAAGTATTTTAGATTGCGTCCTTTGAATTATTTTGATATTGGTTTTTTTTGCTGGGCCCCAGATTTCAATGCCATAAATAAATAAATTTAATATAAATTCGTTTATAAACCAAATTGCATAGTTTTATTTTTATAAACAAAATGACGGAAAACCCCTCACTTGCTGAACCAATATTGTTTTATTTCACATTTTGGTTATTATCCAGGATTATTTTATAATCTCAGATTTTGGAGAGAAATTTTTAATTACGGATTGGGAGGAAAGCACGAAAAAGTAGATCATCTACTTATATGTGAACGTATTAAAAGTCTATTTAAAAAAAAAAGAGGTGTGTGTGTCAGCTCCGACACGCGACTGGAGTTTACTCCTTAAGAACGATTACCGTGATATTTAAAAATAAAGGTTCCAGAGAGCTTAAAATACGTTCACATATGCATTAATTACCAATAAATCAACAAAATTAATATACCCGTTCACATATGGCGGATACCTGCAAAACTGACAATCAGCTATCAATACTGTTGTGAAAGGTGTTTCTTCATAGAAATTATTTTGGTGGAATATTTCGGTGTTTTTGCTTTGTTTAATTATTTTCATCTTAACGATATGATGAAAAGACAAGGAGAAGGATTAGCTAATTTAATTGCGCAATTCGCTGCTAATAAATAAATTTATATTTTTCCGGTAATATAGAAAAGGTCTTCATTTACTCCTTTTGCTTATTAAATATATTTTCCTCCCAGCCTACAAAAGTACCCATCAATGTTGGTAAACCACCAATTCCCAGTGTCTCTAATAGCAACACATTCCTAACAAAGTACCCCCTTGTTAATAAAAATGTTGCAGCATCCGAGGTAGTGAACCCAACTGCACCAAAGAAGGCTGTGCCAAATCATTTAACGCAACATACCTTACAAGAGCCGACACTTGCATCAAAATTGCTTAAAAAGGCTAAAAAGAAGAATACACAAAACCTGTCAAATCCTTTGGCAGCCAAATTTAATCGCCCAGATCTTCAAACTTCTGAATCTGGCTTGATTTCAGTCGGCATGCATAGTTCCGAAAAAAACCCAACGGAGAAATAAGAAAATCTTACAAAAATGCTTAAGACAGGAATCGACTCCGCACCTGACTATTGTGACGCCATTTTTCAGCGGCTAAAAATGGAAAAGTTTTTTAAAAAACAGTCAAAGTATCAGAAAAAATTATTGAAAAGACACAAAAACAACGTCCAGTCAAATAAGCCAGAGGGCTTAGCAATGCTGGATGAAAAGAAGCTATGTTTACCTTTATTATCGACTTCTAAAAGCAACAGTGCTACTCCATCTATGAAAGAATGGTTACCTCCGCCACTAGTTACAAATTGCACAGCTCAAACTTGTATATCAAAACCAGAATTGGCACTTATCTCATCAGTGGCCCTTCCGAAAACTTTGATGAAAGATAACCGTTTTGATGCTGTTTCCAATCTCATCCGTGATGGCGTTCTTGATAATGTGCAAATACCTGTAAATGTGTCTCTGGGTCATGATAAGAAAGCATTTCCAGGAATGAAATTGTCAGCAGAACTAGATAAAAATAAACTAAATATCTTTAAGAAAATTTCTAAGCAGAAACCTCAAAAACCATTATCTCCAAATACGAATTGCATGGCTTCGGCCCAGATTTATGGTGGGAATGAGAGCCAATTTATCAATTTGCCTTGCGGAACCACTATAACGCCATCTCCAACATTATTGAATCGCTTGACGTCTGGCGATACGAATTCGGATTCTCCTGAGGGATTGGAAAAATCTCCAAACATGCCTATTAACTGCGATCATAGTAGTGCTATAGATTTGGCAAGCAATATTAATAGTAGTAGCTTCTCAGAGGTTATGATGCCTTGTGTATTGAATAATTCACCACCGCAGCTTGACGAAGTTAATAAACCTAAAAAGCGAAGTCGTAAGCCAGGAAGTAAAAATTCACTGAAACAAGCGGTGGTATCACCTAATAACCCAAGTCAAATGGCGCAGTTAAAGAAAATTAAAAGGCTAAAATCTGCCAAATACGCATATCCATTTCCGCTTGGGAATTTAGAAACTGCGAATTTTATGTCTAACAGAATGGAACTCTGCACTAGAAAAGAGGATAATATTCTAAATTTACCACATGTAGAAGGCATAGTTCCCAGAAATTTGTCCACAAATGTCAAAGAATACCGAAAAGAACGCAAAAAAAATAAAGTGAAAAATCAATCCTTGAATATGTCGACGAGTGAAAAAAACATATTAAAACAAGAAGCTGGAGTTCCAACAAAGGAAGAAGTTAACACTATAAATAAGAAACTGATGCGCATGGATACTGTTTTACAACCGCTAGAAGCGTTTAAGAAAACTTGATGGAAACGGATAAAGAAGTTGGTAAAGTAATTGCTGCTAAACTTGCACCTACATACAAATCGCCTACTAGCAAAAAGCGATCTGCTCCCCAGATGCCTCCTGCCAATCAAACTAATTCAAGTTATTATTACAAAACAACCTTTTAATTTCTAATTGAATTTATATTGTTTTATTTATCAAACGAATTTAACTTTGCATTCCATAGAGTCAGAAAGCACCAGAAAATCACTAGATTTGCTTCTGTCGCAACCAAGCGGAGAACGTAGCTACTGCAATGTACCTCCTTTTGTGCCAGAATCAATGAAACTAATGTCGCATGAGTCTAAAGCCAGTATCACAAAACTTGAAAGAGATAGTCCAAATATTTTTAAACCTCAGCAACCATCTGCAATCGGTGATAGGATATTAAAGAATTTTGATAACTGGAGCACTCCTGATATGCATTCGTCGTTGAACCCAGGCGAAGGTCAGAAATCAAATGAAAGAAATAGTATTAAATCTCCTAAACCAAAAACTGAAAACTCATCTTTGGTCGGCGACATATATTCTCAAAATGCATCACCTAATAAAACTTTAGCAGCATCTTCTGCTTCCGTACGTATACTAAATAATGATGACCCAATTGAACTCTCTGACGACTCCGTCGAGTATCCACTACGATCGGTGTTTAATACTTCGAGTGAACTACTTTCCAAAGAGTTAAATCAAAACCAACATCAGTTAACAACTCCTCCATTAAATTTTCCCCATGTGGAGGACTTATTTTTGCCAGTGTGTAATGACACTGCGAAAGATTCAACAAGCGATCTAAATTTTAATTCGCAGGAT
This sequence comes from Anastrepha ludens, assembly GCF_028408465.1. Taxonomy (NCBI): domain Eukaryota; kingdom Metazoa; phylum Arthropoda; class Insecta; order Diptera; family Tephritidae; genus Anastrepha; species Anastrepha ludens. The sequence continues at coordinate 5,619,316 of NC_071504.1, forward strand.
CCGAAAAATTCAAAAAAGGCCACTAAATACTCGAAAAGTACTAAAGACATTTATCCAAATCCAACAGCAGACTTATCTTCAATTGAGCTTTTTAACACTGAAAAAGGGGGAGTCGGTAAATTGGCAGGTGGGGCCGATTTAATACCGTTAATATCAACTGGATCAGCGTATTCTTCAAAAACTATACCTTCAACTAGTTTAACAGCGACAGTAGCGACACCTTTCGCTTTACTCAAGAAAGATTTTCCGCCTCCAAAAACATTTGAAAATTCATTGTCAGCAAATATAGATGGAAATGGAGCGTGTCATTATTCTGCATTACAAAATTCTGGGTGACAAAATTCTGTAAATTGCAAAAAAATTCTGCTTTTTAAAATTCTAATATAATTCATAAATATACATATATGTAGGTATGTTTAAGCGATAACAATATTTTAGTTTAGCCAATTACAATATTTTTGCAATTCTTTTTAAATATGTAGTGTGACTTAATCTTTTCTTAATAATTCTTCGCAGCTGTTTGTTTTTCTTAATTATTTTCCTTTTTTTTCTAACTCTTTCTCCATTTTCTTTTCTTGATATTTGAGTTTTCGCTAAAATAAGTTCCTTTTGCAAACTTAGCACAAGATGGTAAAATTGCGAGTTTCTTCTTCCAACAATAACTTTCAGCCGGCGATGCTACGCTTCAATATTGTTTTGTGTTCTAGGAAACGTTTCTGTTTGCGATGCATTATGGTCATGCACTGACCAAAACTCGGGAGAATATTTGGAATTATTATTATTTATATTAATATAATTTTTATCAAACCAAACTAGTAAATTTTTTACACTTTCATCATCGCAGTTATTAAGTAATGTTTGAAAGTAATTCGGTATTTCGCTTGGCGGTACGAAAGCTAAGCTTTTAATCATTCGGACTTGCAGTGCGAATTCCACCGAAGTCCCATATTTTTGAGCCAATCTATACATAAAAAGAACATATTATTACTTAGTATACATACACAACCATAAAATAGGCTTTAATTACCTCTCCTTCTGAACCCTTCGCCATATTAGTTGTCCAAAATGGAACAAACAGCCACGTAAATCAGTATTTGGGAAACATTGCTTAATTGCCGATATGATACCCATTTCGAAATCGCAAATTATACGCTGAGGGTATAAATGTAGTTCATGGTTACCTGCAATCGTCAGCAACTCGTTAAAAACAGCGACATATGACTTCAACGTTTTTTTGCTCATCAAGCAAAAAACGAGAGGCACGATTTCGCCATGTACTCTGCTATGTATGGAAAAAAGTTTCCTCATAACGCGAGGAACAACATGGAAAGTTCCATCAGCAGCCCAGCAGTCACTGCTACTCAGCATTTCCAATGAAGATTTTGTCCCCAATATTATAAAAAGTTCATCATCGACCCACTTTTCTGCTAAGACAAAAAGCTCACCTTCAAGGACATATAAATTAAGTGGCATATCAATATCGTCTACAGTTATTGGTTCTTTCAATTATATGTCCTTTGTTTTGTTATTCTTTCTAAATAATAGAAATACCCAACATTTCATTATTTTTATTTGTTTTCAAAATTTTTATTTCGGACATTTTTATCAATATAACGTAAGGTTATGTTAACTTTATATATCCGCACGTGAATTTGCTACGGTTGCTTTATTTCAACTAACTATACATATGAAAACTAAGAACAACGGTTGAACAAAATGTACCTACATGGCTTGCTATGATTCTTACAATCATGGGTTGCTATGATTCTTACATATAATATTAAACCACGTTCTTTCACAAAAAGTCAGCACTTAACAGAAGGTAAACAAACAATATAAGAACCGTTGTAGACGGGTGTGGTGAAATTGTAATTCCTCATTTGTGATAGAAGTGTAATATAACCAATTTTCTATAGTAATAAAAATACTTAATTCTTATAATAGTGCTAAAGTACAGTTGCTCGAATTTAATATATCTGGTATGCATCATAACGGGCATGCCTGGATATCAACGGCAGATATTATTATGGAGAGCGCATGTTACAATGTTCTGCTTTGATGATGCCACTCACTTCAAGCTCATTAATAGAACATATTCTATAAAAATATATGTATAAAAAATGTATATATAAATATATTTCGTGTAGCATACGCATACATGAGTGCATGATGTTTGAAAGCGTCATAGTTTGCGTTACTTTGCGCAAACTATTCTTGGAAATTGTTAATTCTTTTATATCATTCCTGTAGGGTAGTTTTTTACCACCTACTTTCCGTAATTCCTGACTCGTTTGACTCATGTCAGCGTCGGTTCGGTGAAAATTAATGTGTTAAGTAATGTTCGGCCGCCGTAGCCGAATGGGTTGGTGCGTGATTACCATTCGGAATTCACCGAGAGGTCGTTAGTTCGAATCTCGGTGAAGGCAAAATTAATAAAAACATTTTTCTAATAGCGGTCGCCCCTCGGCAGGCAATGGCAAACCTCCGAGTGTATTTCTGCCATGAAAAAGCTCCTCATAAAAATATCTGCCGTTCGGAGTCGGCTTGAAACTGTAGGGCCCTCCATTTGTGGAACAACATCAAGACGCACACCACAAATAGGAGGAGGAGCTCGGCCAAACACCTAACAGAAGTATACGCGCCAATTATTTATTTTTTATTTTTAAGTAATGTTTAATTTGTTTAAAATGCAGCAAAACACAAACGCGGAACGCCAGGAGTTGATTACAAAAATGGAATTGCAAATAATTCCGGATATAACAAAAACGTAATAGTAAATACCGCGTTATAAAAGTGCCCTGTTTCTTCGAACTAATATATTATCGCATTTTATAAATATTGTTAAGTGGAACAACCACGTTGTAAAAATTTATTAATTAAAACATGTTATCAAAAGAAATATCAACAAAATGGTTCGAGGACATCAAAAAATTCAATCGCAGGCAAAGGTCCAAGAAAAACAAATCAAAATGAAAAAGCAACAGGGTCACAGTGCCAACGATCAAAAGAAAGTTTTCTTTACTGATTAAAAAAAGCTAATAAAATATGACCAAAACGAATAAAATCCAATGTAAAAATTTTGTAAAAATACTAAATGAAGTGGTTTGCTACTACCGTGCTGCTTTGCTTCCGATGGCTACTAGTGTTTTATTTTTTTTTTTTTTTGCATAACAGGTAAATTCTTACTTATAAGAGTAACGTCCACTGTTTGATGTGCACTGTAGTTACGTCTTTGCAAACTGGAACCAGAAATGGTTCGTAGCTTAGCTAGCGCAAATTCTTAGCCAAGTTTCTATTGCTGCTCTAGTGTAGATGCCGTGGCCGGCGGCGTATGAAAATGGCTGTTCTAAAGTTTAATTTGCTTTACAAGGTAACTGCGCAATTAATAATTAACATTCACAGTTACCAAAATTTACTTTTATGTAGGACAGCTAACAGAGGCGTTTTATGTTTCCAGCTATGCAATTTTGCTATTAGCAAAATTAGTGAATATACTTTGTAAGCCACACATTTATGATGATGAGCCACAGTTTGATGTCAAATGTAGCAGCGAAACACTCTGAGTAGTTTCTCCATTGTAACAAAACATTCGCAGGCACAATTACACATGCACAGTTTGAGGTGAAATGTAGTAGCAAAAACACTGGGTAGCTGCTGTATGGTTTGTTGTCGCACTATTGCGCTGCGCAGATAATATTCAAATATTCAAAGTGGTGGTTTATGTCTTCGTTGGAAAAATTTAAAATAAACTCTTACCAACTAAATAACCCATCAAAAACACAAACCAAAAGAGAAAAGGGGCATAGAGAAAGGGCAATGCGTCACTTCCGTCAGCGTACGCCAGATTTTACTACCCATATTTTTTCATATCGTGGGCCTTATATATCGTTTCTTAAGGAGTAAACTCCAAAAAGAAAGGAAAAAAAATATAAACAGGTACGCAATTTGCTTAAATAAATGATTTTTTATGCAAATACCAATCGCTCTTCTTCATCCAACTAAACCCGTTGATGACGCTGAAGAATGTTTTTGCACAATCTTGAACCTGGCATCATAATAAAGGTTTTCAAGTAAAGAGTTCGCTTCCAAAATGTGAAATGCTTGAAATAAAGAGAAATCTTTGTCTTCCTCCTGGAAGTGTAATATAACCAATTTTCCGTTGTGGAGCAGATGAACAATTTTTACGGCTACAATGTTGGTATTTCATTTAATTTATTAAACCGAGATTTTTCCGGGGGGAAAACACAAGCGGAAAGTTTTCTTTACTGATTAAAAAAAGCTAATGAAATGTGACCAAAACGAATAAAATCCAATGTAAAACTTTTGTAAAATGAAGTGGTTTGCTACTGCCGTGCTGCTTTGCTTCCGATGGCTACTAGTGTGTTTTTTTTTTGCATAACAGGTAAATTCTTACATATAAGAGTAACTAGCTTTAACCCGTGGCCCCGCTCGCGTAGGAGTAGTTTTTAGGGATTTAGGATATGTATATAAAAGAATTACAAACTCCAATTACATAGAGCAATACAAATGGAAAGATTATTGATTCATCTCTCTTAAATCGTCCTCGCGTGAAGAAATAAAAATGAGAGCTAACTGGCATAAGAAGTGTATGCGAAAGTTGAAGCGTAAACGAAGAAAGGTGGGTGCGAGGTCCAAGTAAACCTGTTGATGACGCTGAAGAATGTTTTTGTACAAGCTTCAACCTGGCATTATAATAAAGGGTTTCAAGTAAAGGTTTCTCTTCCAAAATGGGAAATGCTTGAAATAAAGAGAAATCTTTGTCTTCCTCCTGGAAGTGTAATATAAGCAATTTTTCGTAGTAATAAAAATACTTAATGCTTATAATAGTGCCAAAGTACAGTTGCGCGAATTTGATCCATCTGGTATGTATCATAACGGCCATGCCTGGATATCAACGGCATGTAACGCGTGTTACAATGTTCTGCTTTGATGATGCCACTCACTTCAAGAACATATTCTATAAAAAGAACAAAGTTACCTCGTGTGGACAAATCCTTGTTTAGCCGCTACATGTGAGAAAGTATAAAGAACATTTTATACCTACCGCCTGGTTAAGTAATAGAAGGACAAGGAGAAGACTTGATAGGAGATAACAAAGGAACATTCGTACGTTAATCTCCGCATGGTGAAATTCATTATTAGTTCGTGGAGAGTTAGCCCCTACGAAATGGGTCTAAAACGTAAAACCATTTGATGAGTATATAGGTAGAAGTTGCTATTTAGTTCATTTGTTCGATCTACATTGAAATATACCATTTTTATTTGGTGGCCTTTCCACCAATTATCTACAGACAGACTTAAACGAGTACAAAAGTATGCTCTCTCTTCCCTGAATTTCTCTGACCCTGCCCCACCATACAAATCCCGCCTACTTCTAATTAATCCAAAACAATTAGAGATTAGATCAATTAGGAAATTGAATGTTCCTCTCATTTAGAAACGATAGAATTTCTCGCTCCCTACCAGGTCTTTAGGCAATAAATATCCATTATATTTGAATAGGTTCAGAACCAATTATACCTGCAATGTTCCTACAGCTCGCACTCTGCATGGCCTCAATAAGATGTCGAATTCTCTCGTATTAGGTTTTACATTATCGAAACTATACATATTTTGCTATATCTGCTCAATTAAATTGTAATTTAGATTTGGAAACCGATATTTTTGTAGTATGTAGTCAGTAACCGGCGGCCGCTGTAACAGAGTGGATTGATGCGTGACTACCATTTAGAATTTAGAGAAAACGTATGTTCGAATCTCGGCGAAACACCAAAATGAAGAAAAAATAAAACTATCTGCCGTTCGAAGTCGGCTTCAAACTGTAGGATCATCATTTGTGGATCATCATCTTTCAAAAACATTTCTCCCATTAACCGTTATCATGGCCGCCAGTAATTTCACTATGCTCACACTAGAAAAGCTTTTAAGAAAAACAATGTACTTATCATATCATATCCGCCGCCACGTTGTTTTGTATTTGCTTTACCTTCCGCACGTTTAGTTTTTTGTTTTTTTTTTTCTGTTTTTTATTATTTCCCTTTTTAAATTACAATCTGTTAAATTTTAACAATAAGTAATTATTTTTAAAGTAGTATTGGAATTCTTTGTTCTCTAACCAATGCTAGATAAACATTCAATTTTGCTTCAGATTATGCTACATTATATTATTTTCTGTGTTATAATTATTATTATTATTAATTATTATTATTATTATTTATTATTATTATTTTTGTTCTTCTTTATTGTTTTGTTAAATTGTGAGTTCTGTTGGAGTTAATCGTTTTAATCTTCGTTTTCCCGCTTTCTCCGATTGTGGTAGTTTGCGCATTTGTTCATTTTGATGATTTGTTAGTCGTTTTATATGCTTGATGCTGTATTTTCTAATTGTGTCATCTATTGTGTCGATATTGAGGTCGCTTGCTTTTGTTATTAATAAAAATAAATAATTGGCGCGTACACTTCTGTTAGGTGTTTGGCCGAGCTCCTCCTCCTATTTGTGGTGTGCGTCTTGATGTTGTTCCACAAATGGAGGGACCTACAGTTTCAAGCCGACTCCGAACGGCAGATATTTTTATGAGGAGCTTTTTCATGGCAGAAATACACTCGGAGGTTTGCCATTGCCTGCCGAGGGGCGACCGCTATTAGAAAAATGTTTTTATTAATTTTGTTTTCACCGAGATTCGAACCAACGACCTCTCTGTGAACTCCGAATGGTAATCACGCACCAACCCATTCGGCTACGGCGATTGTTATTGTTCGAAGTATTTTAGATTGCGTCCTTTGAATTATTTTGATATTGGTTGTTTTTTGCTGTGCCCCAGATTTCAATGCCATAAATAAATAAATTTAATATAAATTCGTTTATAAACCAAATTGCATAGTTTTATTTTTATAAACAAAATGACGGAAAACCCCTCACTTGCTGAACCAATATTGTTTTATTTCACATTTTGGTTATTATCCAGGATTATTTTATAATCTCAGATTTTGGAGAGAAATTTTTAATTACGGATTGGGAGGAAAGCACGAAAAAGTAGATCATCTACTTATATGTGAACGTATTAAAAGTCTATTTAAAAAAAAAAGAGGTGTGTGTGTCAGCTCCGACACGCGACTGGAGTTTACTCCTTAAGAACGATTACCGTTATATTTAAAAATAAAGGTTCCAGAGAGCTTAAAATACGTTCACATATGCATTAATTACCAATAAATCAACAAAATTAATATACCAGTTCACATATGGCGGATACCTGCAAAACTGACAATCAGCTATCAATACTGTTGTGAAAGGTTTTTCTTCATAGAAATTATTTTGGTGGAATATTTCGGTGTTTTTGCTTTGTTTAATTATTTTCATCTTAACGATATGATGAAAAGACAAGGAGAAGGATTAGCTAATTTAATTGCGCAATTCGCTGCTAATAAATAAATTTATATTTTTCCAGTAATATAGAAAAGGTCTTCATTTACTCCTTTTGCTTATTAAATATATTTTCCTCCCAGCCTACAAAAGTACCCATCAATGTTGGTAAACCAGCAATTCCCAGTGTCTCTAATAGCAACACATTCCTAACAAAGTACCCCCTTGTTAATAAAAATGTTGCAGCATCCGAGGTAGTGAACCCAACTGCACCAAAGAAGGCTGTGCCAAATCATTTAACGCAACATACCTTACAAGAGCCGACACTTGCATCAAAATTGCTTAAAAAGGCTAAAAAGAAGAATACGCAAAACCTGTCAAATCCTTTGGCAGCCAAATTTAATCGCCCAGATCTTCAAGCTTCTGAATCTGGCTTGATTTCAGTCGGCATGCATAGTTCCGAAAAAACCCAACGGAGAAATAAGAAAATCTTACAAAAAATGCTTAAGACAGGAATGGACTCCGCACCTGACTATTGTGACTCCATTTTTCAGCGGCTAAAAATAGAAAAGTTTCTTAAAAAACAGTCAAAGTATCAGAAAAAATTATTGAATAGACACAAAAACAACGTCCTGTCAAATAAGCCAGAGGGCTTAGCAAAGCTGGATGAAAAGAAGCTATGTTTACCTTTATTATCGACTTCTAAAAGCAACCGTGCTACTCCATCTATGAAAGAATGTTTACCTCCGCCACTAGTTACAAATTGCACAGCTCAAACTTGTATATCAAAACCAGAATTGGCACTTATCTCATCAGTGGCCCTTCCGAAAACTTTGATGAAAGATAACCGTTTTGATGCTGTTTCCAATCTCATCCGTGATGGCGTTCTTGATAATGTGCAAATACCTGTAAATGTGTCTCTGGGTCATGATAAGAAAGCATTTCCAGGAATGAAATTGTCAGCAGAACTAGATAAAAATAAACTAAATATCTTTAAGAAAATTTCTAAGCAGAAACCTCAAAAACCATTATCTCTAAATACGAATTGCATGGCTTCGGCCCAGATTTATGGTGGGAATGAGAGCCAATTTATCAATTTGCCTTGGAGAACCACTATAACGCCATCTCCAACATTATTGAATCGCTTGACGTCTGGCGATACGAATTCGGTTTCTCCTGAGGGATTGGAAAAATCTACAAAGATGCCTATTAACTGCGATCATGGTAGTGCTATAGATTTGGCAAGCAATATTAATAGTAGTAGCTTCTCAGAGGTTATGATGCCTTGTGTATTGAATAATTCACCACCGCAGCTTGACGAAGTTAATAAACCTAAAAAGCGAAGTCGTAAGCCAGGAAGTAAAAATTCACTGAAACAAGCGGTGGTATCACCTAATAACCCAAGTCAAATGGCGCAGTTAAAGAAAATTAAAAGGCTAAAATCTGCCAAATACGCATATCCATTTCCGCTTGGGAATTTAGAAACTGCGAATTTTATGTTTAACAGAATGGAACTCTGCACTAGAAAAGAGGATAATATTCTAAATTTACCACATGTAGAAGGCATAGTTCCCAGAAATTTGTCCACAAATGTCAAAGAATACCGAAATGAGCGCAAAAAAAATAAAGTGAAAAATCAATCCTTGAATGTCGACGAGTGAAAAAAACATATTAAAACAAGAAGCTGGAGTTCCAACAAAGGAAGAAGTTAACACTATAAATAAGAAACTGATGCGCATGGATATTGTTTTACAACCGCTAGAAGCGTTTAAGAAACCTTAATGGAAACGGATAAAGAAGTTGGTAAAGTAATTGCTGCTAAACTTGCACCTACATACAAATCGCCTACTAGCAAAAAGCGATCAGCTCCCCAGATGCCTCCTGCCAATCAAACTAATTCAAGTTATTATTACAAAACAACCTTTTAATTTCTAATTGAATTTATATTGTTTTATTTATCAAACGAATTTAACTTTGCATTCCATAGAGTCAGAAAGCACCAGAAAATCACTAGATTTGCTTCTGTCGCAACCAAGCGGAGAACGTAGCTACTGCAATGTACCTCCTTTTGTGCCAGAATCAATGAAACTAATGTCGCATGAGTCTAAAGCCAGTATCACAAAACTTGAAAGAGATAGTCCAAATATTTTTAAACCTCAGCAACCATCTGCAATCGGTGATAGGATATTAAAGAATTTTGATAACTGGAGCACTCCTGATATGCATTCGTCGTTGAACCCAGGCGAAGGTCAGAAATCAAATGAAAGAAATAGTATTAAATCTCCTAAACCAAAAACTGAAAACTCATCTTTGGTCGGCGACATATATTCTCAAAATGCATCACCTAATAAAACTTTAGCAGCATCTTCTGCTTCCGTACGTATACTAAATAATGATGACCCAATTGAACTCTCTGACGACTCCGTCGAGTATCCACTACGATCGGTGTTTAATACTTCGAGTGAACTACTTTCCAAAGAGTTAAATCAAAACCAACATCAGTTAACAACTCCTCCATTAAATTTTCCCCATGTGGAGGACTTATTTTTGCCAGTGTGTAATGACACTGCGAAAGATTCAACAAGCGATCTAAATTTTAATTCGCAGGATCCGAAAAAATCAAAAAAGGCCACTAAATACTCGAAAAGTACTAAAGACATTTATCCAAATCCAACAGCAGACTTATCTTCAATTGAGCTTTTTAACACTGAAAAAGGGGGAGTCGGTAAATTGGCAGGTGGGGCCGATTTAATACCGTTAATATCAACTGGATCAGCGTATTCTTCAAAAACTATACCTTCAACTAGTTTAACAGCGACAGTAGCGACACCTTTCGCTTTACTCAAGAAAGATTTTCCGCCTCCAAAAACATTTGAAAATTCATTGTCAGCAAATATAGATGGAAATGGAATTTTATGTACGAATACACAACGGGAGCGTGTCATTATTCTGCATTACAAAATTCTGGGTGACAAAATTCTGTAAATTGCAAAAAAATTCTGCTTTTTAAAATTCTGCTTTTTTAAAATTCTGCTTTCTAAAATTCTGCTTTTTCAAAATTCTGCATGTTTAATGCGAAAAATTCTGCTTTATTCAAGTTTTATGATTTTCGTCATACAAGAAGTAACAAACTAAACATTTAATTCATAAATATACATATAGGTATGTTTAAGCGATAACAATATTTTAGTTTAGCCAATTACAATATTTTTTGCAATTCTTTTTAAATATGTAGTGTGACTTAATCTTTTCTTAATAATTCTTCGCAGCTGTTTGTTTTTCTTAATTATTTTCCTTTTTTTTCTAACTCTTTCTCCATTTTCTTTTCTTGATATTTGAGTTTTCGCTAAAATAAGTTCCTTTTGCAAACTTAGCACAAGATGGTAAAATTGCGAGTTTCTTCCTCCAACAATAACTTTCAGCCGGCGATGCCACGCTTCAATATGGTTTTGTGTTCTAGGAAACGTTTCTGTTTGCGATGCATTATGGTCATGCACTGACCAAAACTCGGGAGAATATTTGGAATTATTATTATTTATATTAATATAATTTTTATCAAACCAAACTAGTAAATTTTTTACACTTTCATCATCGCAGTTATTAAGTAATGTTTGAAAGTAATTCGGTATTTCGCTTGGCGGTACGAAAGCTAAGCTTTTAATCATTCGGACTTGCAATGCGAATTCCACCGAAGTCCCATATTTTTGAGCCAATCTATACATGAAAAGAACATATTATTACTTAGTATACATACACAACCATAAAATAGGCTTTAATTACCTCTCCTTCTGAACCCTTCGCCATATTAGTTGTCCAAAATGGAACAAACAGCCACGTAAATCAGTATTTGGGAAACATTGCTTAATTGCCGATATGATACCCATTTCGAAATCGCAAATTATACGCTGAGGGTATAAATTTAGTTCATGGTTACCTGCAATCGTCAGCAACTCGTTAAAAACAGCGACATACTCATCAAGCAAAAAACGAGAGGCACGATTTCGCCATGTACTCTGCTATGTATGGAAAAAAGTTTCCTCATAACGCGAGGAACAACATGGAAAGTTCCATCAGCAGCCCAGCAGTCACTGCTACTCAGCATTTCCAATGAAGATTTTGTCCCCAATATTATAAAAAGTTCATCATCGACCCACTTTTCTGCTAAGACAAAAAGCTCGCCTTCAAGGACATATAAATTAAGGGGCATATCAATATCGTCTACAGTTATTGGTTCTTTCAATTATATGTCCTTTGTTTTGTTATTCTTTCTAAATAATAGAAATACCCAACATTTCATTATTTTTATTTGTTTTAAAAATTTTTATTTCGGACATTTTTATCAATATAACGTAAGGTTATGTTACCTTTATATATCCGCACGTGAATTTGCTACGGTTGCTTTATTTCAACTAACTATACATATGAAAACTAAGAACAACGGTTGAACAAAATGTACCTACATGGCTTGCTATGATTCTTACAATCATGGGTTGCTATGATTCTTACATATAATATTAAACCACGTTCTTTCACAAAAAGTCAGCACTTAACAGAAGGTAAACAAACAATATAAGAACCGTTGTAGACAGGTGTGGTGAAATTGTAATTCCTCATTTGTGATAGAAGTGTAATATAACCAATTTTCTATAGTAATAAAAATACTTAATGCTTATAATAGTGCTAAAGTACAGTTGCTCGAATTTAATATATCTGGTATGCATCATAACGGGCATGCCTGGATATCAACGGCAGATATTATTATGGAGAGCGCATGTTACAATGTTCTGCTTTGATGATGCCACTCACTTCAAGCTCATTAATAGAACATATTCTATAAAAATATATGTATAAAAAATGTATATATAAATATATTTCGTGTAGCATACGCATACATGAGTGCATGATATTTGAAAGCGTCATAGTTTGCGTTACTTTGCGCAAACTATTCTTGGAAATTGTTAATTCTTTTATATCATTCCTGTAGGGTAGTTTTTTACCACCTACTTTCCGTAATTCCTGACTCGTTTGACTCATGTCAGCGTCGGTTCGGTGAAAATTAATGTGCTTAAGTAATGATTAATTTGTTTAAAATGCAGCAAAACACAAACGCGGAACGCCAGGAGTTGATTACAAAAATGGAATTGCAAATAATTCCGGATATAACAAAAACGTAATAGTAAATACCGCGTTATAAAAGTGCCCTGTTTCTTCGAACTATTATCGCATTTTATAAATATTGTTAAGTGGAACAACCACGTTGTAAAAATTTATTAATTAAAACATGTTATCAAAAGAAATATCAACAAAATGGTTCGAGGACATCAAAAAATTCAATCGCAGGCAAAGGTTCAAGAAAAACAAATCAAAATGAAAAAGCAACAGGGTCACAGTGCCAACGATCAAAAGAAAGTTTTCTTTACTGATTAAAAAAAGCTAATAAAATGTGACCAAAACGAATAAAATCCAATGTAAAAATTTTGTAAAAATACTAAATGAAGTGGTTTGCTACTGCCGTGCTGCTTTGCTTCCGATGGCTACTAGTGTTTTATTTTTTTTTTTTTTGCATAACAGGTAAATTCTTACTTATAAGAGTAACGTCCACTGTTTGATGTGCACTGTAGTTACGTCTTTGCAAACTGGAACCAGAAATGGTTCGTAGCTTAGCTAGCGCAAATTCTTAACCAAGTTTCTATTGCTGCTCTAGTCTAGATGCCGTGGCCGGCGGCGTATGAAAATGGCTGTTCTAAAGTTTAATTTGCTTTACAAGGTAACTGCGCAATTAATAATTAACATTCACAGTTACCAAAATTTACTTTTATGTAGGACAGCTAACAGAGGCGTTTTATGTTTCCAGCTATGCAATTTTGCTATTAGCAAAATTAGTGAATATACTTTGTAAGCCACACATTTATGATGATGAGCCACAGTTTGATGTCAAATGTAGCAGCGAAACACTCTGAGTAGTTTCTCCATTGTAACAAAACATTCGCAGGCACAATTACACATGCACAGTTTGAGGTGAAATGTAGTAGCAAAAACACTGGGTAGCTGCTGTATGGTTTGTTGTCGCACTATTGCGCTGCGCAGATAATATTCAAATATTCAAAGTGGTGGTTTATGTCTTCGTTGGAAAAATTTAAAATAAACTCTTACCAACTAAATAACCCATCAAAAACACAAACCAAAAGAGAAAAGGGGCATAGAGAAAGGGCAATGCGTCACTTCCGTCAGTGTACGCCAGATTTTACTACCCATATTTTTCCATATCGTGGGCCTTATATATCGTTTCTTAAGGAGTAAACTCCAAAAAGAAAGGAAAAAAAATATAAACAGGTACGCAATTTGCTTAAATAAATGATTTTTTATGCAAATACCAATCGCTCTTCTTCATCCAACTAAACCCGTTGATGACGCTGAAGAATGTTTTTGCACAATCTTGAACCTGGCATCATAATAAAGGTTTTCAAGTAAAGAGTTCGCTTCCAAAATGTGAAATGCTTGAAATAAAGAGAAATCTTTGTCTTCCTCCTGGAAGTGTAATATAACCAATTTTCCGTTGTGGAGCAGATGAACAATTTTTACGGCTACAATGTTGGTATTTCATTTAATTTATTAAACCGAGATTTTTCCGGGGGGAAAACACAAGCGGAAAGTTTTCTTTACTGATTAAAAAAAGCTAATGAAATGTGACCAAAACGAATAAAATCCAATGTAAAACTTTTGTAAAATGAAGTGGTTTGCTACTGCCGTGCTGCTTTGCTTCCGATGGCTACTAGTGTGTGTTTTTTTTTGCATAACAGGTAAATTCTGACATATAAGAGTAACTAGCTTTAACCCGTGGCCCCGCTCGCGTAGGAGTAGTTTTTAGGGATTAAGGATATGTATATAAAAGAATTACAAACTTCAATTACATAGAGCAATACAAATGGAAAGATTATTGATTCATCTCTCTTAAATCGTCCTCGCGTGAAGAAACAAAAATGAGAGCTAACTGGCATAAGAAGTGTATGCGAAAGTTGAAGCGTAAACGAAGAAAGGTGGGTGCGAGGTCCAAGTAAACCTGTTGATGACGCTGAAGAATGTTTTTGTACAAGCTTCAACCTGGCATTATAATAAAGGGTTTCAAGTAAAGGTTTCTCTTCCAAAATGGGAAATGCTTGAAATAAAGAGAAATCTTTGTCTTCCTCCTGGAAGTGTAATATAAGCAATTTTCCGTAGTAATAAAAATACTTAATGCTTATAATAGTGCCAAAGTACAGTTGCGCGAATTTGATCCATCTGGTATGTATCATAACGGGCATGCCTGGATATCAACGGCATGTAACGCGTGTTACAATGTTCTGCTTTGATGATGCCACTCACTTCAAGAACATATTCTATAAAAAGAACAAAGTTACCTCGTGTGGACAAATCCTTGTTTAGCCGCTACATGTGAGAAAGTATAAAGAGCATTTTATACCTACCGCCTGGTTAAGTAATAGAAGGACAAGGAGAAGACTTGATAGGAGATAACAAAGGAACATTCGTACGTTAATCTCCGCATGGTGAACTTCATTATTAGTTCGTGGAGAGTTAGCCCCTACGAAATGGGTCTAAAACGTAAAACCATTTGATGAGTATATAGGTAGAAGTTGCTATTTAGTTCATTTGTTCCATCTACATTGAAATATACCATTTTTATTTGGTGGCCTTTCCACCAATTATCTACAGACAGACTTAAACGAGTACAAAAGTATGCTCTCTCTTCCCTGAATTTCTCTGACCCTGCCCCACCATACAAATCCCGCCTACTTCTAATTAATCCAAAACAATTAGAGATTAGATCAATTAGGAAATTGAATGTTCCTCTCTTTTAGAAACGATAGAATTTCTCGCTCCCTACCAGGTCTTTAGGCAATAAATATCCATTATATTTGAATAGGTTCAGAACCAATTATACCTGCAATGTTCCTACAGCTCGCACTCTGCATGGCCTCAATAAGATGTCGAATTCTCTCGTATTAGGTTTTACATTATCGAAACTATACATATTTTGCTATATCTGCTCAATTAAATTGTAATTTAGATTTGGAAACCGATATTTTTGTAGTATGTAGTCAGTAACCGGCGGCCGCTGTAACAGAGTGGATTGATGCGTGACTACCATTTAGAATTTAGAGAAAACGTATGTTCGAATCTCGGCGAAACACCAAAATGAAGAAAAAATAAAACTATCTGCCGTTCGAAGTCGGCTTCAAACTGTAGGATCATCATTTGTGGATCATCATCTTTCAAAAACATTTCTCCCATTAACCGTTATCATGGCCGCCAGTAATTTCACTATCGAAACAAAAACAAAGGCCTTTACGCATTGCATTCTATGCTCACACTAGAAAAGCTTTTAAGAAAAACAATGTACTTATCATATCATATCCGCCGCCACGTTGTTTTGTATTTGCTTTACCTTCCGCACGTTTAGTTTTTTGTTTTTTTTTTTCTGTTTTTTATTATTTCCCTTTTTAAATTACAATCTGTTAAATTTTAACAATAAGTAATTATTTTTAAAGTAGTATTGGAATTCTTTGTTCTCTAACCAATGCTAGATAAACATTCAATTTTGCTTCAGATTATGCTACATTATATTATTTTCTGTGTTATAATTATTATTATTATTAATTATTATTATTATTATTTATTATTATTATTTTTGTTCTTCTTTATTGTTTTGTTAAATTGTGAGTTCTGTTGGAGTTAATCGTTTTAATCTTCGTTTTCCCGCTTTCTCCGATTGTGGTAGTTTGCGCATTTGTTCATTTTGATGATTTGTTAGTCGTTTTATATGCTTGATGCTGTATTTTCTAATTGTGTCATCTATTGTGTCGATATTGAGGTCGCCTGCTTTTGTTATTAATAAAAATAAATAATTGGCGCGTACACTTCTGTTAGGTGTTTGGCCGAGCTCCTCCTCCTATTTGTGGTGTGCGTCTTGATGTTGTTCCACAAATGGAGGGACCTACAGTTTCAAGCCGACTCCGAACGGCAGATATTTTTATGAGGAGCTTTTTCATGGCAGAAATACACTCGGAGGTTTGCCATTGCCTGCCGAGGGGCGACCGCTATTAGAAAAATGTTTTTATTAATTTTGTTTTCACCGAGATTCGAACCAACGACCTCTCTGTGAACTCCGAATGGTAATCACGCACCAACCCATTCGGCTACGGCGATTGTTATTGTTCGAAGTATTTTAGATTGCGTCCTTTGAATTATTTTGATATTGGTTTTTTTTTGCTGTGCCCCAGATTTCAATGCCATAAATAAATAAATTTAATATAAAATCGTTTATAAACCAAATTGCATAGTTTTATTTTTATAAACAAAATGACGGAAAACCCCTCACTTGCTGAACCAATATTGTTTTATTTCACATTTTGGTTATTATCCAGGATTATTTTATAATCTCAGATTTTGGAGAGAAATTTTTAATTACGGATTGGGAGGAAAGCACGAAAAAGTAGATCATCTACTTATATGTGAACGTATTAAAAGTCTATTTAAAAAAAAAAGAGGTGTGTGTGTCAGCTCCGACACGCGACTGGAGTTTACTCCTTAAGAACGATTACCGTTATATTTAAAAATAAAGGTTCCAGAGAGCTTAAAATACGTTCACATATGCATTAATTACCAATAAATCAACAAAATTAATATACCAGTTCACATATGGCGGATACCTGCAAAACTGACAATCAGCTATCAATACTGTTGTGAAAGGTTTTTCTTCATAGAAATTATTTTGGTGGAATATTTCGGTGTTTTTGCTTTGTTTAATTATTTTCATCTTAACGATATGATGAAAAGACAAGGAGAAGGATTAGCTAATTTAATTGCGCAATTCGCTGCTAATAAATAAATTTATATTTTTCCAGTAATATAGAAAAGGTCTTCATTTACTCCTTTTGCTTATTAAATATATTTTCCTCCCAGCCTACAAAAGTACCCATCAATGTTGGTAAACCAGCAATTCCCAGTGTCTCTAATAGCAACACATTCCTAACAAAGTACCCCCTTGTTAATAAAAATGTTGCAGCATCCGAGGTAGTGAACCCAACTGCACCAAAGAAGGCTGTGCCAAATCATTTAACGCAACATACCTTACAAGAGCCGACACTTGCATCAAAATTGCTTAAAAAGGCTAAAAAGAAGAATACGCAAAACCTGTCAAATCCTTTGGCAGCCAAATTTAATCGCCCAGATCTTCAAGCTTCTGAATCTGTCTTGATTTCAGTCGGCATGCATAGTTCCGAAAAAACCCAACGGAGAAATAAGAAAATCTTACAAAAAATGCTTAAGACAGGAATGGACTCCGCACCTGACTATTGTGACTCCATTTTTCAGCGGCTAAAAATAGAAAAGTTTCTTAAAAAACAGTCAAAGTATCAGAAAAAATTATTGAATAGACACAAAAACAACGTCCTGTCAAATAAGCCAGAGGGCTTAGCAAAGCTGGATGAAAAGAAGCTATGTTTACCTTTATTATCGACTTCTAAAAGCAACCGTGCTACTCCATCTATGAAAGAATGTTTACCTCCGCCACTAGTTACAAATTGCACAGCTCAAACTTGTATATCAAAACCAGAATTGGCACTTATCTCATCAGTGGCCCTTCCGAAAACTTTGATGAAAGATAACCGTTTTGATGCTGTTTCCAATCTCATCCGTGATGGCGTTCTTGATAATGTGCAAATACCTGTAAATGTGTCTCTGGGTCATGATAAGAAAGCATTTCCAGGAATGAAATTGTCAGCAGAACTAGATAAAAATAAACTAAATATCTTTAAGAAAATTTCTAAGCAGAAACCTCAAAAACCATTATCTCTAAATACGAATTGCATGGCTTCGGCCCAGATTTATGGTGGGAATGAGAGCCAATTTATCAATTTGCCTTGGAGAACCACTATAACGCCATCTCCAACATTATTGAATCGCTTGACGTCTGGCGATACGAATTCGGTTTCTCCTGAGGGATTGGAAAAATCTACAAACATGCCTATTAACTGCGATCATGGTAGTGCTATAGATTTGGCAAGCAATATTAATAGTAGTAGCTTCTCAGAGGTTATGATGCCTTGTGTATTGAATAATTCACCACCGCAGCTTGACGAAGTTAATAAACCTAAAAAGCGAAGTCGTAAGCCAGGAAGTAAAAATTCACTGAAACAAGCGGTGGTATCACCTAATAACCCAAGTCAAATGGCGCAGTTAAAGAAAATTAAAAGGCTAAAATCTGCCAAATACGCATATCCATTTCCGCTTGGGAATTTAGAAACTGCGAATTTTATGTTTAACAGAATGGAACTCTGCACTAGAAAAGAGGATAATATTCTAAATTTACCACATGTAGAAGGCATAGTTCCCAGAAATTTGTCCACAAATGTCAAAGAATACCGAAATGAGCGCAAAAAAAATAAAGTGAAAAATCAATCCTTGAATATGTCGACGAGTGAAAAAAACATATTAAAACAAGAAGCTGGAGTTCCAACAAAGGAAGAAGTTAACACTATAAATAAGAAACTGATGCGCATGGATATTGTTTTACAACCGCTAGAAGCGTTTAAGAAACCTTAATGGAAACGGATAAAGAAGTTGGTAAAGTAATTGCTGCTAAACTTGCACCTACATACAAATCGCCTACTAGCAAAAAGCGATCAGCTCCCCAGATGCCTCCTGCCAATCAAACTAATTCAAGTTATTATTACAAAACAACCTTTTAATTTCTAATTGAATTTATATTGTTTTATTTATCAAACGAATTTAACTTTGCATTCCATAGAGTCAGAAAGCACCAGAAAATCACTAGATTTGCTTCTGTCGCAACCAAGCGGAGAACGTAGCTACTGCAATGTACCTCCTTTTGTGCCAGAATCAATGAAACTAATGTCGCATGAGTCTAAAGCCAGTATCACAAAACTTGAAAGAGATAGTCCAAATATTTTTAAACCTCAGCAACCATCTGCAATCGGTGATAGGATATTAAAGAATTTTGATAACTGGAGCACTCCTGATATGCATTCGTCGTTGAACCCAGGCGAAGGTCAGAAATCAAATGAAAGAAATAGTATTAAATCTCCTAAACCAAAAACTGAAAACTCATCTTTGGTCGGCGACATATATTCTCAAAATGCATCACCTAATAAAACTTTAGCAGCATCTTCTGCTTCCGTACGTATACTAAATAATGATGACCCAATTGAACTCTCTGACGACTCCGTCGAGTATCCACTACGATCGGTGTTTAATACTTCGAGTGAACTACTTTCCAAAGAGTTAAATCAAAACCAACATCAGTTAACAACTCCTCCATTAAATTTTCCCCATGTGGAGGACTTATTTTTGCCAGTGTGTAATGACACTGCGAAAGATTCAACAAGCGATCTAAATTTTAATTCGCAGGATCCGAAAAAATCAAAAAAGGCCACTAAATACTCGAAAAGTACTAAAGACATTTATCCAAATCCAACAGCAGACTTATCTTCAATTGAGCTTTTTAACACTGAAAAAGGGGGAGTCGGTAAATTGGCAGGTGGGGCCGATTTAATACCGTTAATATCAACTGGATCAGCGTATTCTTCAAAAACTATACCTTCAACTAGTTTAACAGCGACAGTAGCGACACCTTTCGCTTTACTCAAGAAAGATTTTCCGCCTCCAAAAACATTTGAAAATTCATTGTCAGCAAATATAGATGGAAATGGAATTTTATGTACGAATACACAACGGGAGCGTGTCATTATTCTGCATTACAAAATTCTGGGTGACAAAATTCTGTAAATTGCAAAAAAATTCTGCTTTTTAAAATTCTAATTCATAAATATACATATAGGTATGTTTAAGCGATAACAATATTTTAGTTTAGCCAATTACAATATTTTTGCAATTCTTTTTAAATATGTAGTGTGACTTAATCTTTTCTTAATAATTCTTCGCAGCTGTTTGTTTTTCTTAATTATTTTCCTTTTTTTTCTAACTCTTTCTCCATTTTCTTTTCTTGATATTTGAGTTTTCGCTAAAATAAGTTCCTTTTGCAAACTTAGCACAAGATGGTAAAATTGCGAGTTTCTTCTTCCAACAATAACTTTCAGCCGGCGATGCTACGCTTCAATATTGTTTTGTGTTCTAGGAAACGTTTCTGTTTGCGATGCATTATGGTCATGCACTGACCAAAACTCGGGAGAATATTTGGAATTATTATTATTTATATTAATATAATTTTTATCAAACCAAACTAGTAAATTTTTTACACTTTCATCATCGCAGTTATTAAGTAATGTTTGAAAGTAATTCGGTATTTCGCTTGGCGGTACGAAAGCTAAGCTTTTAATCATTCGGACTTGCAGTGCGAATTCCACCGAAGTCCCATATTTTTGAGCCAATCTATACATAAAAAGAACATATTATTACTTAGTATACATACACAACCATAAAATAGGCTTTAATTACCTCTCCTTCTGAACCCTTCGCCATATTAGTTGTCCAAAATGGAACAAACAGCCACGTAAATCAGTATTTGGGAAACATTGCTTAATTGCCGATATGATACCCATTTCGAAATCGCAAATTATACGCTGAGGGTATAAATTTAGTTCATGGTTACCTGCAATCGTCAGCAACTCGTTAAAAACAGCGACATACTCATCAAGCAAAAAACGAGAGGCACGATTTCGCCATGTACTCTGCTATGTATGGAAAAAAGTTTCCTCATAACGCGAGGAACAACATGGAAAGTTCCATCAGCAGCCCAGCAGTCACTGCTACTCAGCATTTCCAATGAAGATTTTGTCCCCAATATTATAAAAAGTTCATCATCGACCCACTTTTCTGCTAAGACAAAAAGCTCGCCTTCAAGGACATATAAATTAAGTGGCATATCAATATCGTCTACAGTTATTGGTTCTTTCAATTATATGTCCTTTGTTTTGTTATTCTTTCTAAATAATAGAAATACCCAACATTTCATTATTTTTATTTGTTTTAAAAATTTTTATTTCGGACATTTTTATCAATATAACGTAAGGTTATGTTACCTTTATATATCCGCACGTGAATTTGCTACGGTTGCTTTATTTCAACTAACTATACATATGAAAACTAAGAACAACGGTTGAACAAAATGTACCTACATGGCTTGCTATGATTCTTACAATCATGGGTTGCTATGATTCCTACATATAATATTAAACCACGTTCTTTCACAAAAAGTCAGCACTTAACAGAAGGTAAACAAACAATATAAGAACCGTTGTAGACAGGTGTGGTGAAATTGTAATTCCTCATTTGTGATAGAAGTGTAATATAACCAATTTTCTATAGTAATATAATAAAAATACTTAATGCTTATAATAGTGCTAAAGTACAGTTGCTCGAATTTAATATATCTGGTATGCATCATAACGGGCATGCCTGGATATCAACGGCAGATATTATTATGGAGAGCGCATGTTATAATGTTCTGCTTTGATGATGCCACTCACTTCAAGCTCATTAATAGAACATATTCTATAAAAATATATGTATAAAAAATGTATATATAAATATATTTTGTGTAGCATACGCATACATGAGTGCATGATGTTTGAAAGCGTCATAGTTTGCGTTACTTTGCGCAAACTATTCTTGGAAATTGTTAATTCTTTTATATCATTCCTGTAGGGTAGTTTTTTACCACCTACTTTCCGTAATTCCTGACTCGTTTGACTCATGTCAGCGTCGGTTCGGTGAAAATTAATGTGCTTAAGTAATGTTTAATTTGTTTAAAATGCAGCAAAACACAAACGCGGAACGCCAGGAGTTGATTACAAAACTAGAATTGCAAATAATTCCGGATATAACAAAAACGTAATAGTAAATACCGCGTTATAAAAGTGCCCTGTTTCTTCGAACTATTATCGCATTTTATAAATATTGTTAAGTGGAACAACCACGTTGTAAAAATTTATTAATTAAAACATGTTATCAAAAGAAATATCAACAAAATGGTTCGAGGACATCAAAAAATTCAATCGCAGGCAAAGGTTCAAGAAAAACAAATCAAAATGAAAAAGCAACAGGGTCACAGTGCCAACGATCAAAAGAAAGTTTTCTTTACTGATTAAAAAAAGCTAATAAAATGTGACCAAAACGAATAAAATCCAATGTAAAAATTTTGTAAAAATACTAAATGAAGTGGTTTGCTACTGCCGTGCTGCTTTGCTTCCGATGGCTACTAGTGTTTTATTTTTTTTTTTTTGCATAACAGGTAAATTCTTACTTATAAGAGTAACGTCCACTGTTTGATGTGCACTGTAGTTACGTCTTTGCAAACTGGAACCAGAAATGGTTCGTAGCTTAGCTAGCGCAAATTCTTAACCAAGTTTCTATTGCTGCTCTAGTGTAGATGCCGTGGCCGGCGGCGTATGAAAATGGCTGTTCTAAAGTTTAATTTGCTTTACAAGGTAACTGCGCAATTAATAATTAACATTCACAGTTACCAAAATTTACTTTTATGTAGGACAGCTAACAGAGGCGTTTTATGTTTCCAGCTATGCAATTTTGCTATTAGCAAAATTAGTGAATATACTTTGTAAGCCACACAT
Organism: Anastrepha ludens; assembly: GCF_028408465.1. Lineage (NCBI taxonomy): Eukaryota > Metazoa > Arthropoda > Insecta > Diptera > Tephritidae > Anastrepha > Anastrepha ludens. The sequence goes on from NC_071504.1 coordinate 5,642,302, forward strand.
TTATGATGATGAGCCACAGTTTGATGTCAAATGTAGCAGCGAAACACTCTGAGTAGTTTCTCCATTGTAACAAAACATTCGCAGGCACAATTACACATGCACAGTTTGAGGTGAAATGTAGTAGCAAAAACACTGGGTAGCTGCTGTATGGTTTGTTGTCGCACTATTGCGCTGCGCAGATAATATTCAAATATTCAAAGTGGTGGTTTATGTCTTCGTTGGAAAAATTTAAAATAAACTCTTACCAACTAAATAAACCATCAAAAACACAAACCAAAAGAGAAAAGGGGCATAGAGAAAGGGCAATGCGTCACTTCCGTCAGCGTACGCCAGATTTTACTACCCATATTTTTCCATATCGTGGGCCTTATATATCGTTTCTTAAGGAGTAAACTCCAAAAAGAAAGGAAAAAAAATATAAACAGGTACGCAATTTGCTTAAATAAATGATTTTTTATGCAAATACCAATCGCTCTTCTTCATCCAACTAAACCCGTTGATGACGCTGAAGAATGTTTTTGCACAATCTTGAACCTGGCATCATAATAAAGGTTTTCAAGTAAAGAGTTCGCTTCCAAAATGTGAAATGCTTGAAATAAAGAGAAATCTTTGTCTTCCTCCTGGAAGTGTAATATAACCAATTTTCCGTTGTGGAGCAGATGAACAATTTTTACGGCTACAATGTTGGTATTTCATTTAATTTATTAAACCGAGATTTTTCCGGGGGGAAAACACAAGCGGAAAGTTTTCTTTACTGATTAAAAAAAGCTAATGAAATGTGACCAAAACGAATAAAATCCAATGTAAAACTTTTGTAAAATGAAGTGGTTTGCTACTGCCGTGCTGCTTTGCTTCCGATGGCTACTAGTGTGTTTTTTTTTTGCATAACAGGTAAATTCTGACATATAAGAGTAACTAGCTTTAACCCGTGGCCCCGCTCGCGTAGGAGTAGTTTTTAGGGATTTAGGATATGTATATAAAAGAATTACAAACTTCAATTACATAGAGCAATACAAATGGAAAGATTATTGATTCATCTCTCTTAAATCGTCCTCGCGTGAAGAAACAAAAATGAGAGCTAACTGGCATAAGAAGTGTATGCGAAAGTTGAAGCGTAAACGAAGAAAGGTGGGTGCGAGGTCCAAGTAAACCTGTTGATGACGCTGAAGAATGTTTTTGTACAAGCTTCAACCTGGCATTATAATAAAGGGTTTCAAGTAAAGGTTTCTCTTCCAAAATGGGAAATGCTTGAAATAAAGAGAAATCTTTGTCTTCCTCCTGGAAGTGTAATATAAGCAATTTTCCGTAGTAATAAAAATACTTAATGCTTATAATAGTGCCAAAGTACAGTTGCGCGAATTTGATCCATCTGGTATGTATCATAACGGGCATGCCTGGATATCAACGGCATGTAACGCGTGTTACAATGTTCTGCTTTGATGATGCCACTCACTTCAAGAACATATTCTATAAAAAGAACAAAGTTACCTCGTGTGGACAAATCCTTGTTTAGCCGCTACATGTGAGAAAGTATAAAGAGCATTTTATACCTACCGCCTGGTTAAGTAATAGAAGGACAAGGAGAAGACTTGATAGGAGATAACAAAGGAACATTCGTACGTTAATCTCCGCATGGTGAACTTCATTATTAGTTCGTGGAGAGTTAGCCCCTACGAAATGGGTCTAAAACGTAAAACCATTTGATGAGTATATAGGTAGAAGTTGCTATTTAGTTCATTTGTTCGATCTACATTGAAATATACCGTTTTTATTTGGTGGCCTTTCCACCAATTATCTACAGACAGACTTAAACGAGTACAAAAGTATGCTCTCTCTTCCCTGAATTTCTCTGACCCTGCCCCACCATACAAATCCCGCCTACTTCTAATTAATCCAAAACAATTAGAGATTAGATCAATTAGGAAATTGAATGTTCCTCTCTTTTAGAAACGATAGAATTTCTCGCTCCCTACCAGGTCTTTAGGCAATAAATATCCATTATATTTGAATAGGTTCAGAACCAATTATACCTGCAATGTTCCTACAGCTCGCACTCTGCATGGCCTCAATAAGATGTCGAATTCTCTCGTATTAGGTTTTACATTATCGAAACTATACATATTTTGCTATATCTGCTCAATTAAATTGTAATTTAGATTTGGAAACCGATATTTTTGTAGTATGTAGTCAGTAACCGGCGGCCGCTGTAACAGAGTGGATTGATGCGTGACTACCATTTAGAATTTAGAGAAAACGTATGTTCGAATCTCGGCGAAACACCAAAATCAAGAAAAAATAAAACTATCTGCCGTTCGAAGTCGGCTTCAAACTGTAGGATCATCATTTGTGGATCATCATCTTTCAAAAACATTTCTCCCATTAACCGTTATCATGGCCGCCAGTAATTTCACTATCGAAACAAAAACAAAGGCCTTTACGCATTGCATTCTATGCTCACACTAGAAAAGCTTTTAAGAAAAACAATGTACTTATCATATCATATCCGCCGCCACGTTGTTTTGTATTTGCTTTACCTTCCGCACGTTTAGTTTTTTGTTTTTTTTTTTCTGTTTTTTATTATTTCCCTTTTTAAATTACAATCTGTTAAATTTTAACAATAAGTAATTATTTTTAAAGTAGTATTGGAATTCTTTGTTCTCTAACCAATGCTAGATAAACATTCAATTTTGCTTCAGATTATGCTACATTATATTATTTTCTGTGTTATAATTATTATTATTATTAATTATTATTATTATTATTTATTATTATTATTTTTGTTTTTCTTTATTGTTTTGTTAAATTGTGAGTTCTGTTGGAGTTAATCGTTTTAATCTTCGTTTTCCCGCTTTCTCCGATTGTGGTAGTTTGCGCATTTGTTCATTTTGATGATTTGTTAGTCGTTTTATATGCTTGATGCTGTATTTTCTAATTGTGTCATCTATTGTGTCGATATTGAGGTCGCCTGCTTTTGTTATTAATAAAAATAAATAATTAGCGCGTACACTTCTGTTAGGTGTTTGGCCGAGCTCCTCCTCCTATTTGTGGTGTGCGTCTTGATGTTGTTCCACAAATGGAGGGACCTACAGTTTCAAGCCGACTCCGAACGGCAGATATTTTTATGAGGAGCTTTTTCATGGCAGAAATACACTCGGAGGTTTGCCATTGCCTGCCGAGGGGCGACCGCTATTAGAAAAATGTTTTTATTAATTTTGTTTTCACCGAGATTCGAACCAACGACCTCTCTGTGAACTCCGAATGGTAATCACGCACCAACCCATTCGGCTACGGCGATTGTTATTGTTCGAAGTATTTTAGATTGCGTCCTTTGAATTATTTTGATATTGGTTTTTTTTTGCTGTGCCCCAGATTTCAATGCCATAAATAAATAAATTTAATATAAAATCGTTTATAAACCAAATTGCATAGTTTTATTTTTATAAACAAAATGACGGAAAACCCCTCACTTGCTGAACCAATATTGTTTTATTTCACATTTTGGTTATTATCCAGGATTATTTTATAATCTCAGATTTTGGAGAGAAATTTTTAATTACGGATTGGGAGGAAAGCACGAAAAAGTAGATCATCTACTTATATGTGAACGTATTAAAAGTCTATTTAAAAAAAAAAGAGGTGTGTGTGTCAGCTCCGACACGCGACTGGAGTTTACTCCTTAAGAACGATTACCGTGATATTTAAAAATAAAGGTTCCAGAGAGCTTAAAATACGTTCACATATGCATTAATTACCAATAAATCAACAAAATTAATATACCAGTTCACATATGGCGGATACCTGCAAAACTGACAATCAGCTATCAATACTGTTGTGAAAGGTGTTTCTTCATAGAAATTATTTTGGTGGAATATTTCGGTGTTTTTGCTTTGTTTAATTATTTTCATCTTAACGATATGATGAAAAGACAAGGAGAAGGATTAGCTAATTTAATTGCGCAATTCGCTGCTAATAAATAAATTTATATTTTTCCAGTAATATAGAAAAGGTCTTCATTTACTCCTTTTGCTTATTAAATATATTTTCCTCCCAGCCTACAAAAGTACCCATCAATGTTGGTAAACCACCAATTCCCAGTGTCTCTAATAGCAACACATTCCTAACAAAGTACCCCCTTGTTAATAAAAATGTTGCAGCATCCGAGGTAGTGAACCCAACTGCACCAAAGAAGGCTGTGCCAAATCATTTAACGCAACATACCTTACAAGAGCCGACACTTGCATCAAAATTGCTTAAAAAGGCTAAAAAGAAGAATACGCAAAACCTGTCAAATTCTTTGGCAGCCAAATTTAATCGCCCAGATCTTCAAGCTTCTGAATCTGGCTTTATTTCAGTCGGCATGCATAGTTCCGAAAAAACCCAACGGAGAAATAAGAAAATCTTACAAAAAATGCTTAAGACAGGAATGGCCTCCGCACCTGACTATTGTGACTCCATTTTTCAGCGGCTAAAAATAGAAAAGTTTCTTAAAAAACAGTCAAAGTATCAGAAAAAATTATTGAATAGACACAAAAACAACGTCCTGTCAAATAAGCCAGAGGGCTTAGCAAAGCTGGATGAAAAGAAGCTATGTTTACCTTTATTATCGACTTCTAAAAGCAACAGTGCTACTCCATCTATGAAAGAATGTTTACCTCCGCCACTAGTTACAAATTGCACAGCTCAAACTTGTATATCAAAACCAGAATTGGCACTTATCTCATCAGTGGCCCTTCCGAAAACTTTGATGAAAGATAACCGTTTTGATGCTGTTTCCAATCTCATCCGTGATGGCGTTCTTGATAATGTGCAAATACCTGTAAATGTGTCTCTGGGTCATGATAAGAAAGCATTTCCAGGAATGAAATTGTCAGCAGAACTAGATAAAAATAAACTAAATATCTTTAAGAAAATTTCTAAGCAGAAACCTCAAAAACCATTATCTCTAAATACGAATTGCATGGCTTCGGCCCAGATTTATGGTGGGAATGAGAGCCAATTTATCAATTTGCCTTGGAGAACCACTATAACGCCATCTCCAACATTATTGAATCGCTTGACGTCTGGCGATACGAATTCGGTTTCTCCTGAGGGATTGGAAAAATCTACAAACATGCCTATTAACTGCGATCATGGTAGTGCTATAGATTTGGCAAGCAATATTAATAGTAGTAGCTTCTCAGAGGTTATGATGCCTTGTGTATTGAATAATTCACCACCGCAGCTTGACGAAGTTAATAAACCTAAAAAGCGAAGTCGTAAGCCAGGAAGTAAAAATTCACTGAAACAAGCGGTGGTATCACCTAATAACCCAAGTCAAATGGCGCAGTTAAAGAAAATTAAAAGGCTAAAATCTGCCAAATACGCATATCCATTTCCGCTTGGGAATTTAGAAACTGCGAATTTTATGTTTAACAGAATGGAACTCTGCACTAGAAAAGAGGATAATATTCTAAATTTACCACATGTAGAAGGCATAGTTCCCAGAAATTTGTCCACAAATGTCAAAGAATACCGAAATGAGCGCAAAAAAAATAAAGTGAAAAATCAATCCTTGAATATGTCGACGAGTGAAAAAAACATATTAAAACAAGAAGCTGGAGTTCCAACAAAGGAAGAAGTTAACACTATAAATAAGAAACTGATGCGCATGGATATTGTTTTACAACCGCTAGAAGCGTTTAAGAAACCTTAATGGAAACGGATAAAGAAGTTGGTAAAGTAATTGCTGCTAAACTTGCACCTACATACAAATCGCCTACTAGCAAAAAGCGATCAGCTCCCCAGATGCCTCCTGCCAATCAAACTAATTCAAGTTATTATTACAAAACAACCTTTTAATTTCTAATTGAATTTATATTGTTTTATTTATCAAACGAATTTAACTTTGCATTCCATAGAGTCAGAAAGCACCAGAAAATCACTAGATTTGCTTCTGTCGCAACCAAGCGGAGAACGTAGCTACTGCAATGTACCTCCTTTTGTGCCAGAATCAATGAAACTAATGTCGCATGAGTCTAAAGCCAGTATCACAAAACTTGAAAGAGATAGTCCAAATATTTTTAAACCTCAGCAACCATCTGCAATCGGTGATAGGATATTAAAGAATTTTGATAACTGGAGCACTCCTGATATGCATTCGTCGTTGAACCCAGGCGAAGGTCAGAAATCAAATGAAAGAAATAGTATTAAATCTCCTAAACCAAAAACTGAAAACTCATCTTTGGTCGGCGACATATATTCTCAAAATGCATCACCTAATAAAACTTTAGCAGCATCTTCTGCTTCCGTACGTATACTAAATAATGATGACCCAATTGAACTCTCTGACGACTCCGTCGAGTATCCACTACGATCGGTGTTTAATACTTCGAGTGAACTACTTTCCAAAGAGTTAAATCAAAACCAACATCAGTTAACAACTCCTCCATTAAATTTTCCCCATGTGGAGGACTTATTTTTGCCAGTTTGTAATGACACTGCGAAAGATTCAACAAGCGATCTAAATTTTAATTCGCAGGATCCGAAAAAATCAAAAAAGGCCACTAAATACTCGAAAAGTACTAAAGACATTTATCCAAATCCAACAGCAGACTTATCTTCAATTGAGCTTTTTAACACTGAAAAAGGGGGAGTCGGTAAATTGGCAGGTGGGGCCGATTTAATACCGTTAATATCAACTGGATCAGCGTATTCTTCAAAAACTATACCTTCAACTAGTTTAACAGCGACAGTAGCGACACCTTTCGCTTTACTCAAGAAAGATTTTCCGCCTCCAAAAACATTTGAAAATTCATTGTCAGCAAATATAGATGGAAATGGAATTTTATGTACGAATACACAACGGGAGCGTGTCATTATTCTGCATTACAAAATTCTGGGTGACAAAATTCTGTAAATTGCAAACAAATTCTGCTTTTTAAAATTCTAATTCATAAATATACATATAGGTATGTTTAAGCGATAACAATATTTTAGTTTAGCCAATTACAATATTTTTGCAATTCTTTTTAAATATGTAGTGTGACTTAATCTTTTCTTAATAATTCTTCGCAGCTGTTTGTTTTTCTTAATTATTTTCCTTTTTTTTCTAACTCTTTCTCCATTTTCTTTTCTTGATATTTGAGTTTTCGCTAAAATAAGTTCCTTTTGCAAACTTAGCACAAGATGGTAAAATTGCGAGTTTCTTCTTCCAACTATAACTTTCAGCCGGCGATGCTACGCTTCAATATTGTTTTGTGTTCTAGGAAACGTTTCTGTTTGCGATGCATTATGGTCATGCACTGACCAAAACTCGGGAGAATATTTGGAATTATTATTATTTATATTAATATAATTTTTATCAAACCAAACTAGTAAATTTTTTACACTTTCATCATCGCAGTTATTAAGTAATGTTTGAAAGTAATTCGGTATTTCGCTTGGCGGTACGAAAGCTAAGCTTTTAATCATTCGGACTTGCAGTGCGAATTCCACCGAAGTCCCATATTTTTGAGCCAATCTATACATAAAAAGAACATATTATTACTTAGTATACATACACAACCATAAAATAGGCTTTAATTACCTCTCCTTCTGAACCCTTCGCCATATTAGTTGTCCAAAATGGAACAAACAGCCACGTAAATCAGTATTTGGGAAACATTGCTTAATTGCCGATATGATACCCATTTCGAAATCGCAAATTATACGCTGAGGGTATAAATTTAGTTCATGGTTACCTGCAATCGTCAGCAACTCGTTAAAAACAGCGACATACTCATCAAGCAAAAAACGAGAGGCACGATTTCGCCATGTACTCTGCTATGTATGGAAAAAAGTTTCCTCATAACGCGAGGAACAACATGGAAAGTTCCATCAGCAGCCCAGCAGTCACTGCTACTCAGCATTTCCAATGAAGATTTTGTCCCCAATATTATAAAAAGTTCATCATCGACCCACTTTTCTGCTAAGACAAAAAGCTCGCCTTCAAGGACATATAAATTAAGTGGCATATCAATATCGTCTACAGTTATTGGTTCTTTCAATTATATGTCCTTTGTTTTGTTATTCTTTCTAAATAATAGAAATACCCAACATTTCATTATTTTTATTTGTTTTAAAAATTTTTATTTCGGACATTTTTATCAATATAACGTAAGGTTATGTTACCTTTATATATCCGCACGTGAATTTGCTACGGTTGCTTTATTTCAACTAACTATACATATGAAAACTAAGAACAACGGTTGAACAAAATGTACCTACATGGCTTGCTATGATTCTTACAATCATGGGTTGCTATGATTCCTACATATAATATTAAACCACGTTCTTTCACAAAAAGTCAGCACTTAACAGAAGGTAAACAAACAATATAAGAACCGTTGTAGACAGGTGTGGTGAAATTGTAATTCCTCATTTGTGATAGAAGTGTAATATAACCAATTTTCTATAGTAATATAATAAAAATACTTAATGCTTATAATAGTGCTAAAGTACAGTTGCTCGAATTTAATATATCTGGTATGCATCATAACGGGCATGCCTGGATATCAACGGCAGATATTATTATGGAGAGCGCATGTTACAATGTTCTGCTTTGATGATGCCACTCACTTCAAGCTCATTAATAGAACATATTCTATAAAAATATATGTATAAAAAATGTATATATAAATATATTTCGTGTAGCATACGCATACATGAGTGCATGATGTTTGAAAGCGTCATAGTTTGCGTTACTTTGCGCAAACTATTCTTGGAAATTGTTAATTCTTTTATATCATTCCTGTAGGGTAGTTTTTTACCACCTACTTTCCGTAATTCCTGACTCGTTTGACTCATGTCAGCGTCGGTTCGGTGAAAATTAATGTGCTTAAGTAATGTTTAATTTGTTTAAAATGCAGCAAAACACAAACGCGGAACGCCAGGAGTTGATTACAAAAATGGAATTGCAAATAATTCCGGATATAACAAAAACGTAATAGTAAATACCGCGTTATAAAAGTGCCCTGTTTCTTCGAACTATTATCGCATTTTATAAATATTGTTAAGTGGAACAACCACGTTGTAAAAATTTATTAATTAAAACATGTTATCAAAAGAAATATCAACAAAATGGTTCGAGGACATCAAAAAATTCAATCGCAGGCAAAGGTTCAAGAAAAACAAATCAAAATGAAAAAGCAACAGGGTCACAGTGCCAACGATCAAAAGAAAGTTTTCTTTACTGATTAAAAAAAGCTAATAAAATGTGACCAAAACGAATAAAATCCAATGTAAAAATTTTGTAAAAATACTAAATGAAGTGGTTTGCTACTGCCGTGCTGCTTTGCTTCCGATGGCTACTAGTGTTTTATTTTTTTTTTTTTTGCATAACAGGTAAATTCTTACTTATAAGAGTAACGTCCACTGTTTGATGTGCACTGTAGTTACTTCTTTGCAAACTGGAACCAGAAATGGTTCGTAGCTTAGCTAGCGCAAATTCTTAACCAAGTTTCTATTGCTGCTCTAGTGTAGATGCCGTGGCCGGCGGCGTATGAAAATGGCTGTTCTAAAGTTTAATTTGCTTTACAAGGTAACTGCGCAATTAATAATTAACATTCACAGTTACCAAAATTTACTTTTATGTAGGACAGCTAACAGAGGCGTTTTATGTTTCCAGCTATGCAATTTTGCTATTAGCAAAATTAGTGAATATACTTTGTAAGCCACACATTTATGATGATGAGCCACAGTTTGATGTCAAATGTAGCAGCGAAACACTCTGAGTAGTTTCTCCATTGTAACAAAACATTCGCAGGCACAATTACACATACACAGTTTGAGGTGAAATGTAGTAGCAAAAACACTGGGTAGCTGCTGTATGGTTTGTTGTCGCACTATTGCGCTGCGCAGATAATATTCAAATATTCAAAGTGGTGGTTTATGTCTTCGTTGGAAAAATTTAAAATAAACACTTACCAACTAAATAAACCATCAAAAACACAAACCAAAAGAGAAAAGGGGCATAGAGAAAGGGCAATGCGTCACTTCCGTCAGCGTACGCCAGATTTTATATTACTACCCATATTTTTTCATATCGTGGGCCTTATATATCGTTTCTTAAGGAGTAAACTCCAAAAAGAAAGGAAAAAAAATATAAACAGGTACGCAATTTGCTTAAATAAATGATTTTTTATGCAAATACCAATCGCTCTTCTTCATCCAACTAAACCCGTTGATGACGCTGAAGAATGTTTTTGCACAATCTTGAACCTGGCATCATAATAAAGGTTTTCAAGTAAAGAGTTCGCTTCCAAAATGTGAAATGCTTGAAATAAAGAGAAATCTTTGTCTTCCTCCTGGAAGTGTAATATAACCAATTTTCCGTTGTGGAGCAGATGAACAATTTTTACGGCTACAATGTTGGTATTTCATTTAATTTATTAAACCGAGATTTTTCCGGGGGGAAAACACAAGCGGAAAGTTTTCTTTACTGATTAAAAAAAGCTAATGAAATGTGACCAAAACGAATAAAATCCAATGTAAAACTTTTGTAAAATGAAGTGGTTTGCTACTGCCGTGCTGCTTTGCTTCCGATGGCTACTAGTGTGTTTTTTTTTTTTTGCATAACAGGTAAATTCTGACATATAAGAGTAACTAGCTTTAACCCGTGGCCCCGCTCGCGTAGGAGTAGTTTTTAGGGATTTAGGATATGTATATAAAAGAATTACAAACTCCAATTACATAGAGCAATACAAATGGAAAGATTATTGATTCATCTCTCTTAAATCGTCCTCGCGTGAAGAAATAAAAATGAGAGCTAACTGGCATAAGAAGTGTATGCGAAAGTTGAAGCGTAAACGAAGAAAGGTGGGTGCGAGGTCCAAGTAAACCTGTTGATGACGCTGAAGAATGTTTTTGTACAAGCTTCAACCTGGCATTATAATAAAGGGTTTCAAGTAAAGGTTTCTCTTCCAAAATGGGAAATGCTTGAAATAAAGAGAAATCTTTGTCTTCCTTCTGGAAGTGTAATATAAGCAATTTTCCGTAGTAATAAAAATACTTAATGCTTATAATAGTGCCAAAGTACAGTTGCGCGAATTTGATCCATCTGGTATGTATCATAACGGGCATGCCTGGATATCAACGGCATGTAACGCGTGTTACAATGTTCTGCTTTGATGATGCCACTCACTTCAAGAACATATTCTATAAAAAGAACAAAGTTACCTCGTGTGGACAAATCCTTGTTTAGCCGCTACATGTGAGAAAGTATAAAGAGCATTTTATACCTACCGCCTGGTTAAGTAATAGAAGGACAAGGAGAAGACTTGATAGGAGATAACAAAGGAACATTCGTACGTTAATCTCCGCATGGTGAACTTCATTATTAGTTCGTGGAGAGTTAGCCCCTACGAAATGGGTCTAAAACGTAAAACCATTTGATGAGTATATAGGTAGAAGTTGCTATTTAGTTCATTTGTTCGATCTACATTGAAATATACCGTTTTTATTTGGTGGCCTTTCCACCAATTATCTACAGACAGACTTAAACGAGTACAAAAGTATGGTCTCTCTTCCCTGAATTTCTCTGACCCTGCCCCACCATACAAATCCCGCCTACTTCTAATTAATCCAAAACAATTAGAGATTAGATCAATTAGGAAATTGAATGTTCCTCTCTTTTAGAAACGATAGAATTTCTCGCTCCCTACCAGGTCTTTAGGCAATAAATATCCATTATATTTGAATAGGTTCAGAACCAATTATACCTGCAATGTTCCTACAGCTCGCACTCTGCATGGCCTCAATAAGATGTCGAATTCTCTCGTATTAGGTTTTACATTATCGAAACTATACATATTTTGCTATATCTGCTCAATTAAATTGTAATTTAGATTTGGAAACCGATATTTTTGTAGTATGTAGTCAGTAACCGGCGGCCGCTGTAACAGAGTGGGTTGATGCGTGACTACCATTTAGAATTTAGAGAAAACGTATGTTCGAATCTCGGCGAAACACCAAAATGAAGAAAAAATAAAACTATCTGCCGTTCGAAGTCGGCTTCAAACTGTAGGATCATCATTTGTGGATCATCATCTTTCAAAAACATTTCTCCCATTAACCGTTATCATGGCCGCCAGTAATTTCACTATCGAAACAAAAACAAAGGCCTTTACGCATTGCATTCTATGCTCACACTAGAAAAGCTTTTAAGAATAACAATGTACTTATCATATCATATCCGCCGCCACGTTGTTTTGTATTTGCTTTACCTTCCGCACGTTTAGTTTTTTATTATTTCCCTTTTTAAATTACAATCTATTAAATTTTAACAATAAGTAATTATTTTTAAAGTAGTATTGGAATTCTTTGTTCTCTAACCAATGCTAGATAAACATTCAATTTTGCTTCAGATTATGCTACATTATATTATTTTCTGTGTTATAATTATTATTATTATTAATTATTATTATTATTATTATTTTTGTTTTTCTTTATTGTTTTGTTAAATTGTGAGTTCTGTTGGAGTTAATCGTTTTAATCTTCGTTTTCCCGCTTTCTCCGATTGTGGTAGTTTGCGCATTTGTTCATTTTGATGATTTGTTAGTCGTTTTATATGCTTGATGCTGTATTTTCTAATTGTGTCATCTATTGTGTCGATATTGAGGTCGCCTGCTTTTGTTATTAATAAAAATAAATAATTGGCGCGTACACTTCTGTTAGGTGTTTGGCCGAGCTCCTCCTCCTATTTGTGGTGTGCGTCTTGATGTTGTTCCACAAATGGAGGGACCTACAGTTTCAAGCCGACTCCGAACGGCAGATATTTTTATGAGGAGCTTTTTCATGGCAGAAATACACTCGGAGGTTTGCCATTGCCTGCCGAGGGGCGACCGCTATTAGAAAAATGTTTTTATTAATTTTGCTTTCACCGAGATTCGAACCAACGACCTCTCTGTGAACTCCGAATGGTAATCACGCACCAACCCATTCGGCTACGGCGATTGTTATTGTTCGAAGTATTTTAGATTGCGTCCTTTGAATTATTTTGATATTGGTTTTTTTTTTGCTGTGCCCCAGATTTCAATGCCATAAATAAATAAATTTAATATAAATTCGTTTATAAACCAAATTGCATAGTTTTATTTTTATAAACAAAATGACGGAAAACCCCTCACTTGCTGAACCAATATTGTTTTATTTCACATTTTGGTTATTATCCAGGATTATTTTATAATCTCAGATTTTGGAGAGAAATTTTTAATTACGGATTGGGAGGAAAGCACGAAAAAGTAGATCATCTACTTATATGTGAACGTATTAAAAGTCTATTTAAAAAAAAAAGAGGTGTGTGTGTCAGCTCCGACACGCGACTGGAGTTTACTCCTTAAGAACGATTACCGTGATATTTAAAAATAAAGGTTCCAGAGAGCTTAAAATACGTTCACATATGCATTAATTACCAATAAATCAACAAAATTAATATACCCGTTCACATATGGCGGATACCTGCAAAACTGACAATCAGCTATCAATACTGTTGTGAAAGGTTTTTCTTCATAGAAATTATTTTGGTGGAATATTTCGGTGTTTTTGCTTTGTTTAATTATTTTCATCTTAACGATATGATGAAAAGACAAAGAGAAGGATTAGCTAATTTAATTGCGCAATTCGCTGCTAATAAATAAATTTATATTTTTCCAGTAATATAGAAAAGGTCTTCATTTACTCCTTTTGCTTATTAAATATATTTTCCTCCCAGCCTACAAAAGTACCCATCAATGTTGGTAAACCACCAATTCCCAGTGTCTCTAATAGCAACACATTCCTAACAAAGTACCCCCTTGTTAATAAAAGTGTTGCAGCATCCGAGGTAGTGAACCTAACTGCACCAAAGAAGGCTGTGCCAAATCATTTAACGCAACATACCTTACAAGAGCCGACACTTGCATCAAAATTGCTTAAAAAGGCTAAAAAGAAGAATACGCAAAACCTGTCAAATCCTTTGGCAGCCAAATTTAATCGCCCAGATCTTCAAGCTTCTGAATCTGGCTTGATTTCAGTCGGCATGCATAGTTCCGAAAAAACCCAACGGAGAAATAAGAAAATCTTACAAAAAATGCTTAAGACAGGAATGGACTCCGCACCTGACTATTGTGACTCCATTTTTCAGCGGCTAAAAATAGAAAAGTTTCTTAAAAAACAGTCAAAGTATCAGAAAAAATTATTGAATAGACACAAAAACAACGTCCTGTCAAATAAGCCAGAGGGCTTAGCAAAGCTGGATGAAAAGAAGCTATGTTTACCTTTATTATCGACTTCTAAAAGCAACAGTGCTACTCCATCTATGAAAGAATGTTTACCTCCGCCACTAGTTACAAATTGCACAGCTCAAACTTGTATATCAAAACCAGAATTGGCACTTATCTCATCAGTGGCCCTTCCGAAAACTTTGATGAAAGATAACCGTTTTGATGCTGTTTCCAATCTCATCCGTGATGGCGTTCTTGATAATGTGCAAATACCTGTAAATGTGTCTCTGGGTCATGATAAGAAAGCATTTCCAGGAATGAAATTGTCAGCAGAACTAGATAAAAATAAACTAAATATCTTTAAGAAAATTTCTAAGCAGAAACCTCAAAAACCATTATCTCTAAATACGAATTGCATGGCTTCGGCCCAGATTTATGGTGGGAATGAGAGCCAATTTATCAATTTGCCTTGGAGAACCACTATAACGCCATCTCCAACATTATTGAATCGCTTGACGTCTGGCGATACGAATTCGGTTTCTCCTGAGGGATTGGAAAAATCTACAAACATGTCTATTAACTGCGATCATGGTAGTGCTATAGATTTGGCAAGCAATATTAATAGTAGTAGCTTCTCAGAGGTTATGATGCCTTGTGTATTGAATAATTCACCACCGCAGCTTGACGAAGTTAATAAACCTAAAAAGCGAAGTCGTAAGCCAGGAAGTAAAAATTCACTGAAACAAGCGGTGGTATCACCTAATAACCCAAGTCAAATGGCGCAGTTAAAGAAAATTAAAAGGCTAAAATCTGCCAAATACGCATATCCATTTCCGCTTGGGAATTTAGAAACTGCGAATTTTATGTTTAACAGAATGGAACTCTGCACTAGAAAAGAGGATAATATTCTAAATTTACCACATGTAGAAGGCATAGTTCCCAGAAATTTGTCCACAAATGTCAAAGAATACCGAAATGAGCGCAAAAAAAATAAAGTGAAAAATCAATCCTTGAATATGTCGACGAGTGAAAAAAACATATTAAAACAAGAAGCTGGAGTTCCAACAAAGGAAGAAGTTAACACTATAAATAAGAAACTGATGCGCATGGATATTGTTTTACAACCGCTAGAAGCGTTTAAGAAACCTTAATGGAAACGGATAAAGAAGTTGGTAAAGTAATTGCTGCTAAACTTGCACCTACATACAAATCGCCTACTAGCAAAAAGTGATCAGCTCCCCAGATGCCTCCTGCCAATCAAACTAATTCAAGTTATTATTACAAAACAACCTTTTAATTTCTAATTGAATTTATATTGTTTTATTTATCAAACGAATTTAACTTTGCATTCCATAGAGTCAGAAAGCACCAGAAAATCACTAGATTTGCTTCTGTCGCAACCAAGCGGAGAACGTAGCTACTGCAATGTACCTCCTTTTGTGCCAGAATCAATGAAACTAATGTCGCATGAGTCTAAAGCCAGTATCACAAAACTTGAAAGAGATAGTCCAAATATTTTTAAACCTCAGCAACCATCTGCAATCGGTGATAGGATATTAAAGAATTTTGATAACTGGAGCACTCCTGATATGCATTCGTCGTTGAACCCAGGCGAAGGTCAGAAATCAAATGAAAGAAATAGTATTAAATCTCCTAAACCAAAAACTGAAAACTCATCTTTGGTCGGCGACATATATTCTCAAAATGCATCACCTAATAAAACTTTAGCAGCATCTTCTGCTTCCGTACGTATACTAAATAATGATGACCCAATTGAACTCTCTGACGACTCCGTCGAGTATCCACTACGATCGGTGTTTAATACTTCGAGTGAACTACTTTCCAAAGAGTTAAATCAAAACCAACATCAGTTAACAACTCCTCCATTAAATTTTCCCCATGTGGAGGACTTATTTTTGCCAGTGTGTAATGACACTGCGAAAGATTCAACAAGCGATCTAAATTTTAATTCGCAGGATCCGAAAAAATCAAAAAAGGCCACTAAATACTCGAAAAGTACTAAAGACATTTATCCAAATCCAACAGCAGACTTATCTTCAATTGAGCTTTTTAACACTGAAAAAGGGGGAGTCGGTAAATTGGCAGGTGGGGCCGATTTAATACCGTTAATATCAACTGGATCAGCGTATTCTTCAAAAACTATACCTTCAACTAGTTTAACAGCGACAGTAGCGACACCTTTCGCTTTACTCAAGAAAGATTTTCCGCCTCCAAAAACATTTGAAAATTCATTGTCAGCAAATATAGATGGAAATGGAATTTTATGTACGAATACACAACGGGAGCGTGTCATTATTCTGCATTACAAAATTCTGGGTGACAAAATTCTGTAAATTGCAAAAAAATTCTGCTTTTTAAAATTCTAATTCATAAATATACATATAGGTATGTTTAAGCGATAACAATATTTTAGTTTAGCCAATTACAATATTTTTGCAATTCTTTTTAAATATGTAGTGTGACTTAATCTTTTCTTAATAATTCTTCGCAGCTGTTTGTTTTTCTTAATTATTTTCCTTTTTTTTCTAACTCTTTCTCCATTTTCTTTTCTTGATATTTGAGTTTTCGCTAAAATAAGTTCCTTTTGCAAACTTAGCACAAGATGGTAAAATTGCGAGTTTCTTCTTCCAACAATAACTTTCAGCCGGCGATGCTACGCTTCAATATTGTTTTGTGTTCTAGGAAACGTTTCTGTTTGCGATGCATTATGGTCATGCACTGACCAAAACTCGGGAGAATATTTGGAATTATTATTATTTATATTAATATAATTTTTATCAAACCAAACTAGTAAATTTTTTACACTTTCATCATCGCAGTTATTAAGTAATGTTTGAAAGTAATTCGGTATTTCGCTTGGCGGTACGAAAGCTAAGCTTTTAATCATTCGGACTTGCAGTGCGAATTCCACCGAAGTCCCATATTTTTGAGCCAATCTATACATAAAAAGAACATATTATTACTTAGTATACATACACAACCATAAAATAGGCTTTAATTACCTCTCCTTCTGAACCCTTCGCCATATTAGTTGTCCAAAATGGAACAAACAGCCACGTAAATCAGTATTTGGGAAACATTGCTTAATTGCCGATATGATACCCATTTCGAAATCGCAAATTATACGCTGAGGGTATAAATTTAGTTCATGGTTACCTGCAATCGTCAGCAACTCGTTAAAAACAGCGACATACTCATCAAGCAAAAAACGAGAGGCACGATTTCGCCATGTACTCTGCTATGTATGGAAAAAAGTTTCCTCATAACGCGAGGAACAACATGGAAAGTTCCATCAGCAGCCCAGCAGTCACTGCTACTCAGCATTTCCAATGAAGATTTTGTCCCCAATATTATAAAAAGTTCATCATCGACCCACTTTTCTGCTAAGACAAAAAGCTCGCCTTCAAGGACATATAAATTAAGTGGCATATCAATATCGTCTACAGTTATTGGTTCTTTCAATTATATGTCCTTTGTTTTGTTATTCTTTCTAAATAATAGAAATACCCAACATTTCATTATTTTTATTTGTTTTAAAAATTTTTATTTCGGACATTTTTATCAATATAACGTAAGGTTATGTTACCTTTATATATCCGCACGTGAATTTGCTACGGTTGCTTTATTTCAACTAACTATACATATGAAAACTAAGAACAACGGTTGAACAAAATGTACCTACATGGCTTGCTATGATTCTTACAATCATGGGTTGCTATGATTCCTACATATAATATTAAACCACGTTCTTTCACAAAAAGTCAGCACTTAACAGAAGGTAAACAAACAATATAAGAACCGTTGTAGACAGGTGTGGTGAAATTGTAATTCCTCATTTGTGATAGAAGTGTAATATAACCAATTTTCTATAGTAATAAAAATACTTAATGCTTATAATAGTGCTAAAGTACAGTTGCTCGAATTTAATATATCTGGTATGCATCATAACGGGCATGCCTGGATATCAACGGCAGATATTATTATGGAGAGCGCATGTTACAATGTTCTGCTTTGATGATGCCACTCACTTCAAGCTCATTAATAGAACAAATTCTATAAAAATATATGTATAAAAAATGTATATATAAATATATTTCGTGTAGCATACGCATACATGAGTGCATGATGTTTGAAAGCGTCATAGTTTGCGTTACTTTGCGCAAACTATTCTTGGAAATTGTTAATTCTTTTATATCATTCCTGTAGGGTAGTTTTTTACCACCTACTTTCCGTAATTCCTGACTCGTTTGACTCATGTCAGCGTCGGTTCGGTGAAAATTAATGTGCTTAAGTAATGTTTAATTTGTTTAAAATGCAGCAAAACACAAACGCGGAACGCCAGGAGTTGATTACAAAAATGGAATTGTAAATAATTCCGGATATAACAAAAACGTAATAGTAAATACCGCGTTATAAAAGTGCCCTGTTTCTTCGAACTATTATCGCATTTTATAAATATTGTTAAGTGGAACAACCACGTTGTAAAAATTTATTAATTAAAACATGTTATCAAAAGAAATATCAACAAAATGGTTCGAGACATCAAAAAATTCAATCGCAGGCAAAGGTTCAAGAAAAACAAATCAAAATGAAAAAGCAACAGGGTCACAGTGCCAACGATCAAAAGAAAGTTTTCTTTACTAATTAAAAAAAGCTAATAAAATGTGACCAAAACGAATAAAATCCAATGTAAAAAGTTTGTAAAAATACTAAATGAAGTGGTTTGCTACTGCCGTGCTGCTTTGCTTCCGATGGCTACTAGTGTTTTATTTTTTTTTTTTTTTGCATAACAGGTAAATTCTTACTTATAAGAGTAACGTCCACTGTTTGATGTGCACTGTAGTTACGTCTTTGCAAACTGGAACCAGAAATGGTTCGTAGCTTAGCTAGCGCAAATTCTTAACCAAGTTTCTATTGCTGCTCTAGTCTAGATGCCGTGGCCGGCGGCGTATGAAAATGGCTGTTCTAAAGTTTAATTTGCTTTACAAGGTAACTGCGCAATTAATAATTAACATTCACAGTTACCAAAATTTACTTTTATGTAGGACAGCTAACAGAGGCGTTTTATGTTTCCAGCTATGCAATTTTGCTATTAGCAAAATTAGTGAATATACTTTGTAAGCCACACATTTATGATGATGAGCCACAGTTTGATGTCAAATGTAGCAGCGAAACACTCTGAGTAGTTTCTCCATTGTAACAAAACATTCGCAGGCACAATTACACATGCACAGTTTGAGGTGAAATGTAGTAGCAAAAACACTGGGTAGCTGCTGTATGGTTTGTTGTCGCACTATTGCGCTGCGCAGATAATATTCAAATATTCAAAGTGGTGGTTTATGTCTTCGTTGAAAAAATTTAAAATAAACACTTACCAACTAAATAAACCATCAAAAATACAAACCAAAAGAGAAAAGGGGCATAGAGAAAGGGCAATGCGTTACTTCCGTCAGCGTACGCCAGATTTTATATTACTACCCATATTTTTTCATATCGTGGGCCTTATATATCGTTTCTTAAGGAGTAAACTCCAAAAAGAAAGGAAGAAAAATATAAACAGGTACGCAATTTGCTTAAATAAATGATTTTTTATGCAAATACCAATCGCTCTTCTTCATCCAACTAAACCCGTTGATGACGCTGAAGAATGTTTTTGCACAATCTTGAACCTGGCATCATAATAAAGGTTTTCAAGTAAAGAGTTCGCTTCCAAAATGTGAAATGCTTGAAATAAAGAGAAATCTTTGTCTTCCTCCTGGAAGTGTAATATAACCAATTTTCCGTTGTGGAGCAGATGAACAATTTTTACGGCTACAATGTTGGTATTTCATTTAATTTATTAAACCGAGATTTTTCCGGGGGGAAAACACAAGCGGAAAGTTTTCTTTACTGATTAAAAAAAGCTAATGAAATGTGACCAAAACGAATAAAATCCAATGTAAAACTTTTGTAAAATGAAGTGGTTTGCTACTGCCGTGCTGCTTTGCTTCCGATGGCTACTAGTGTGTTTTTTTTTTTGTAAATTCTGGTAAATTCAGGTAAATTCTGACATATAAGAGTAACTAGCTTTAACCCGTGGCCCCGCTCGCGTAGGAGTAGTTTTTAGGGATTTGGGATATGTATATAAAAGAATTACAAACTCCAATTACATAGAGCAATACAAATGGAAAGATTATTGATTCATCTCTCTTAAATCGTCCTCGCGTGAAGAAATAAAAATGAGAGCTAACTGGCATAAGAAGTGTATGCGAAAGTTGAAGCGTAAACGAAGAAAGGTGGGTGCGAGGTCCAAGTAAACCTGTTGATGACGCTGAATAATGTTTTTGTACAAGCTTCAACCTGGCATTATAATAAAGGGTTTCAAGTAAAGGTTTCTCTTCCAAAATGGGAAATTCTTGAAATAAAGAGAAATCTTTGTCTTCCTCCTGGAAGTGTAATATAAGCAATTTTCCGTAGTAATAAAAATACTTAATGCTTATAATAGTGCCAAAGTACAGTTGCGCGAATTTGATCCATCTGGTATGTATCATAACGGGCATGCCTGGATATCAACGGCATGTAACGCGTGTTACAATGTTCTGCTTTGATGATGCCACTCACTTCAAGAACATATTCTATAAAAAGAACAAAGTTACCTCGTGTGGACAAATCCTTGTTTAGCCGCTACATGTGAGAAAGTATAAAGAGCATTTTATACCTACCGCCTGGTTAAGTAATAGAAGGACAAGGAGAAGACTTGATAGGAGATAACAAAGGAACATTCGTACGTTAATCTCCGCATGGTGAACTTCATTATTAGTTCGTGGAGAGTTAGCCCCTACGAAATGGGTCTAAAACGTAAAACCATTTGATGAGTATATAGGTAGAAGTTGCTATTTAGTTCATTTGTTCGATCTACATTGAAATATACCGTTTTTATTTGGTGGCCTTTCCACCAATTATCTACAGACAGACTTAAACGAGTACAAAAGTATGCTCTCTCTTCCCTGAATTTCTCTGACCCTGCCCCACCATACAAATCCCGCCTACTTCTAATTAATCCAAAACAATTAGAGATTAGATCAATTAGGAAATTGAATGTTCCTCTCTTTTAGAAACGATAGAATTTCTCGCTCCCTACCAGGTCTTTAGGCAATAAATATACATTATATTTGAATAGGTTCAGAACCAATTATACCTGCAATGTTCCTACAGCTCGCGCTCTGCATGGCCTCAATAAGATGTCGAATTCTCTCGTATTAGGTTTTACATTATCGAAACTATACATATTTTGCTATATCTGCTCAATTAAATTGTAATTTAGATTTGGAAACCGATATTTTTGTAGTATGTAGTCAGTAACCGGCGGCCGCTGTAACAGAGTGGGTTGATGCGTGACTACCATTTAGAATTTAGAGAAAACGTATGTTCGAATCTCGGCGAAACACCAAAATGAAGAAAAAATAAAACTATCTGCCGTTCGAAGTCGGCTTCAAACTGTAGGATCATCATTTGTGGATCATCATCTTTCAAAAACATTTCTCCCATTAACCGTTATCATGGCCGCCAGTAATTTCACTATCGAAACAAAAACAAAGGCCTTTACGCATTGCATTCTATGCTCACACTAGAAAAGCTTTTAAGAAAAACAATGTACTTATCATATCATATCCGCCGCCACGTTGTTTTGTATTTGCTTTACCTTCCGCACGTTTAGTTTTTTGTTTTTTTTTTCTGTTTTTTATTATTTCCCTTTTTAAATTACAATCTGTTAAATTTTAACAATAAGTAATTATTTTTAAAGTAGTATTGGAATTCTTTGTTCTCTAACCAATGCTAGATAAACATTCAATTTTGCTTCAGATTATGCTACATTATATTATTTTCTGTGTTATAATTATTATTATTATTAATTATTATTATTATTATTTATTATTATTATTTTTGTTTTTCTTTATTGTTTTGTTAAATTGTGAGTTCTGTTGGAGTTAATCGTTTTAATTTTCGTTTTCCCGCTTTCTCCGATTGTGGTAGTTTGCGCATTTGTTCATTTTGATGATTTGTTAGTCGTTTTATATGCTTGATGCTGTATTTTCTAATTGTGTCATCTATTGTGTCGATATTGAGGTCGCCTGCTTTTGTTATTGTTCGAAGTATTTTAGATTGCGTCCTTTGAATTATTTTGATATTGGTTTTGTTTTGCTGTGCCCCAGATTTCAATGCCATAAATAAATAAATTTAATATAAATTCGTTTATAAACCAAATTGCATAGTTTTATTTTTATAAACAAAATGACGGAAAACCCCTCATTTGCTGAACCAATATTGTTTTATTTCACATTTTGGTTATTATCCAGGATTATTTTATAATCTCAGATTTTGGAGAGAAATTTTTAATTACGGATTGGGGGGAAAGCACGAAAAAGTAGATCATCTACTTATATGTGAACGTATTAAAAGTCTATTTAAAAAAAAAAGAGGTGTGTGTGTCAGCTCCGACACGCGACTGGAGTTTACTCCTTAAGAAGGATTACCGTGATATTTAAAAATAAAGGTTCCAGAGAGCTTAAAATACGTTCACATATGCATTAATTACCAATAAATCAACAAAATTAATATACCCGTTCACATATGGCGGATACCTGCAAAACTGACAATCAGCTATCAATACTGTTGTGAAAGGTTTTTCTTCATAGAAATTATTTTGGTGGAATATTTCGGTGTTTTTGCTTTGTTTAATTATTTTCATCTTAACGATATGATGAAAAGACAAGGAGAAGGATTAGCTAATTTAATTGCGCAATTCGCTGCTAATAAATAAATTTATATTTTTCCAGTAATATAGAAAAGGTCTTCATTTACTCCTTTTGCTTATTAAATATATTTTCCTCCCAGCCTACAAAAGTACCCATCAATGTTGGTAAACCAGCAATTCCCAGTGTCTCTAATAGCAACACATTCCTAACAAAGTACCCCCTTGTTAATAAAAATGTTGCAGCATCCGAGGTAGTGAACCCAACTGCACCAAAGAAGGCTGTGCCAAATCATTTAACGCAACATACCTTACAAGAGCCGACACTTGCATCAAAATTGCTTAAAAAGGCTAAAAAGAAGAATACGCAAAACCTGTCAAATCCTTTGGCAGCCAAATTTAATCGCCCAGATCTTCAAGCTTCTGAATCTGGCTTGATTTCAGTCGGCATGCATAGTTCCGAAAAAACCCAACGGAGAAATAAGAAAATCTTACAAAAAATGCTTAAGACAGGAATGGAGTCCGCACCTGACTATTGTGACTCCATTTTTCAGCGGCTAAAAATAGAAAAGTTTCTTAAAAAACAGTCAAAGTATCAGAAAAAATTATTGAATAGACACAAAACCAACGTCCTGTCAAATAAGCCAGAGGGCTTAGCAAAGCTGGATGAAAAGAAGCTATGTTTACCTTTATTATCGACTTCTAAAAGCAACAGTGCTACTCCATCTATGAAAGAATGTTTAAGTAGTATGTATATTCCGGACTACAACGCAATATCAAAAATATTAAAATTTTAACATTTATTATCATTTTAACTCAAAAATATTAAAATTTTAACATTTATTATCATTTTAATTCAAAATTTTAACATTTTTACCATTTAGCTCATTTTTTTAACTTACAGTTACTCAAAATTTTAACATTTTTTAACATTTAACTCATTTTTTTAGCTTATATTATCTCAAAAAAAAAGTTAAAAATTTTGAGTTGGGTCGATTTAGTCCACCCCTAAATATTAACTACGAGTACCTTAAAAATATTAACTACGAGTACCTTAAAAATACTAACTACGAGTAACTATAATATAGGGGTTTTTAACATTTAACTCATTTTTTTAGCTTATATTATCCCAAAAAAAAAAAAAAAAAAAAAAAACAAAAAGGATACATTTATTTTTTAAAGTAATATACCTTTCAAAAAAAAGTCTTTGAGTCAGATTTGAACTTGCAACAAAATTATTGTTACAATTCCAATTGCTTAACCAACTCATCTGAACCGTATACCCTGAATAATGTAATTATAGTTGAGTAGTATGCAAAGCAAACAGTTGATCTTATCAACATTGCTCACAATCTATAAATAGAATAAGCTTTATAAGTATTCACAGAGTGAACTGTTGGTCTGGTGCGGACCTGTGCGGACCAAAAAATGAAATACTGTTGAATACGAGTCACAAACTGCAAGATAAGCATAATATTTGATCTAGTCTGGTGCGGACCTGTGCGGACCAAAAAATGAAATACTGTTGAATATGAGTCACAAACTGCAAGATAAGCATAATATTTGATAAGCTTTTATACATCAACACATGGTTACAAGTGCAGTATGTATTTAGCGTTAGAAGAGGGTGGACGCAAAATAATTGAAATTTCAAATTTGAACTCTTTGAAGTTCAAATTTATAAAATTTACCCAATATTGGTTCATAACTTAAATCTCTTATTAAATATGTTATTGGATTAGATGGATAAATTTTACTAATATAAAATATTTCTCGAGTCCAATTATTTTTATATTTGTTTTCAAATTGTTTTTTATGTGATTGAATTCTTACTTTTTCTCCAATTTTAAAAACTGGTTTTTCTAAATTGTTTCTATTAATTTTAAAACAATTATCAAAAATTAATTGTTCATTTTTTTCATTTACTTCACAAGGTTTCATACCAATAGTTCTATGTACATCTTTGTAATTATATTCATATAATATTTTATCAATTACATCAATCCAATTAGTATTTTTCTGAATTTCAAATCGTATTTTTAGTTTTTCATTAATGGTTCTATTAAATCTTTCTACAATTGATGATTTCTTTTCACTAAATGTTTGATACATGTTAATATTGTATTTATCTAAAACTTCTTGAAAATGTTTATTTAAAAATTCTTTACCAGAATCTGTATGAAGTAATTTTGGGGCACAACCTGCTTTTTTAATAATATTTAAAAATGCTTCAGAAGTTGTTTTTCCATCTTTCTTTCTTAATGGCTCTATATAAGCAAATTTAGAAAATGTATCAATTACATTAAGCATATATTTGTATCCTCTATTAATTCTAACATTAACTGTTGTCATAATTAGTAAATCTGCTGCCCATAGTTCATTTATGCCTTTAGTAATAATTTTTCTTCTTTCAAAATTTTTTCTTACTGGTTTATGCAACTCTTTTGCTATTTTAAAATCATTTTATTTTTAGTATCAATAAATTCATCTTTATCCATTTCAAAAATATTTAAAATTTATTTTAATTAAATAACAATGATATCAGATAAAGTTTTAAAAGAATATATTAAAACACAAAAAGACTTAAAAAATAAACTTCAACAATTTAATTTAAACAAAGTAATAAAACAAGAAAAAATTAATGAAAATCTTCCAGCAATTATTCAACCATTAAATCAATCAGTTATTAATGTTCACAATTTAAATGATAGCTTTAAAAATTTAATAGTAGATTTAAATCAATCATATAAAAAAACAATAGATGGACATTCACAAAGTGAACATGTTTCAACGGAGTCGAAACCGTTTGACAATGTCAAGCAAGTTTCCAAAAGAAACGACACTGAAAGTGAATATACTTCCAAAGGAAACGATTCACAACATGAATATAAACCACCTAACAATAATGTGAATTTACAAACTAATGAATTTAACGAAAAGCAACTATCACCAATTAGAAAAACAAACAAACAAAAATTAGTTGAAAGTACACCAACAACTAGCACAGGTTCACGAAGCGAACAGTTGACTCCATCAACATCAAAAGACGCTCTTTTGCGTAGTGCAAATGAAACGTTATCTACACCAGTACAATTTATTTCAGACAAAATTGGAAATATGGCAATGAAATATTTAAATTTAAATAATTCTGATATGAAATTATGTGACAATATTTTTGGTCTAAGATCTGAAGATGGAAAAGATTTATGGATTGGTAATACTGAAGTAAAAATTAGTAATAATGATATTATTTTAAGTAATAAAACTTATAATGGAACAAAAGGGTTATGGGAATTAATAACTTTAAAAGAACCATCAACAGCTGTAACAAATAATGATTTACAAAATTATGAAGAAATTATATTATCAACATATGCTTACATGCAAAATAATGACAAAAGTTCTAAACGTATTAAATCTAGCGTTGGAAATAAATATATGAATTTTATTAGACCAATATTGATTAAAAATAAAATTATAAAAGAAAAAGTAGGATCTGGTTTAAATTCAAAAAATAATCTTTCAAAATCATTACAAAATTTTAAAATTAAAACTAGTTTACCTACTGAATATGTTCGTTTTGCGAATCGTTCACAATGTGAACGTGTTTATTGGAATGATATTAATGAATTAAAAGATAGATTAAATTTGTTGTTAGGAGAGTATAATGCAGGAAATGATAGTCCAGAAATACATAATGAAATTATGAATATTATTGAGGAACTAAGAGAAGAAAATATGTTGACTCTCTCCGAAGGAAACGTATTAACTGTTTAATTAAATTACATATAAATTTAAATAAATTAAAAAATTTTTTTCTAATAAATGGGAATTGATAAGTTTGGACAAAAATCTTTTTCAGAAATAAATTCATCTAATGAATATTCTCTTAATAGAATAATATCATTAGAAAATGAAGTTGAAGAAATTCGTTCAAATAGTGATCAAATGAAAGATATTATTAGTAAATTAATGGAATTAAATCAACTACTTCAAAAAGAAGTTGAAAAACAAGAAAAAGATAATGTGGTAGCTTTTGGTGTTGTATATAAAGAAATAGAACAATTAGAAAATAATTTAAATCAAGATATTATTAACATAACTAAACAAGTAGATTTTATAGAAACAAATATTGAAAATTTTAAAAACAGTTTAGAAAAACAATTGGATAGTTATTCGGAAAAACAAATTTTAATTGATAATTATCTTAAAGATTTAGTTTTACAAAATAAAGACAATATTAATCAAAATAATATTACTAAACAAAATGATGAAACTAATAATAAGATTGATAAAAGTATTCAAGTAGATGAATATATAAAACAATTAAATATTGAAGAAAGTGAAACAGATATTGAAGAAAGTAAACTACAAATTGAAACAAATATAATTCAAAAATAATTTAAAATATTCATACATATATAAATGATAAACAAAAATAATAAATCAAAATAAAAATTCAAATATTCAACATCGTTGAAATATGTTCACATCATATTTCATTTGAAATTAAAAAAAAAACTTAATCTAATATAATTAATAATTTAATGTATAGTAAATAGGAGGGGTTCGTTTTAGTTACCTACATTTCCTATTTCATAATGTCCCCAGGGTAATTTGTAAGTCTTATTTAACTTATCGTTATCATTATTATTCAACTTTTTATTGAAATAAAACTTATCATCATAGGGTGACAATCCTATTTTATTCTCTTCTGTAGTATGTAGTTTATTATCATATGATCTAATATTTTGAACAGTTTCATTTTTATTTTTTAAATTAATTAAACAATTCTTATAATCTTCAATTGTTAACTTTTTAATATTATTTTTCTTTATTCCTTTACAAACTTTTTTATCACAAACATCGGTCTTAAATGCATACATTTTACTTCTAAGTCCACAAAATTCTCTAATTGGTATTCCATTATATTCATCTTTAAATTTTCCTGGTACTTTTTTATTAATATTAGATTTTAAATTTTCAATTGGAAAATTATCTATATAATCACTGGTATCATAATTATCTAGATCATCTTTCATTTCAGAATAAATATATTATCAAAATCATCATCAATATGTTTACCTTCAAAATAAAGAATAAATGAATCAGTATCTATTCCTAATAATTTCATTCTATTACCATATTTAGTTTTAAGTTGTACATACATTTTAAACATTAATAATTTTGATAAATCTAAAATATTTTGACCTCCAAAGATAGGTTTATTTAATTTAATATTTGTATTTTTACCAAACACTACACACATATTATGATCTATTATTTTTCTTGATTGATATGTATTT
The DNA here is from genome assembly GCF_028408465.1 of Anastrepha ludens. Taxonomy (NCBI): domain Eukaryota; kingdom Metazoa; phylum Arthropoda; class Insecta; order Diptera; family Tephritidae; genus Anastrepha; species Anastrepha ludens. The sequence goes on from NC_071504.1 coordinate 5,670,576, forward strand.
CTACTTATTAGTTTTCTCATAATTTTTTCAGTTTTAACTATTCTAACATTAAGTCTATTTCTAACATTTTCCATTTGCTTACCATATACACTATTATTCATAAGTTTGAAAAAATCTTTTTCAAAATCGTTTTTAGCTTCTTTTCTAAGTGTTGTATTTTTTTCAATATAATTTTTTAACCATGCTTCTTGTCTACATTTAATACCTCTATGAATTTTAGTTAAAATTACACCATTATTTAAATATTCTTTTAATAATCTTATATCAATTACATAATTTTTCTTTGGTAACAACGTACACATTAATTTTTTAATTTTATCATTTGGTTTACTACCAATCCCTTTATTAATTAAGTCTGTTTGATTTGGTGATAAATCTTCAAGTTGTGGAACATAATGATGAGGTGCTGGAGCATAATCATTATAAAAGTTGTGTAATTCCGGAGGAATACTTATATCAACTTCTAATGTATATCCAATATCACCATCATCAAAATCTTTATTTAAAATATTATCAATATTACAAAAATATTTAATTTCATCTTCATTTAACCATTCGTGATTACCAACACTTAATTTTTGTGACATAGCCCATCCATATAAGTTATTTGCATCTAAATATAAAATATAACTTGTTAATTTTTTAGAATCGTATATACCTTTAAGAGAAGCTTCCTCTTTACTTAATTTATAAACTTGTTCTACAATATCATCGTAATAATAACAATTATTAGCTTTAGCATAGTTATGTGCAATTTGTGATATTCCACCTCTAGTTCCACTTTCATAAAATTCATACATATCTTGATCTGTTAATAATTCTAATTTTTGTTTGGTTAATTTTAAAGCAGATGAATTACTTAAATGTGGTGAACTTATATAATGTATAGGATCTAAATTATAATTTTTAAAACATTCTTTTCTAAAATTATCAAATACATCACTTAAAAGTATAACATCTAATTTTAAATACCAGTTGTGATAGTCTCTAAATGTTTTACAATTAAAATGTTTCCAAAATTTATTTGCAAATTTATAATCGTTAATATTAATATTTCCATTTAATGATGAATTAAAATCTTCAAGATTTGGAAATTCTGTTATACTTAATTTTTTATAATTATCAATAAATTCATAAGGATATACGCCTTTTCTAAGTAAATAACATTTATCTTTTAATGATAAATCTTTAAAAATATTATTAAAATTTTCTAAATGATCAAAATTAATATATTTTATATTTTTAGTATTACAAACTGAACAAGTACTACAAGCATATATGTTATTCTTAGTATTTTTACTAACTTTATAAGATACATAATCCATTTTTCTTATTTTCTTACATGTTACACAATATATATCATTAACATCTAATAAATTTTTAACAGCTTTATCTAATGAAGTATTTATAAATTCCATTGAATCTATAAATCTTAATTCTATTTTTTCGGCAACTGTATATAATTCTAAATCTGTTGATTCACATTTACAACAGGTGTCTCTTGTTATGAAATTATACTCATATTTACATTTTTTGTTTTTACATTTTAAATATTTAGTTTCACCTACAATAACTGGTTTTTTAATTTGTTTAAATTTTTCAGTACTTGTTGCTAAAACACTAGTTTCAGTTTCAGGATGAAATTCATCTAAATATTTTAGAAATAATTTTGAATCATAACCTTTTAAATTATGAATAATAATTGGTAAAAATTTTGGCATCTTTAACTTTAGATTACATGTATTACATAAAGCCATTCTATATTTACCAGTTGTATGGTCATGATCTCAACATTTTTTATTTTCTTCAGAAAATGGAATATCACAAATTTCACAATTGTTAGTATTATCAAACTTTAATATCGATTCTTTATCCTGAATTATATTATTCAATTTTCTTACTTCATAATAATCTTTAGCATATTTTATTAAATTATCTAAGAATGATTTCAATAGCACTTTTCTATTAGAAGTATTTTTTGAAATATATTGTTTATTATAAGTGTTATAAATACCATAACTATTTGGAATGTGTTCATGAAGTAATATTGTATTTTTACATTTGTCAGATTTTTTTTTATTAATTTTTTCCAAAGTACATTCAAAATCAGCATATAAAGTATATGGATGAAATAATTCTGCTCCAATAGATTTATATTTTAAAATATTTTCACCCTCTTTTGGTAACTTTATATTTTGTATTATATTATTATCATCTTTTAATAAATAACATGTTTTTATATGTTCTTCTAATTCATCAGATTTTTCAAAATGTTTAAAACATTTATTACAAATATGTAGATGTTCATGCTGATGATGAATTTTACCACTTAAAAATCCAGATAAATTTTTAAGTAGTACAAAGTGAGATTTGTATGTTTCTTCTGTAATATTTTCTTCTATATATATAATATTAACATGTTTTTTTGGCAAACCATTAACGAAATAATGAAAAGAGTTACTTTTATACATTAATTGAATTTGGTAATATTCATCATCATTTTTTTCTGAATCATAATGATAAAAATTCATGGTAATATTAAAATAATCTTCTAATTTTTTAACATTTTCTTCATTAATTATAAATGGAAATTCTAAATTTAGATTTTTAAATTTATCATCATTTTCTAAATCTTCAAGATATTTTTTATATTTTGTTGGTCTTTGAGGATCTTTAACAATTTCATCTTGATGAATAGAATATAAAATACAATACAAAATACATTTATTATCAGTATTTTTAATATTAACACAATTTCTATTAGTAAATGGAATATATGATCCAGCAAGAATTTGAGACTTATCTCTACTAATATGTGTTTTTACTATTCTAACAAAGCTAGCTGTAGATCCTTTTGTACAGTTTTCTGAGAATTTATTATTTATTTCCTCTATCATTAAATAAAATTCTTTTGTATAGTTTAATTTATTAACATAATGTATTTCTGATCTATACCAATATTCATAACTTTCTTTAATTTTATTAGTTTTTTTATCAATAATCACAATATTTACCGCTGTTCCTAAAGACACTTTAAAATTACTATATTTTTTAAAACCTTTGAAAAAATATTTGAAACAATTTCTTTTTATTAATTCTAAATGTCTTTCAATATCAAATTCTTCATTATTTGTAAACTCTAAATCAGCAACCATATTGTTAAAACATGAACCATTTAATTGTTTTTCTTGAATATCAATAATATCAAAATCATAATCATCAAAATTTTGAAATATATTTTGAATAACATCATTATTATGCTTTTCTATTAAAACACTTATTATGTTTAATAAACTATTTTTATTTTTATTGTACCAATATTTTGGCAATTGAAAAATATGTTTATTTGCTCTAATATATCTTTTTAAATTTTTTAAATTTTTAGATTTCAATTCTTTAATATTAAATGGATTCATTTTTATTTGGTTGATATTTTTACTTAATTTTTCCTTATTTATATAGAAAAATTTTTTTTAAATAAATTAACTTCTCGTCTTTATACAATATAAAATTATAATACTATAAAGTGTGATGTAAATACCAATTAATTTTATTAAACTTAATTGGATATTAATTTTTATCATTAATTTTTTCATTATTTTCTTTATTATTAATAAATTTAATATGAAATTGAGATTTAAAATGACGTTGTTTATTTGATAAAGTATAATTTACACCACATTCACACTCTATTTTTTTATTTCTACTTGGTACTGAGTTACGATATGCGAATTTTTGATTATAACATTTTTTACAATACCTCTTATTCAAATTAGAAATATTTGTTTCTTCCAAACATGAAAAACATAATATATTTTTTTACCATTTATAATAGATAAACATATTTTTTCACCATTTACTATTTTATGATATAATCTTTGTTGTTGTTGTATTATTTCACCCATTGTTTCCAATTTATTAACAAATATTTTTTTTTAATTTTATATCAATTTACATTTCTAATATTTAATCTTATACTAATTTTTTCTTTTCTAAAATCAATTAAATTATTATCCTGATCAACTATATAAATAGTTATGTTTCTGATAGTATTTGTATTTACTGGATAGTATATTAAATTTCTAGGTATTTCATTTATTTTTTCACCAGGTTTATCGTTAATGAAAAATTCATGAATAATATTTGTTTGTTTATTATTTTCATAACTACCTCCTACAATATTACATTTTATTCTAATAGAATTAACATTCATAATATTTACTGGTAAATCAGATGATACTAATGTATTAGGTTGAATAATTTGTTCACTAAATCCTAGTAATGAAGCTATGGAATTTTTTTGTGTAAAATCAATAATATATATTAATTACTTTTAATTTCAACTTTTAATGTTGTCATATTTGGTTTAATAGTAATACCCTTTATTTTCTCTTTTATAAAATTGTTTATATCATTTATTTCATATGAACCAGTTGGAAATGTAATTTTTTTGTTAACACTGTTAATTGTATGTAAATTATCTTGTGAATCATTTCCTTCGAAAATATGTTCACTTTGTGAACCAATGACAGAGTCAACATAATGTAAAATATTATTTTTTAATTTTTCAGATATGTTCGGTATAGAATTATAAGTAGAAAAATTAAGCAAACACATTTCAAAATCATGTTTAACTTCATTTGACTCTGTTGAAATATGTTTATTATCTAAAATTATTGGTTCATCAAAATTACATGAAATTATTGAAGTATTTCCATCTAATGATATAGTCGGCATTATTTAATTAAGTAAAAATTTTAAACATAGATGACCACAAATTATTTCATTTATTTCTTGATCAATATTATTATTAAAAATTACAGTATTTTCATTAGTTTTGAAATATTTTTCTATTAATATTGGTAATTTATTTATAGCAAAGGAATCATAGTAAAAAATATGATTATTATATTTTTTATATGCTACCCAGTGTGTACCATTACCATCATTATTATCTAAATTTATTATTCCACATTCTATATCTTTTATCTTTTCTGGTAATCTATCTTTCATGAATACACCCCTAAAATTTGCTATATTAAATTTTCTAGCATATTTTTTTAAATCATAATTACTTAATGGCTTAATTGGAATTAATTCAAAATCAAATTTTTTTTAAGTAACATACCATTACCAGATTTTAATATATATATATTATATATATTTATTATATTTTTTTCTTCTAATGCTTTATTATGACGTATTTTTTCTTCTAATAATTTATCGTTAGTTTTTTTATCATTATATGCTCTATATAATGTTGTTCCTGCAGTAACTGCAGCTCCTATTGCTGGAATAAGTGGTAATAGTGCTGGTAAAAATCCACCAATTTTTTCATTATTAAAACTTTGTAACTGAGACATAGATAATTTTAATATAAAAATTTTAAAAGTAGTTTTATTATTATCTAAATGTTTTTTTATAGAATTAATTTGTTTTCTAGTTAATGGTAAATATGTTTCATTCATTACACTTTCTTTAGTTCTTTGTAATTGAATTGGTTCTAATTTTATAGTAATATCTGTTTTATTTTTCATAGCATCATAAACTTGTTTTTGTTGATCTTCATTTAGAGATATTGGATATTTAATGTATCGTCCACATTTTGGAATAAAATAAATTTTATCTTTATTCTCATTTGTATTATGTTCACTTTGTGAACCGTTAACAGAGTCAACATTTATCAATTCTTCAGTTAATGAATTGTGAGTTGTTAAACCCATACCCATTTTTCTTTTAAATTTCATAGCATTAGTAGTTAAATATGCATTTACCTTTTCTGATAAACTACCATCTTTTGCTGAAACTCTTGACCATGCTTTATCTTCTAAAATTTTATCAGCTTCATGTCTTTTCTTTATATCATTACTTTTAGAATATGCAATATCATGTTCTTTAGCTGCTTCATCTAATTTATTAATTGGATTTACATCCTTTTCAAGTTTTAATTCAAGATTAGTACCAGGTCCTAAATAATTATATCCTGGAGAATGTAACTCAAATGGAAGATTATTTATAAGATTATTTATAATACCACTACCATAATATCGTACCATTTATTATAATAGAAAATGTGATGTATTTATATTCCTTCATATATATTTATTATATTTACCAAATTTTTAGAAATTTTCAGTATATACTAAGCGATTTTAGTGGAGAAAATTTAACGAATATGAATGAAGTAAAAGAATTATTATATAATATTATGTCATTAATTCAAAAAATGGAAAAAATTTATTATTTAAATGGAAGATAAAATAAAATGTGATAAAAATAATCAATTATCAAAAATAGATTTTATTATTTCAAATGGAATAGATAAAATAATGCAAAATGAATACATTTCAATGGTACTAATTATTATTCTATTAATAATGTTTTTTTATAATTTGATAAGACAATTAAATACAAGACTACAATTATTTTAAACATAGGTTTCGACCTAGTCAAAACATATTAGTAAATTTTTAATAATATTTTTTAGTTAAATAAATGAAAGAAGAAAAAGGTATCGAATCTTATGACTTTTATGAACATTTGCCATCTAATTCTACACTATTAAATGAATATGGAAGACCAATAGAAATAAATATTAATAATCAAGACATTAAAACGTTACCATCAAAAAGTTTACTTAATATTAGAGGTCAAATTATTGCTAAAGATAAAGATGGTAAAATATTAGATAAACTTAATCCTGATAAAATAAATTTTGTGAATAATGGTATAATAAATCTGTTTAGTAAAATTACATATTTTATTAATTCAGTTGAAATTGATAAAATTGAAAATCCTGGAATAACAACAACAATTAAAGGCTTAGCATCATTTTCTAATGATTTATCATTAAATAATGCTGGTTGGCAAATTGTAAATAAAGGTAGTGTTTGTAATAAGAAAGGTTATTTTTCTGTTAGCATTCCATTATGTATATTAATTGGGTTTTTTGATGATTACAAAAATTTCATTTTTAGAATTAATCAAAAATTAGAATTAATAAGATCAAATGATGATACAAATTGTTTAATTATTGATAATAGTTTAAGTGATCATACTTTTTCTATTGATATTAATCAAATTATATGGAGAATGTCTCATGTTAAATTTTCAGTTGAAGTTGATCATGAAATTAATAAAAAAATTTCAAATAATACAAACTTTCAAATGTATTTTAGAAATTGGAGATACTATTGTACTACTGCAATTCCAGCTGTAAAGACTTATACCTGGAATATAACATCATCTAGTGCTAAACCTAGATATTTTCTTATTGCATTTCAAACATTAAGAAATCAGAATAATTATAAAGACAATAGTAAATTTGACCATTGTAATTTAGAAAATGTTGTAGTTAAATTAAATACAAATAGATATCCAAACTATGATATGCAACTATCTATTAATTAAAGAGGCTGCTATTGATATTAAAATTGAATTTAAATGGACAGAAGATTTTCCATCAAATACAGTCGTTCACTGTTTAATTATTAGTGATGATAGTTATTCATATAATCCACTAACAAATCAAGTGATGCATGTTTGACTTGTTTTTTTTTTAATTTTTATAAAATTAAAATTAACTAAAAATTAATTGAAATAAATATGTAATTCATTATATTAATAATGAAAAAATTTATCTAAAATTCTAATTATGGATGGTCTTTTAAAAGTTACTAAATTAGATAATAAAATTAAATTAACTATTCAAAATTTTGATACTCATAAACCAATAAAAAGATTAAATGAAATATTTCCGAATATTATTAGAGCAATTATTTGTGGACCAAGTAATTGCGGAAAAACAAATGTATTATTAAATATATTATCAAAGATTTATTATTCTGATATAATATTTGTTCAAAAACTTGCTATCAAGAAAAATATAAATTTTTGGAAGATATGATAATTCAATTTAATAAATTGTGTATTAAAAATGATTTGGAATCTAAAGATATAAAATGTTTATCAATTCAATCTCTACCAACACCTGAAAATATTAAACCATATTCTGTAATAATATTTGATGATATCTCTACAGAACAACAAGATAATATTGCCAATTATTTTGCTTATGGTAGACACAATAACATTTCTTGTTTTTATTTATGTCAAACATATTCAAAAATTCCTAAACAATTGATAAGAGATAATGCAAACTATATAATTATATTTAAACAAGACAAGACTAATCTGAAGCATATATTTAATGACCATTGTAATGATATTGATTATGATATTTTAAAAAATATGTGTATTCAATGTTGGAAAGAACAGTTTGGATTTTTAGTAATAGATAAAGAACAAGAAACAAATGATGGTAGATATAAAAAAATGTTTGAATTTTTCTTTACAATATAAAAAATGTTTGAATTATAAAAAATGTTTAAATTTTTGTTGAATAATATTTTTTATTAATTGCTTTTTATATTGTTTAAAACAATAATTTTTCGACTACTTCATGAATTTGATTTATCACTCAACCCTATTTTTTCTAACAAATTCAAAGCTTCTTCATAGTTACTATTACTTATTGTGACTCATATTCAACAGTATTTCATTTTTTGGTCCGCACAGGTCCGCACCAGACTAGATGAAATATTATGCTTATCGTGCAGTTTGTGACTCGTATTCAACAGTATTTCATTTTTTTTGGTTTGTGCTTATGCTTATCTTGCAATTATGCTTATTCTATTTATAGATTGTGAGCAATGTTGATAAGATCAACTGTTTGCTTTGCATACTACTCAACTATAATTACATTATTCAGGGTATACGGTTTAGATGAGTTGGTTAAGCAGTTGGAATTGTAACAATAATTTTGTTGCAAGTTCAAATCTGACTCAAAGACTGTTTTTTGAAAGGTACTTTAAAACATAATTAAATGTATCCTTTTTTGTTTTTTTTTTTTTTTTTTTTTTTTTTGAGATAATATAAGCTAAAAAAATGAGTTAAATGTTAAAAACCCCTATATTATAGTTACTCGTAGTTAGTATTTTTAAGGTACTCGTAGTTAATATTTTTAAGGTACTCGTAGTTAATATTTAGGGGTGGACTAAATCGACCCAACTCATAATTTTTAACTTTTTTTTTGAGATAATATAAGCTAAAAAAATGAGTTAAATGTTAAAAAATGTTTAAATTTTGAGTAACTGTAAGTTAAAAAAATGAGTTAAATGGTAAAAATGTTAAAATTTTGAATTAAAATGATAATAAATGTTAAAATTTTAATATTTTTGAGTTAAAATGATAATAAATGTTAAAATTTTAATATTTTTGATATTGCGTTGTAGTCCGGAATATACATACTACTTGTTTACCTCCGCCACTAGGTACAAATTGCACAGCTCAAACTTGTATATCAAAACCAGAATTGGCACTTATCTCATCAGTGGCCCTTCCGAAAACTTTGATGAAAGATAACCGTTTTGATGCTGTTTCCAATCTCATCCGTGATGGCGTTCTTGATAATGTGCAAATACCTGTAAATGTGTCTCTGGGTCATGATAAGAAAGCATTTCCAGGAATGAAATTGTCAGCAGAACTAGATAAGAATAAACTAAATATCTTTAAGAAAATTTCTAAGCAGAAACCTCAAAAACCATTATCTCTAAATACGAATTGCATGGCTTCGGCCCAGATTTATGGTGGGAATGAGAGCCAATTTATCAATTTGCCTTGGGGAACCACTATAACGCCATCTCCAACATTATTGAATCGCTTGACGTCTGGCGATACGAGTTCGGTTTCTCCTGAGGGATTGGAAAAATCTACAAACATGCCTATTAACTGCGATCATGGTAGTGCTATAGATTTGGCAAGTATTGAATAATTCACCACCGCAGCTTGACGAAGTTAATAAACCTAAAAAGCGAAGTCGTAAGCCAGGAAGTAAAAATTCACTGAAACAAGCGGTGGTATCACCTAATAACCCAAGTCAAATGGCGCAGTTAAAGAAAATTAAAAGGCTAAAATCTGCCAAATACGCATATCCATTTCCGCTTGGGAATTTAGAAACTGCGAATTTTATGTTTAACAGAATGGAACTCTGCACTAGAAAAGAGGATAATATTCTAAATTTACCACATGTAGAAGGCATAGTTCCCAGAAATTTGTCCACAAATGTCAAAGAATACCGAAATGAGCGCAAAAAAAATAAAGTGAAAAATCAATCCTTGAATATGTCGACGAGTGAAAAAAACATATTAAAACAAGAAGCTGGAGTTCCAACAAAGGAAGAAGTTAACACTATAAATAAGAAACTGATGCGCATGGATATTGTTTTACAACCGCTAGAAGCGTTTAAGAAACCTTAATGGAAACGGATAAAGAAGTTGGTAAAGTAATTGCTGCTAAACTTGCACCTACATACAAATCGCCTACTAGCAAAAAGTGATCAGCTCCCCAGATGCCTCCTGCCAATCAAACTAATTCAAGTTATTATTACAAAACAACCTTTTAATTTCTAATTGAATTTATATTGTTTTATTTATCAAACGAATTTAACTTTGCATTCCATAGAGTCAGAAAGCACCAGAAAATCACTAGATTTGCTTCTGTCGCAACCAAGCGGAGAACGTAGCTACTGCAATGTACCTCCTTTTGTGCCAGAATCAATGAAACTAATGTCGCATGAGTCTAAAGCCAGTATCACAAAACTTGAAAGAGATAGTCCAAATATTTTTAAACCTCAGCAACCATCTGCAATCGGTGATAGGATATTAAAGAATTTTGATAACTGGAGCACTCCTGATATGCATTCGTCGTTGAACCCAGGCGAAGGTCAGAAATCAAATGAAAGAAATAGTATTAAATCTCCTAAACCAAAAACTGAAAACTCATCTTTGGTCGGCGACATATATTCTCAAAATGCATCACCTAATAAAACTTTAGCAGCATCTTCTGCTTCCGTACGTATACTAAATAATGATGACCCAATTGAACTCTCTGACGACTCCGTCGAGTATCCACTACGATCGGTGTTTAATACTTCGAGTGAACTACTTTCCAAAGAGTTAAATCAAAACCAACATCAGTTAACAACTCCTCCATTAAATTTTCCCCATGTGGAGGACTTATTTTTGCCAGTGTGTAATGACACTGCGAAAGATTCAACAAGCGATCTAAATTTTAATTCGCAGGATCCGAAAAAATCAAAAAAGGCCACTAAATACTCGAAAAGTACTAAAGACATTTATCCAAATCCAACAGCAGACTTATCTTCAATTGAGCTTTTTAACACTGAAAAAGGGGGAGTCGGTAAATTGGCAGGTGGGGCCGATTTAATACCGTTAATATCAACTGGATCAGCGTATTCTTCAAAAACTATACCTTCAACTAGTTTAACAGCGACAGTAGCGACACCTTTCGCTTTACTCAAGAAAGATTTTCCGCCTCCAAAAACATTTGAAAATTCATTGTCAGCAAATATAGATGGAAATGGAATTTTATGTACGAATACACAACGGGAGCGTGTCATTATTCTGCATTACAAAATTCTGGGTGACAAAATTCTGTAAATTGCAAAAAAATTCTGCTTTTTAAAATTCTAATTCATAAATATACATATAGGTATGTTTAAGCGATAACAATATTTTAGTTTAGCCAATTACAATATTTTTGCAATTCTTTTTAAATATGTAGTGTGACTTAATCTTTTCTTAATAATTCTTCGCAGCTGTTTGTTTTTCTTAATTATTTTCCTTTTTTTTCTAACTCTTTCTCCATTTTCTTTTCTTGATATTTGAGTTTTCGCTAAAATAAGTTCCTTTTGCAAACTTAGCACAAGATGGTAAAATTGCGAGTTTCTTCTTCCAACAATAACTTTCAGCCGGCGATGCTACGCTTCAATATTGTTTTGTGTTCTAGGAAACGTTTCTGTTTGCGATGCATTATGGTCATGCACTGACCAAAACTCGGGAGAATATTTGGAATTATTATTATTTATATTAATATAATTTTTATCAAACCAAACTAGTAAATTTTTTACACTTTCATCATCGCAGTTATTAAGTAATGTTTGAAAGTAATTCGGTATTTCGCTTGGCGGTACGAAAGCTAAGCTTTTACTCATTCGGACTTGCAGTGCGAATTCCACCGAAGTCCCATATTTTTGAGCCAATCTATACATAAAAAGAACATATTATTACTTAGTATACATCTTCTTCTTCTTAATTGGCGCTATAACCGCTTACGCGATTTTGGCCGAGTTTAAAAAAGCGCGCCAGTCGTTTCTTTCTCGTGCTAACCGGCGCCAGTTGGACACACCAAGTGAAGCCAAGTCCTTCTCCACCTGATCTTTCCAACGCAGAGGAGGCCGCCCTCTTCCTCTGCTACCACCAGCTGGTACCGCATCGAATACTTTCAAAGCCGGAGCGTTTGTATCCATTCGGACGACATGACCCAGCCAACGTAGCCGCTGGATCTTTATTCGCTGCGCTATGTCTATGTCGTCGTAAAGCTCATACAGCTCATCGTTCCATCGTCTGCGATATTCGCTGTTGCCAACGTGCAAAGGTCCAAAAATCTTACGCAGAATCTTTCTCTCGAACACTCCAAGCGTCGCTTCATCGGATGTTGTCATCGTCCAAGCTTCTGCGCCATACGTTAGGACGGGCATGATGAGAGTCTTGTAGAGTGTTAGTTTTGTTCGTCGAGAGAGGACTTTACTACTCAATTGCCTACTTAGTCCAAAGTAGCACTTGTTGGCAAGAGAGATTCTACGTTGGATTTCAAGGCTGACATTGTTATCGGTGTTAATGCTGGTTCCTAAATAGACGAAGTCTTTTACAACCTCAAAATTATAACTGTCAACAGTGACGTGGGTGCCGATACGCGAGTGCGCCGACTGTTTGTTTGAAGACAGGAGGTACTTCGTTTTGTCCTCGTTCACCACCAGGCCCATTCGATTTGCCTCTTTATCCAGTTTGGAGAAGGCAGAACTAACAGCGCGGTTGTTAAGGCCGATGATGTCAATATCATCGGCATACGCCAGCAATTGTACGCTCTTATAAAAAATTGTGCCTGAGCGATTAAGTTCTGCGGCTCGCACGATGCTCTCCAACATCAGGTTAAAGAAGTCACACGACAGGGAGTCACCCTGTCTGAAACCTCGTTTGGTATCAAACGGCTCGGAGAGGTCCTTTCCAATTCTGACGGCGCTGTTGGTGTTGAGCAACGTCATCTTACATAGCCGTATTAGTTTTGCGGGGATACCAAATTCAGACATCGCGGCATACAGGTAACTCCTTTCCGTACTGTCGAATGCAGCTTTGAAGTCGACGAAAAGATGGTGTGTGTCGATTCTCCTTTCATGGGTCTTTTCCAAGATTTGGCGTATTGAGAATATTTGGTCGATGGTAGACTTTCCAGGTCTGAAGCCACACTGATAAGGTCCAATCAGTTGGTTGACGGTGGGATTCAGCCTTTCACACAATACGCTCGCTAGAACCTTATAGGCGATATTTAGAAGACTAATCCCGCGGTAATTGGCACAAATTGCAGGATCGCCCTTCTTATGGATTGGGCAGAGCACACTTAAATTCCAATCGGCAGGCATGCTTTCATCCGACCATATTTTGCATAGGAGCTGATGCATGCACCTTACCAGCTCCTCGCCGCCATGTTTGAATAGCTCAGCCGGCAATCCGTCGGCGCCCGCGGCTTTGTTGTTCTTTAGACGCGTTATCGCTATTCTCACCTCGTCATGATCGGGTAGCGGAACGACAATTCCGTCGTCAACGATTGGGGTATCGGGATCTTCACTTTCTCGGTGACATGCGCAGCTGTCACTGTTTAATAGGTTCGAGAAGTGTTCCCTCCATAATTTAAGATTGCTCTGTACGTCGGTCACCAGTTCGCCGTCTTTGTTCTTACAGGAAAACGCCCCGGTCTTAAAACCTTCTGTAAGCCGCCGAACTTTCTGGTAGAATTTTCGGGCGTTGTTCCTGTTGGCCAGCATCTCAAGCTCTTCGCACTCACGTATTTCGGCCTCTCGTTTCTTCTGTCGGATAATACGTCTCTCTTCCTTTTTCAGCTCTCTGTAGCGATCCCACATGGCTCGCGTTGCGCCCGATCGCAGCGTGGCTCTATAGGCGGCATCCTTTCTTTCTGCGGCAGCATGACATTCCTCGTCGTACCAATTGTTTTTTCGGGCTCGCCGGAATCCGATTTCTTCTTCGGCGGCGGTACGTAGAGAACGAGAAATGTTGCTCCATTGTTCGTGGATGCCGGTTTGTTGGGCAGTACTCTCTGAGAGCAGGAGTGAGAGTCGAGTGGCGAATCTTCTGGCTGTCTGTTGTGATTGCAGCTTTTCGAGGTCGAACATTCTTTGCGTAGGTAGATGCACGTTTTTTGCTGCACAGAGGCGCGTGCGCAGTTTGGCTGCAACAAGGTAGTGATCCGAGTCAATGTTGGGTCCTCGGATCGTACGTACATCTAATACACTAGAAGCGTGTCTTCCATCTATCACAACATGATCGATCTGGTTTCGCGTTTTTCGATCAGGGGACAGCCAGGTAGCTTGGTGTATCTTTTTATGCTGGAATCTGGTGCTGCAGACTACCATGTTTCGGGCCCCGGCGAAGTCGATCAGCCTCTGTCCGTTACCGGATGTTTCGTTGTGTAGGCTGATTTTTCCGACTGTGGGACCAAAAATTCCCTCCTTGCCCACCCTGGCGTTGAAGTCGCCAAGCACGATTTTTATGTCGTGGCGGGGGCAGCGCTCATAGGAACGTTCCAGGCGCTCATAGAAAGAATCTTTGGTCGCATCGTCCTTCTCTTCCGTCGGGGCGTGGGCGCAAATTAGCGATATGTTAAAAAAACGGGCTTTGATGCGGATTGTTGCGAGACGCTCGTCCACCGGAGTGAACGACAGTACTTGGCGACGAAGTCTCTCTCCCACAACAAATCCGACACCGAATTTGCGCTCCTTTACATGGCAGCTGTAGTAGACGTCGCAAGGTCATATGGTTTTCTTTCCTTGCCCCGTTAATCGCATCTCTTGGATGGCAGTGATGTCAGCCTTTACTCTCACGAGGACATCAACCAGCCGGGCAGAGGCACCCTCCCCATTAAGGGACCGGACATTCCAGGTGCATGCCCTCAAATCATAGTCCTTAGTTCGTTTGCAGGGGTCGTCATCAGTATAGGGAGGTCTCATCCGAGGCTTTTTTAAAGTTTTCATTCGGGGCGATTTTTAAGTGGCGGGTCCCAAACCCAACGCACAACCAGCTATCCTGGAATGTTTCGCCTTCTCACTTTAGCTCACTCCCGAACGGGTGTTCGGAAGCTACCCAGAGGATACGTGGGCTAATCCCGGCCGTTGTGAGCTGCTTGAACCATATGTAGAAGAATCGTCCTGGCCACTCCCAAGTGAATGGCGATCAGTAACTTTCCCCACTTGCGTGGACTTCTACACATGGAACCATCCTCCTTAGTATACATACACAACCATAAAATAGGCTTTAATTACCTCTCCTTCTGAACCCTTCGCCATATTAGTTGTCCAAAATGGAACAAACAGCCACGTAAATCAGTATTTGGGAAACATTGCTTAATTGCCGATATGATACCCATTTCGAAATCGCAAATTATACGCTGAGGGTATAAATTTAGTTCATGGTTACCTGCAATCGTCAGCAACTCGTTAAAAACAGCGACATACTCATCAAGCAAAAAACGAGAGGCACGATTTCGCCATGTACTCTGCTATGTATGGAAAAAAGTTTCCTCATAACGCGAGGAACAACATGGAAAGTTCCATCAGCAGCCCAGCAGTCACTGCTACTCAGCATTTCCAATGAAGATTTTGTCCCCAATATTATAAAAAGTTCATCATCGACCCACTTTTCTGCTAAGACAAAAAGCTCGCCTTCAAGGACATATAAATTAAGTGGCATATCAATATCGTCTACAGTTATTGGTTCTTTCAATTATATGTCCTTTGTTTTGTTATTCTTTCTAAATAATAGAAATACCCAACATTTCATTATTTTTATTTGTTTTAAAAATTTTTATTTCGGACATTTTTATCAATATAACGTAAGGTTATGTTACCTTTATATATCCGCACGTGAATTTGCTACGGTTGCTTTATTTCAACTAACTATACATATGAAAACTAAGAACAACGGTTGAACAAAATGTACCTACATGGCTTGCTATGATTCTTACAATCATGGGTTGCTATGATTCCTACATATAATATTAAACCACGTTCTTTCACAAAAAGTCAGCACTTAACAGAAGGTAAACAAACAATATAAGAACCGTTGTAGACAGGTGTGGTGAAATTGTAATTCCTCATTTGTGATAGAAGTGTAATATAACCAATTTTCTATAGTAATAAAAATACTTAATGCTTATAATAGTGCTAAAGTACAGTTGCTCGAATTTAATATATCTGGTATGCATCATAACGGGCATGCCTGGATATTAACGGCAGATATTATTATGGAGAGCGCATGTTACAATGTTCTGCTTTGATGATGCCACTCACTTCAAGCTCATTAATAGAACATATTCTATAAAAATATATGTATAAAAAATGTATATATAAATATATTTCGTGTAGCATACGCATACATGAGTGCATGATATTTGAAAGCGTCATAGTTTGCGTTACTTTGCGCAAACTATTCTTGGAAATTGTTAATTCTTTTATATCATTCCTGTAGGGTAGTTTTTTACCACCTACTTTCCGTAATTCCTGACTCGTTTGACTCATGTCAGCGTCGGTTCGGTGAAAATTAATGTGCTTAAGTAATGTTTAATTTGTTTAAAATGCAGCAAAACACAAACGCGGAACGCCAGGAGTTGATTACAAAAATGGAATTGCAAATAATTCCGGATATAACAAAAACGTAATAGTAAATACCGCGTTATAAAAGTGCCCTGTTTCTTCGAACTATTATCGCATTTTATAAATATTGTTAAGTGGAACAACCACGTTGTAAAAATTTATTAATTAAAACATGTTATCAAAAGAAATATCAACAAAATGGTTCGAGGACATCAAAAAATTCAATCGCAGGCAAAGGTTCAAGAAAAACAAATCAAAATGAAAAAGCAACAGGGTCACAGTGCCAACGATCAAAAGAAAGTTTTCTTTACTGATTAAAAAAAGCTAATAAAATGTGACCAAAACGAATAAAATCCAATGTAAAAATTTTGTAAAAATACTAAATGAAGTGGTTTGCTACTGCCGTGCTGCTTTGCTTCCGATGGCTACTAGTGTTTTATTTTTTTTTTTTTGCATAACAGGTAAATTCTTACTTATAAGAGTAACGTCCACTGTTTGATGTGCACTGTAGTTACGTCTTTGCAAACTGGAACCAGAAATGGTTCGTAGCTTAGCTAGCGCAAATTCTTAACCAAGTTTCTATTGCTGCTCTAGTGTAGATGCCGTGGCCGGCGGCGTATGAAAATGGCTGTTCTAAAGTTTAATTTGCTTTACAAGGTAACTGCGCAATTAATAATTAACATTCACAGTTACCAAAATTTACTTTTATGTAGGACAGCTAACAGAGGCGTTTTATGTTTCCAGCTATGCAATTTTGCTATTAGCAAAATTAGTGAATATACTTTGTAAGCCACACATTTATGATGATGAGCCACAGTTTGATGTCAAATGTAGCAGCGAAACACTCTGAGTAGTTTCTCCATTGTAACAAAACATTCGCAGGCACAATTACACATGCACAGTTTGAGGTGAAATGTAGTAGCAAAAACACTGGGTAGCTGCTGTATGGTTTGTTGTCGCACTATTGCGCTGCGCAGATATATTAATATTCAAATATTCAAAGTGGTGGTTTATGTCTTCGTTGGAAAAATTTAAAATAAACACTTACCAACTAAATAAACCATCAAAAACACAAACCAAAAGAGAAAAGGGGCATAGAGAAAGGGCAATGCGTCACTTCCGTCAGCGTACGCCAGATTTTACTACCCATATTTTTTCATATCGGGGGCCTTATATATCGTTTCTTAAGGAGTAAACTCCAAAAAGAAAGGAAAAAAAATATAAACAGGTACGCAATTTGCTTAAATAAATGATTTTTTATGCAAATACCAATCGCTCTTCTTCATCCAACTAAACCCGTTGATGACGCTGAAGAATGTTTTTGCACAATCTTGAACCTGGCATTATAATAAAGGGTTTCAAGTAAAGGTTTCTCTTCCAAAATGGGAAATGCTTGAAATAAAGAGAAATCTTTGTCTTCCTCCTGGAAGTGTAATATAAGCAATTTTCCGTAGTAATAAAAATACTTAATGCTTATAATAGTGCCAAAGTACAGTTGCGCGAATTTGATCCATCTGGTATGTATCATAACGGGCATGCCTGGATATCAACGGCATGTAACGCGTGTTACAATGTTCTGCTTTGATGATGCCACTCACTTCAAGAACATATTCTATAAAAAGAACAAAGTTACCTCGTGTGGACAAATCCTTGTTTAGCCGCTACATGTGAGAAAGTATAAAGAGCATTTTATACCTACCGCCTGGTTAAGTAATAGAAGGACAAGGAGAAGACTTGATAGGAGATAACAAAGGAACATTCGTACGTTAATCTCCGCATGGTGAACTTCATTATTAGTTCGTGGAGAGTTAGCCCCTACGAAATGGGTCTAAAACGTAAAACCATTTGATGAGTATATAGGTAGAAGTTGCTATTTAGTTCATTTGTTCCATCTACATTGAAATATACCGTTTTTATTTGGTGGCATTTCCACCAATTATCTACAGACAGACTTAAACGAGTACAAAAGTATGCTCTCTCTTCCCTGAATTTCTCTGACCCTGCCCCACCATACAAATCCCGCCTACTTCTAATTAATCCAAAACAATTAGAGATTAGATCAATTAGGAAATTGAATGTTCCTCTCTTTTAGAAACGATAGAATTTCTCGCTCCCTACCAGGTCTTTAGGCAATAAATATCCATTATATTTGAATAGGTTCAGAACCAATTATACCTGCAATGTTCCTACAGCTCGCACTCTACATGGCCTCAATAAGATGTCGAATTCTCTCGTATTAGGTTTTACATTATCGAAACTATACATATTTTGCTATATCTGCTCAATTAAATTGTAATTTAGATTTGGAAACCGATATTTTTGTAGTATGTAGTCAGTAACCGGCGGCCGCTGTAACAGAGTGGGTTGATGCGTGACTACCATTTAGAATTTAGAGAAAACGTATGTTCGAATCTCGGCGAAACACCAAAATGAAGAAAAAATAAAACTATCTGCCGTTCGAAGTCGGCTTCAAACTGTAGGATCATCATTTGTGGATCATCATCTTTCAAAAACATTTCTCCCATTAACCGTTATCATGGCCGCCAGTAATTTCACTATCGAAACAAAAACAAAGGCCTTTACGCATTGCATTCTATGCTCACACTAGAAAAGCTTTTAAGAAAAACAATGTACTTATCATATCATATCCGCCGCCACGTTGTTTTGTATTTGCTTTACCTTCCGCACGTTTAGTTTTTTGTTTTTTTTTTCTGTTTTTTATTATTTCCCTTTTTAAATTACAATCTGTTAAATTTTAACAATAAGTAATTATTTTTAAAGTAGTATTGGAATTCTTTGTTCTCTAACCAATGCTAGATAAACATTCAATTTTGCTTCAGATTATGCTACATTATATTATTTTCTGTGTTATAATTATTATTATTATTAATTATTATTATTATTTTTGTTTTTCTTTATTGTTTTGTTAAATTGTGGGTTCTGTTGGAGTTAATCGTTTTAATCTTCGTTTTCCCGCTTTCTCCGATTGTGGTAGTTTGCGCATTTGTTCATTTTGATGATTTGTTAGTCATTTTATATGCTTGATGCTGTATTTTCTAATTGTGTCATCTATTGTGTCGATATTGAGGTCGCCTGCTTTTGTTATTGTTCGAAGTATTTTAGATTGCGTCCTTTGAATTATTTTGATATTGGTTTTTTTTTTGCTGTGCCCCAGATTTCAATGCCATAAATAAATAAATTTAATATAAATTCGTTTATAAACCAAATTGCATAGTTTTATTTTTATAAACAAAATGACGGAAAACCCCTCACTTGCTGAACCAATATTGTTTTATTTCACATTTTGGTTATTATCCAGGATTATTTTATAATCTCAGATTTTGGAGAGAAATTTTTAATTACGGATTGGGAGGAAAGCACGAAAAAGTAGATCATCTACTTATATGTGAACGTATTAAAAGTCTATTTAAAAAAAAAAGAGGTGTGTGTGTCAGCTCCGACACGCGACTGGAGTTTACTCCTTAAGAACGATTACCGTGATATTTAAAAATAAAGGTTCCAGAGAGCTTAAAATACGTTCACATATGCATTAATTACCAATAAATCAACAAAATTAATATACCAGTTCACATATGGCGGATACCTGCAAAACTGACAATCAGCTAGCAATACTGTTGTGAAAGGTTTTTCTTCATAGAAATTATTTTGGTGGAATATTTCAGTGTTTTTGCTTTGTTTAATTATTTTCATCTTAACGATATGATGAAAAGACAAGGAGAAGGATTAGCTAATTTAATTGCGCAATTCGCTGCTAATAAATAAATTTATATTTTTCCAGTAATATAGAAAAGGTCTTCATTTACTCCTTTTGCTTATTAAATATATTTTCCTCCCAGCCTACAAAAGTACCCATCAATGTTGGTAAACCACCAATTCCCAGTGTCTCTAATAGCAACACATTCCTAACAAAGTACCCCCTTGTTAATAAAAATGTTGCAGCATCCGAGGTAGTGAACCCAACTGCACCAAAGAAGGCTGTGCCAAATCATTTAACGCAACATACCTTACAAGAGCCGACACTTGCATCAAAATTGCTTAAAAAGGCTAAAAAGAAGAATACGCAAAACCTGTCAAATCCTTTGGCAGCCAAATTTAATCGCCCAGATCTTCAAGCTTCTGAATCTGGCTTGATTTCAGTCGGCATGCATAGTTCCGAAAAAACCCAACGGAGAAATAAGAAAATCTTACAAAAAATGCTTAAGACAGGAATGGACTCCGCACCTGACTATTGTGACTCCATTTTTCAGCGGCTAAAAATAGAAAAGTTTCTTAAAAAACAGTCAAAGTATCAGAAAAAATTATTGAATAGACACAAAACCAACGTCCTGTCAAATAAGCCAGAGGGCTTAGCAAAGCTGGATGAAAAGAAGCTATGTTTACCTTTATTATCGACTTCTAAAAGCAACAGTGCTACTCCATCTATGAAAGAATGTTTACCTCCGCCACTAGTTACAAATTGCACAGCTCAAACTTGTATATCAAAACCAGAATTGGCACTTATCTCATCAGTGGCCCTTCCGAAAACTTTGATGAAAGATAACCGTTTTGATGCTGTTTCCAATCTCATCCGTGATGGCGTTCTTGATAATGTGCAAATACCTGTAAATGTGTCTCTGGGTCATGATAAGAAAGCATTTCCAGGAATGAAATTGTCAGCAGAACTAGATAAAAATAAACTAAATATCTTTAAGAAAATTTCTAAGCAGAAACCTCAAAAACCATTATCTCTAAATACGAATTGCATGGCTTCGGCCCAGATTTATGGTGGGAATGAGAGCCAATTTATCAATTTGCCTTGGGGAACTACTATAACGCCATCTCCAACATTATTGAATCGCTTGACGTCTGGCGATACGAATTCGGTTTCTCCTGAGGGATTGGAAAAATCTACAAACGTGCCTATTAACTGCGATCATGGTAGTGCTATAGATTTGGCAAGCAATATTAATAGTAGTAGCTTCTCAGAGGTTATGATGCCTTGTGTATTGAATAATTCACCACCGCAGCTTGACGAAGTTAATAAACCTAAAAAGCGAAGTCGTAAGCCAGGAAGTAAAAATTCACTGAAACAAGCGGTGGTATCACCTAATAACCCAAGTCAAATGGCGCAGTTAAAGAAAATTAAAAGGCTAAAATCTGCCAAATACGCATATCCATTTCCGCTTGGGAATTTAGAAACTGCGAATTTTATGTTTAACAGAATGGAACTCTGCACTAGAAAAGAGGATAATATTCTAAATTTACCACATGTAGAAGGCATAGTTCCCAGAAATTTGTCCACAAATGTCAAAGAATACCGAAATGAGCGCAAAAAAAATAAAGTGAAAAATCAATCCTTGAATATGTCGACGAGTGAAAAAAACATATTAAAACAAGAAGCTGGAGTTCCAACAAAGGAAGAAGTTAACACTATAAATAAGAAACTGATGCGCATGGATATTGTTTTACAACCGCTAGAAGCGTTTAAGAAACCTTAATGGAAACGGATAAAGAAGTTGGTAAAGTAATTGCTGCTAAACTTGCACCTACATACAAATCGCCTACTAGCAAAAAGCGATCAGCTCCCCAGATGCCTCCTGCCAATCAAACTAATTCAAGTTATTATTACAAAACAACCTTTTAATTTCTAATTGAATTTATATTGTTTTATTTATCAAACGAATTTAACTTTGCATTCCATAGAGTCAGAAAGCACCAGAAAATCACTAGATTTGCTTCTGTCGCAACCAAGCGGAGAACGTAGCTACTCCAATGTACCTCCTTTTGTGCCAGAATCAATGAAACTAATGTCGCATGAGTCTAAAGCCAGTATCACAAAACTTGAAAGAGATAGTCCAAATATTTTTAAACCTCAGCAACCATCTGCAATCGGTGATAGGATATTAAAGAATTTTGATAACTGGAGCGCTCCTGATATGCATTCGTCGTTGAACCCAGGCGAAGGTCAGAAATCAAATGAAAGAAATAGTATTAAATCTCCTAAACCAAAAACTGAAAACTCATCTTTGGTCGGCGACATATATTCTCAAAATGCATCACCTAATAAAACTTTAGCAGCATCTTCTGCTTCCGTACGTATACTAAATAATGATGACCCAATTGAACTCTCTGACGACTCCGTCGAGTATCCACTACGATCGGTGTTTAATACTTCGAGTGAACTACTTTCCAAAGAGTTAAATCAAAACCAACATCAGTTAACAACTCCTCCATTAAATTTTCCCCATGTGGAGGACTTATTTTTGCCAGTGTGTAATGACACTGCGAAAGATTCAACAAGCGATCTAAATTTTAATTCGCAGGATCCGAAAAAATCAAAAAAGGCCACTAAATACTCGAAAAGTACTAAAGACATTTATCCAAATCCAACAGCAGACTTATCTTCAATTGAGCTTTTTAACACTGAAAAAGGGGGAGTCGGTAAATTGGCAGGTGGGGCCGATTTAATACCGTTAATATCAACTGGATCAGCGTATTCTTCAAAAACTATACCTTCAACTAGTTTAACAGCGACAGTAGCGACACCTTTCGCTTTACTCAAGAAAGATTTTCCGCCTCCAAAAACATTTGAAAATTCATTGTCAGCAAATATAGATGGAAATGGAGCGTGTCATTATTCTGCATTACAAAATTCTGGGTGACAAAATTCTGTAAATTGCAAAAAAATTCTGCTTTTTAAAATTCTAATTCATAAATATACATATAGGTATGTTTAAGCGATAACAATATTTTAGTTTAGCCAATTACAATATTTTTGCAATTCTTTTTAAATATGTAGTGTGACTTAATCTTTTCTTAATAATTCTTCGCAGCTGTTTGTTTTTCTTAATTATTTTCCTTTTTTTTTCTAACTCTTTCTCCATTTTCTTTTCTTGATATTTGAGTTTTCGCTAAAATAAGTTCCTTTTGCAAACTTAGCACAAGATGGTAAAATTGCGAGTTTCTTCTTCCAACAATAACTTTCAGCCGGCAATGCTACGCTTCAATATTGTTTTGTGTTCTAGGAAACGTTTCTATTTGCGATGCATTATGGTCATGCACTGACCAAAACTCGGGAGAATATTTGGAATTATTATTATTTATATTAATATAATATAATTTTTATCAAACCAAACTAGTAAATTTTTTACACTTTCATCATCGCAGTTATTAAGTAATGTTTGAAAGTAATTCGGTATTTCGCTTGGCGGTACGAAAGCTAAGCTTTTAATCATTCGGACTTGCAGTGCGAATTCCACCGAAGTCCCATATTTTTGAGCCAATCTATACATAAAAAGAACATATTATTACTTAGTATACATACACAACCATAAAATAGGCTTTAATTACCTCTCCTTCTGAACCCTTCGCCATATTAGTTGTCCAAAATGGAACAAACAGCCACGTAAATCAGTATTTGGGAAACATTGCTTAATTGCCGATATGATACCCATTTCGAAATCGCAAATTATACGCTGAGGGTATAAATTTAGTTCATGGTTACCTGCAATCGTCAGCAACTCGTTAAAAACAGCGACATACTCATCAAGCAAAAAACGAGAGGCACGATTTCGCCATGTACTCTGCTATGTATGGAAAAAAGTTTCCTCATAACGCGAGGAACAACATGGAAAGTTCCATCAGCAGCCCAGCAGTCACTGCTACTCAGCATTTCCAATGAAGATTTTGTCCCCAATATTATAAAAAGTTCATCATCGACCCACTTTTCTGCTAAGACAAAAAGCTCGCCTTCAAGGACATATAAATTAAGTGGCATATCAATATCGTCTACAGTTATTGGTTCTTTCAATTATATGTCCTTTGTTTTGTTATTCTTTCTAAATAATAGAAATACCCAACATTTCATTATTTTTATTTGTTTTAAAAATTTTTATTTCGGACATTTTTATCAATATAACGTAAGGTTATGTTACCTTTATATATCCGCACGTGAATTTGCTACGGTTGCTTTATTTCAACTAACTATACATATGAAAACTAAGAACAACGGTTGAACAAAATGTACCTACATGGCTTGCTATGATTCTTACAATCGTGGGTTGCTATGATTCCTACATATAATATTAAACCACGTTCTTTCACAAAAAGTCAGCACTTAACAGAAGGTAAACAAACAATATAAGAACCGTTGTAGACAGGTGTGGTGAAATTGTAATTCCTCATTTGTGATAGAAGTGTAATATAACCAATTTTCTATAGTAATAAAAATACTTAATGCTTATAATAGTGCTAAAGTACAGTTGCTCGAATTTAATATATCTGGTATGCATCATAACGGGCATGCCTGGATATCAACGGCAGATATTATTATGGAGAGCGCATGTTACAATGTTCTGCTTTGATGATGCCACTCACTTCAAGCTCATTAATAGAACATATTCTATAAAAATATATGTATAAAAAATGTATATATAAATATATTTCGTGTAGCATACGCATACATGAGTGCATGATGTTTGAAAGCGTCATAGTTTGCGTTACTTTGCGCAAACTATTCTTGGAAATTGTTAATTCTTTTATATCATTCCTGTAGGGTAGTTTTTTACCACCTACTTTCCGTAATTCCTGACTCGTTTGACTCATGTCAGCGTCGGTTCGGTGAAAATTAATGTGCTTAAGTAATGTTTAATTTGTTTAAAATGCAGCAAAACACAAACGCGGAACGCCAGGAGTTGATTACAAAAATGGAATTGTAAATAATTCCGGATATAACAAAAACGTAATAGTAAATACCGCGTTATAAAAGTGCCCTGTTTCTTCGAACTATTATCGCATTTTATAAATATTGTTAAGTGGAACAACCACGTTGTAAAAATTTATTAATTAAAACATGTTATCAAAAGAAATATCAACAAAATGGTTCGAGGACATCAAAAAATTCAATCGCAGGCAAAGGTTCAAGAAAAACAAATCAAAATGAAAAAGCAACAGGGTCACAGTGCCAACGATCAAAAGAAAGTTTTCTTTACTGATTAAAAAAAGCTAATAAAATGTGACCAAAACGAATAAAATCCAATGTAAAAATTTTGTAAAAATACTAAATGAAGTGGTTTGCTACTGCCGTGCTGCTTTGCTTCCGATGGCTACTAGTGTTTTATTTTTTTTTTTTTTGCATAACAGGTAAATTCTTACTTATAAGAGTAACGTCCACTGTTTGATGTGCACTGTAGTTACGTCTTTGCAAACTGGAACCAGAAATGGTTCGTAGCTTAGCTAGCGCAAATTCTTAACCAAGTTTCTATTGCTGCTCTAGTGTAGATGCCGTGGCCGGCGGCGTATGAAACTGTCTGTTCTAAAGTTTAATTTGCTTTACAAGGTAACTGCGCAATTAATAATTAACATTCACAGTTACCAAAATTTACTTTTATGTAGGACAGCTAACAGAGGCGTTTTATGTTTCCAGCTATGCAATTTTGCTATTAGCAAAATTAGTGAATATACTTTGTAAGCCACACATTTATGATGGTGAGCCACAGTTTGATGTCAAATGTAGCAGCGAAACACTCTGAGTAGTTTCTCCATTGTAACAAAACATTCGCAGGCACAATTACACATGCACAGTTTGAGGTGAAATGTAGTAGCAAAAACACTGGGTAGCTGCTGTATGGTTTGTTGTCGCACTATTGCGCTGCGCAGATAATATTCAAATATTCAAAGTGGTGGTTTATGTCTTCGTTGGAAAAATTTAAAATAAACACTTACCAACTAAATAAACCATCAAAAACACAAACCAAAAGAGAAAAGGGGCATAGAGAAAGGGCAATGCGTCACTTCCGTCAGCGTACGCCAGATTTTACTACCCATATTTTTTCATATCGTGGGCCTTATATATCGTTTCTTAAGGAGTAAACTCCAAAAAGAAAGGAAAAAAAATATAAACAGGTACGCAATTTGCTTAAATAAATGATTTTTTATGCAAATACCAATCGCTCTTCTTCATCCAACTAAACCCGTTGATGACGCTGAAGAATGTTTTTGCACAATCTTGAACCTGGCATCATAATAAAGGTTTTCAAGTAAAGAGTTCGCTTCCAAAATGTGAAATGCTTGAAATAAAGAGAAATCTTTGTCTTCCTCCTGGAAGTGTAATATAACCAATTTTCCGTTGTGGAGCAGATGAACAATTTTTACGGCTGCAATGTTGGTATTTCATTTAATTTATTAAACCGAGATTTTTCCGGGGGGAAAACACAAGCGGAAAGTTTTCTTTACTGATTAAAAAAAGCTAATGAAATGTGACCAAAACGAATAAAATCCAATGTAAAACTTTTGTAAAATGAAGTGGTTTGCTACTGCCGTGCTGCTTTGCTTCCGATGGCTACTAGTGTGTTTTTTTTTTTGCATAACAGGTAAATTCTGACATATAAGAGTAACTAGCTTTAACCCGTGGCCCCGCTCGCGTAGGAGTAGTTTTTAGGGATTTAGGATATGTATATAAAAGAATTACAAACTCCAATTACATAGAGCAATACAAATGGAAAGATTATTGATTCATCTCTCTTAAATCGTCCTCGCGTGAAGAAATAAAAATGAGAGCTAACTGGCATAAGAAGTGTATGCGAAAGTTGAAGCGTAAACGAAGAAAGGTGGGTGCGAGGTCCAAGTAAACCTGTTGATGACGCTGAAGAATGTTTTTGTACAAGCTTCAACCTGGCATTATAATAAAGGGTTTCAAGTAAAGGTTTCGCTTCCAAAATGGGAAATGCTTGAAATAAAGAGAAATCTTTGTCTTCCTCCTGGAAGTGTAATATAAGCAATTTTCCGTAGTAATAAAAATACTTAATGCTTATAATAGTGTACAAAGTACAGTTGCGCGAATTTGATCCATCTGGTATGTATCATAACGGGCATGCCTGGATATCAACGGCATGTAACGCGTGTTACAATGTTCTGCTTTGATGATGCCACTCACTTCAAGAACATATTCTATAAAAAGAACAAAGTTACCTCGTGTGGACAAATCCTTGTTTAGCCGCTACATGTGAGAAAGTATAAAGAGCATTTTATACCTACCGCCTGGTTAAGTAATAGAAGGACAAGGAGAAGACTTGATAGGAGATAACAAAGGAACATTCGTACGTTAATCTCCGCATGGTGAACTTCATTATTAGTTCGTGGAGAGTTAGCCCCTACGAAATGGGTCTAAAACGTAAAACCATTTGATGAGTATATAGGTAGAAGTTGCTATTTAGTTCATTTGTTCCATCTACATTGAAATATACCATTTTTATTTGGTGGCCTTTCCACCAATTATCTACAGACAGACTTAAACGAGTACAAAAGTATGCTCTCTCTTCCCTGAATTTCTCTGACCCTGCCCCACCATACAAATCCCGCCTACTTCTAATTAATCCAAAACAATTAGAGATTAGATCAATTAGGAAATTGAATGTTCCTCTCTTTTAGAAACGATAGAATTTCTCGCTCCCTACCAGGTCTTTAGGCAATAAATATCCATTATATTTGAATAGGTTCAGAACCAATTATACCTGCAATGTTCCTACAGCTCGCACTCTGCATGGCCTCAATAAGATGTCGAATTCTCTCGTATTAGGTTTTACATTATCGAAACTATACATATTTTGCTATATCTGCTCAATTAAATTGTAATTTAGATTTGGAAACCGATATTTTTGTAGTATGTAGTCAGTAACCGGCGGCCGCTGTAACAGAGTGGGTTGATGCGTGACTACCATTTAGAATTTAGAGAAAACGTATGTTCGAATCTCGGCGAAACACCAAAATGAAGAAAAAATAAAACTATCTGCCGTTCGAAGTCGGCTTCAAACTGTAGGATCATCATTTGTGGATCATCATCTTTCAAAAACATTTCTCCCATTAACCGTTATCATGGCCGCCAGTAATTTCACTATCGAAACAAAAACAAAGGCCTTTACGCATTGCATTCTATGCTCACACTAGAAAAGCTTTTAAGAAAAACAATGTACTTATCATATCATATCCGCCGCCACGTTGTTTTGTATTTGCTTTACCTTCCGCACGTTTAGTTTTTTGTTTTTTTTTTCTGTTTTTTATTATTTCCCTTTTTAAATTACAATCTGTTAAATTTTAACAATAAGTAATTATTTTTAAAGTAGTATTGGAATTCTTTGTTCTCTAACCAATGCTAGATAAACATTCAATTTTGCTTCAGATTATGCTACATTATATTATTTTCTGTGTTATAATTATTATTATTATTAATTATTATTATTATTATTTATTATTATTATTTTTGTTTTTCTTTATTGTTTTGTTAAATTGTGAGTTCTGTTGGAGTTAATCGTTTTAATCTTCGTTTTCCCGCTTTCTCCGATTGTGGTAGTTTGCGCATTTGTTCATTTTGATGATTTGTTAGTCGTTTTATATGCTTGATGCTGTATTTTCTAATTGTGTCATCTATTGTGTCGATATTGAGGTCGCCTGCTTTTGTTATTGTTCGAAGTATTTTAGATTGCGTCCTTTGAATTATTTTAATATTGGTTTTTTTTTGCTGTGCCCCAGATTTCAATGACATAAATAAATAAATTTAATATAAATTCGTTTATAAACCAAATTGCATAGTTTTATTTTTATAAACAAAATGACGGAAAACCCCTCACTTGCTGAACCAATATTGTTTTATTTCACATTTTGGTTATTATCCAGGATTATTTTATAATCTCAGATTTTGGAGAGAAATTTTTAATTACGGATTGGGAGGAAAGCACGAAAAAGTAGATCATCTACTTATATGTGAACGTATTAAAAGTCTATTTAAAAAAAAAAGAGGTGTGTGTGTCAGCTCCGACACGCGACTGGAGTTTACTCCTTAAGAACGATTACCGTGATATTTAAAAATAAAGGTTCCAGAGAGCTTAAAATACGTTCACATATGCATTAATTACCAATAAATCAACAAAATTAATATACCAGTTCACATATGGCGGATACCTGCAAAACTGACAATCAGCTAGCAATACTGTTGTGAAAGGTTTTTCTTCATAGAAATTATTTTGGTGGAATATTTCGGTGTTTTTGCTTTGTTTAATTATTTTCATCTTAACGATATGATGAAAAGACAAGGAGAAGGATTAGCTAATTTAATTGCGCAATTCGCTGCTAATAAATAAATTTATATTTTTCCAGTAATATAGAAAAGGTCTTCATTTACTCCTTTTGCTTATTAAATATATTTTCCTCCCAGCCTACAAAAGTACCCATCAATGTTGGTAAACCACCAATTCCCAGTGTCTCTAATAGCAACACATTCCTAACAAAGTACCCCCTTGTTAATAAAAATGTTGCAGCATCCGAGGTAGTGAACCCAACTGCACCAAAGAAGGCTGTGCTAAATCATTTAACGCAACATACCTTACAAGAGCCGACACTTGCATCAAAATTGCTTAAAAAGGCTAAAAAGAAGAATACGCAAAACCTGTCAAATCCTTTGGCAGCCAAATTTAATCGCCCAGATCTTCAAGCTTCTGAATCTGGCTTGATTTCAGTCGGCATGCATAGTTCCGAAAAAACCCAACGGAGAAATAAGAAAATCTTACAAAAAATGCTTAAGACAGGAATGGACTCCGCACCTGACTATTGTGACTCCATTTTTCAGCGGCTAAAAATAGAAAAGTTTCTTAAAAAACAGTCAAAGTATCAGGAAAAATTATTGAATAGACACAAAACCAACGTCCTGTCAAATAAGCCAGAGGGCTTAGCAAAGCTGAATGAAAAGAAGCTATGTTTACCTTTATTATCGACTTCTAAAAGCAACAGTGCTACTCCATCTATGAAAGAATGTTTACCTCCGCCACTAGTTACAAATTGCACAGCTCAAACTTGTATATCAAAACCAGAATTGGCACTTATCTCATCAGTGGCCCTTCCGAAAACTTTGATGAAAGATAACCGTTTTGATGCTGTTTCCAATCTCATCCGTGATGGCGTTCTTGATAATGTGCAAATACCTGTAAATGTGTCTCTGGGTCATGATAAGAAAGCATTTCCAGGAATGAAATTGTCAGCAGAACTAGATAAAAATAAACTAAATATCTTTAAGAAAATTTCTAAGCAGAAACCTCAAAAACCATTATCTCTAAATACGAATTGCATGGCTTCGGCCCAGATTTATGGTGGGAATGAGAGCCAATTTATCAATTTGCCTTGGGGAACCACTATAACGCCATCTCCAACATTATTGAATCGCTTGACGTCTGGCGATACGAATTCGGTTTCTCCTGAGGGATTGGAAAAATCTCCAAACATGCCTATTAACTGCGATCATGGTAGTGCTATAGATTTGGCAAGCAATATTAATAGTAGTAGCTTCTCAGAGGTTATGATGCCTTGTGTATTGAATAATTCACCACCGCAGCTTGACGAAGTTAATAAACCTAAAAAGCGAAGTCGTAAGCCAGGAAGTAAAAATTCACTGAAACAAGCGGTGGTATCACCTAATAACCCAAGTCAAATGGCGCAGTTAAAGAAAATTAAAAGGCTAAAATCTGCCAAATACGCATATCCATTTCCGCTTGGGAATTTAGAAACTGCGAATTTTATGTTTAACAGAATGGAACTCTGCACTAGAAAAGAGGATAATATTCTAAATTTACCACATGTAGAAGGCATAGTTCCCAGAAATTTGTCCACAAATGTCAAAGAATACCGAAATGAGCGCAAAAAAAATAAAGTGAAAAATCAATCCTTGAATATGTCGACGAGTGAAAAAAACATATTAAAACAAGAAGCTGGAGTTCCAACAAAGGAAGAAGTTAACACTATAAATAAGAAACTGATGCGCATGGATATTGTTTTACAACCGCTAGAAGCGTTTAAGAAACCTTAATGGAAACGGATAAAGAAGTTGGTAAAGTAATTGCTGCTAAACTTGCGCCTACATACAAATCGCCTACTAGCAAAAAGCGATCAGCTCCCCAGATGCCTCCTGCCAATCAAACTAATTCAAGTTATTATTACAAAACAACCTTTTAATTTCTAATTGAATTTATATTGTTTTATTTATCAAACGAATTTAACTTTGCATTCCATAGAGTCAGAAAGCACCAGAAAATCACTAGATTTGCTTCTGTCGCAACCAAGCGGAGAACGTAGCTACTGCAATGTACCTCCTTTTGTGCCAGAATCAATGAAACTAATGTCGCATGAGTCTAAAGCCAGTATCACAAAACTTGAAAGAGATAGTCCAAATATTTTTAAACCTCAGCAACCATCTGCAATCGGTGATAGGATATTAAAGAATTTTGATAACTGGAGCACTCCTGATATGCATTCGTCGTTGAACCCAGGCGAAAGTCAGAAATCAAATGAAAGAAATAGTATTAAATCTCCTAAACCAAAAACTGAAAACTCATCTTTGGTCGGCGACATATATTCTCAAAATGCATCACCTAATAAAACTTTAGCAGCATCTTCTGCTTCCGTACGTATACTAAATAATGATGACCCAATTGAACTCTCTGACGACTCCGTCGAGTATCCACTACGATCGGTGTTTAATACTTCGAGTGAACTACTTTCCAAAGAGTTAAATCAAAACCAACATCAGTTAACAACTCCTCCATTAAATTTTCCCCATGTGGAGGACTTATTTTTGCCAGTGTGTAATGACACTGCGAAAGATTCAACAAGCGATCTAAATTTTAATTCGCAGGATCCGAAAAAATCAAAAAAGGCCACTAAATACTCGAAAAGTACTAAAGACATTTATCCAAATCCAACAGCAGACTTATCTTCAATTGAGCTTTTTAACACTGAAAAAGGGGGAGTCGGTAAATTGGCAGGTGGGGCCGATTTAATACCGTTAATATCAACTGGATCAGCGTATTCTTCAAAAACTATACCTTCAACTAGTTTAACAGCGACAGTAGCGACACCTTTCGCTTTACTCAAGAAAGATTTTCCGCCTCCAAAAACATTTGAAAATTCATTGTCAGCAAATATAGATGGAAATGGAATTTTATGTACGAATACACAACGGGAGCGTGTCATTATTCTGCATTACAAAATTCTGGGTGACAAAATTCTGTAAATTGCAAAAAAATTCTGCTTTTTAAAATTCTAATTCATAAATATAGATATAGGTATGTTTAAGCGATAACAATATTTTAGTTTAGCCAATTACAATATTTTTGCAATTCTTTTTAAATATGTAGTGTGACTTAATCTTTTCTTAATAATTCTTCGCAGCTGTTTGTTTTTCTTAATTATTTTCCTTTTTTTTCTAACTCTTTCTCCATTTTCTTTTCTTGATATTTGAGTTTTCGCTAAAATAAGTTCCTTTTGCAAACTTAGCACAAGATGGTAAAATTGCGAGTTTCTTCTTCCAACAATAACTTTCAGCCGGCGATGCTACGCTTCAATATTGTTTTGTGTTCTAGGAAACGTTTCTGTTTGCGATGCATTATGGTCATGCACTGACCAAAACTCGGGAGAATATTTGGAATTATTATTATTTATATTAATATAATTTTTATCAAACCAAACTAGTAAATTTTTTACACTTTCATCATCGCAGTTATTAAGTAATGTTTGAAAGTAATTCGGTATTTCGCTTGGCGGTACGAAAGCTAAGCTTTTAATCATTCGGACTTGCAGTGCGAATTCCACCGAAGTCCCATATTTTTGAGCCAATCTATACATAAAAAGAACATATTATTACTTAGTATACATACACCACCATAAAATAGGCTTTAATTACCTCTCCTTCTGAACCCTTCGCCATATTAATTGTCCAAAATGGAACAAACAGCCACGTAAATCAGTATTTGGGAAACATTGCTTAATTGCCGATATGATACCCATTTCGAAATCGCAAATTATACGCTGAGGGTATAAATTTAGTTCATGGTTACCTGCAATCGTCAGCAACTCGTTAAAAACAGCGACATACTCATCAAGCAAAAAACGAGAGGCACGATTTCGCCATGTACTCTGCTATGTATGGAAAAAAGTTTCCTCATAACGCGAGGAACAACATGGAAAGTTCCATCAGCAGCCCAGCAGTCACTGCTACTCAGCATTTCCAATGAAGATTTTGTCCCCAATATTATAAAAAGTTCATCATCGACCCACTTTTCTGCTAAGACAAAAAGCTCGCCTTCAAGGACATATAAATTAAGTGGCATATCAATATCGTCTACAGTTATTGGTTCTTTCAATTATATGTCCTTTGTTTTGTTATTCTTTCTAAATAATAGAAATACCCAACATTTCATTATTTTTATTTGTTTTAAAAATTTTTATTTCGGACATTTTTATCAATATAACGTAAGGTTATGTTACCTTTATATATCCGCACGTGAATTTGCTACGGTTGCTTTATTTCAACTAACTATACATATGAAAACTAAGAACAACGGTTGAACAAAATGTACCTACATGGCTTGCTATGATTCTTACAATCATGGGTTGCTATGATTCCTACATATAATATTAAACCACGTTCTTTCACAAAAAGTCAGCACTTAACAGAAGGTAAACAAACAATATAAGAACCGTTGTAGACAGGTGTGGTGAAATTGTAATTCCTCATTTGTGATAGAAGTGTAATATAACCAATTTTCTATAGTAATAAAAATACTTAATGCTTATAATAGTGCTAAAGTACAGTTGCTCGAATTTAATATATCTGGTATGCATCATAACGGGCATGCCTGGATATTAACGGCAGATATTATTATGGAGAGCGCATGTTACAATGTTCTGCTTTGATGATGCCACTCACTTCAAGCTCATTAATAGAACATATTCTATAAAAATATATGTATAAAAAATGTATATATAAATATATTTCGTGTAGCATACGCATACATGAGTGCATGATGTTTGAAAGCGTCATAGTTTGCGTTACTTTGCGCAAACTATTCTTGGAAATTGTTAATTCTTTTATATCATTCCTGTAGGGTAGTTTTTTACCACCTACTTTCCGTAATTCCTGACTCGTTTGACTCATGTCAGCGTCGGTTCGGTGAAAATTAATGTGCTTAAGTAATGTTTAATTTGTTTAAAATGCAGCAAAACACAAACGCGGAACGCCAGGAGTTGATTACAAAAATGGAATTGCAAATAATTCCGGATATAACAAAAACGTAATAGTAAATACCGCGTTATAAAAGTGCCCTGTTTCTTCGAACTATTATCGCATTTTATAAATATTGTTAAGTGGAACAACCACGTTGTAAAAATTTATTAATTAAAACATGTTATCAAAAGAAATATCAACAAAATGGTTCGAGGACATCAAAAAATTCAATCGCAGGCAAAGGTTCAAGAAAAACAAATCAAAATGAAAAAGCAACAGGGTCACAGTGCCAACGATCAAAAGAAAGTTTTCTTTACTGATTAAAAAAAGCTAATAAAATGTGACCAAAACGAATAAAATCCAATGTAAAAATTTTGTAAAAATACTAAATGAAGTGGTTTGCTACTGCCGTGCTGCTTTGCTTCCGATGGCTACTAGTGTTTTATTTTTTTTTTTTTTGCATAACAGGTAAATTCTTACTTATAAGAGTAACGTCCACTGTTTGATGTGCACTGTAGTTACGTCTTTGCAAACTGGAACCAGAAATGGTTCGTAGCTTAGCTAGCGCAAATTCTTAACCAAGTTTCTATTGCTGCTCTAGTGTAGATGCCGTGGCCGGCGGCGTATGAAACTGTCTGTTCTAAAGTTTAATTTGCTTTACAAGGTAACTGCGCAATTAATAATTAACATTCACAGTTACCAAAATTTACTTTTATGTAGGACAGCTAACAGAGGCGTTTTATGTTTCCAGCTATGCAATTTTGCTATTAGCAAAATTAGTGAATATACTTTGTAAGCCACACATTTATGATGATGAGCCACAGTTTGATGTCAAATGTAGCAGCGAAACACTCTGAGTAGTTTCTCCATTGTAACAAAACATTCGCAGGCACAATTACACATGCACAGTTTGAGGTGAAATGTAGTAGCAAAAACACTGGGTAGCTGCTGTATGGTTTGTTGTCGCACTATTGCGCTGCGCAGATATA
Organism: Anastrepha ludens; assembly: GCF_028408465.1. Classification (NCBI taxonomy): domain Eukaryota; kingdom Metazoa; phylum Arthropoda; class Insecta; order Diptera; family Tephritidae; genus Anastrepha; species Anastrepha ludens. Next base: position 5,706,409 of record NC_071504.1, read on the forward strand.
TTAATATTCAAATATTCAAAGTGGTGGTTTATGTCTTCGTTGGAAAAATTTTAAATAAACACTTACCAACTAAATAAACCATCAAAAACACAAACCAAAAGAGAAAAGGGGCATAGAGAAAGGGCAATGCGTCACTTCCGTCAGCGTACGCCAGATTTTACTACCCATATTTTTTCATATCGTGGGACTTATATATCGTTTCTTAAGGAGTAAACTCCAAAAAGAAAGGAAAAAAAATATAAACAGGTACGCAATTTGCTTAAATAAATGATTTTTTATGCAAATACCAATCGCTCTTCTTCATCCAACTAAACCCGTTGATGACGCTGAAGAATGTTTTTGCACAATCTTGAACCTGGCATCATAATAAAGGTTTTCAAGTAAAGAGTTCGCTTCCAAAATGTGAAATGCTTGAAATAAAGAGAAATCTTTGTCTTCCTCCTGGAAGTGTAATATAACCAATTTTCCGTTGTGGAGCAGATGAACAATTTTTACGACTACAATGTTGGTATTTCATTTAATTTATTAAACCGAGATTTTTCCGGGGGGAAAACACAAGCGGAAAGTTTTCTTTACTGATTAAAAAAAGCTAATGAAATGTGACCAAAACGAATAAAATCCAATGTAAAACTTTTGTAAAATGAAGTGGTTTGCTACTGCCGTGCTGCTTTGCTTCCGATGGCTACTAGTGTGTTTTTTTTTTGCATAACAGGTAAATTCTGACATATAAGAGTAACTAGCTTTAACCCGTGGCCCCGCTCGCGTAGGAGTAGTTTTTAGGGATTTAGGATATGTATATAAAAGAATTACAAACTCCAATTACATAGAGCAATACAAATGGAAAGATTATTGATTCATCTCTCTTAAATCGTCCTCGCGTGAAGAAATAAAAATGAGAGCTAACTGGCATAAGAAGTGTATGCGAAAGTTGAAGCGTAAACGGAGAAAGGTGGGTGCGAGGTCCAAGTAAACCTGTTGATGACGCTGAAGAATGTTTTTGTACAAGCTTCAACCTGGCATTATAATAAAGGGTTTCAAGTAAAGGTTTCTCTTCCAAAATGGGAAATGCTTGAAATAAAGAGAAATCTTTGTCTTCCTCCTGGAAGTGTAATATAAGCAATTTTCCGTAGTAATAAAAATACTTAATGCTTATAATAGTGCCAAAGTACAGTTGCGCGAATTTGATCCATCTGGTATGTATCATAACGGGCATGCCTGGATATCAACGGCATGTAACGCGTGTTACAATGTTCTGCTTTGATGATGCCACTCACTTCAAGAACATATTCTATAAAAAGAACAAAGTTACCTCGTGTGGACAAATCCTTGTTTAGCCGCTACATGTGAGAAAGTATAAAGAGCATTTTATACCTACCGCCTGGTTAAGTAATAGAAGGACAAGGAGAAGACTTGATAGGAGATAACAAAGGAACATTCGTACGTTAATCTCCGCATGGTGAACTTCATTATTAGTTCGTGGAGAGTTAGCCCCTACGAAATGGGTCTAAAACGTAAAACCATTTGATGAGTATATAGGTAGAAGTTGCTATTTAGTTCATTTGTTCGATCTACATTGAAATATACCGTTTTTATTTGGTGGCCTTTCCACCAATTATCTACAGACAGACTTAAACGAGTACAAAAGTATGCTCTCTCTTCCCTGAATTTCTCTGACCCTGCCCCACCATACAAATCCCGCCTACTTCTAATTAATCCAAAACAATTAGAGATTAGATCAATTAGGAAATTGAATGTTCCTCTCTTTTAATTAGAAACGATAGAATTTCTCGCTCCCTACCAGGTCTTTAGGCAATAAATATCCATTATATTTGAATAGGTTCAGAACCAATTATACCTGCAATGTTCCTACAGCTCGCACTCTGCATGGCCTCAATAAGATGTCGAATTCTCTCGTATTAGGTTTTACATTATCGAAACTATACATATTTTGCTATATCTGCTCAATTAAATTGTAATTTAGATTTGGAAACCGATATTTTTGTAGTATGTAGTCAGTAACCGGCGGCCGCTGTAACAGAGTGGGTTGATGCGTGACTACCATTTAGAATTTAGAGAAAACGTATGTTCGAATCTCGGCGAAACACCAAAATGAAGAAAAAATAAAACTATCTGCCGTTCGAAGTCGGCTTCAAACTGTAGGATCATCATTTGTGGATCATCATCTTTCAAAAACATTTCTCCCATTAACCGTTATCATGGCCGCCAGTAATTTCACTATCGAAACAAAAACAAAGGCCTTTACGCATTGCATTCTATGCTCACACTAGAAAAGCTTTTAAGAAAAACAATGTACTTATCATATCATATCCGCCGCCACGTTGTTTTGTATTTGCTTTACCTTCCGCACGTTTAGTTTTTTGTTTTTTTTTTCTGCTTTTTATTATTTCCCTTTTTAAATTACAATCTGTTAAATTTTAACAATAAGTAATTATTTTTAAAGTAGTATTGGAATTCTTTGTTCTCTAACCAATGCTAGATAAACATTCAATTTTGATTCAGATTATGCTACATTATATTATTTTCTGTGTTATAATTATTATTATTATTAATTATTATTATTATTATTTATTATTATTATTTTTGTTTTTCTTTATTGTTTTGTTAAATTGTGAGTTCTGTTGGAGTTAATCGTTTTAATCTTCGTTTTCCCGTTTTCTCCGATTGTGGTAGTTTGCGCATTTGTTCATTTTGATGATTTGTTAGTCGTTTTATATGCTTGATGCTGTATTTTCTAATTGTGTCATCTATTGTGTCGATATTGAGGTCGCCTGCTTTTGTTATTGTTCGAAGTATTTTAGATTGCGTCCTTTGAATTATTTTGATATTGGTTTTTTTTTGCTGTGCCCCAGATTTCAATGCCATAAATAAATAAATTTAATATAAATTCGTTTATAAACCAAATTGCATAGTTTTATTTTTATAAACAAAATGACGGAAAACCCCTCACTTGCTGAACCAATATTGTTTTATTTCACATTTTGGTTATTATCCAGGATTATTTTATAATCTCAGATTTTGGAGAGAAATTTTTAATTACGGATTGGGAGGAAAGCACGAAAAAGTAGATCATCTACTTATATGTGAACGTATTAAAAGTCTATTTAAAAAAAAAAGAGGTGTGTGTGTCAGCTCCGACACGCGACTGGAGTTTACTCCTTAAGAACGATTACCGTGATATTTAAAAATAAAGGTTCCAGAGAGCTTAAAATACGTTCACATATGCATTAATTACCAATAAATCAACAAAATTAATATACCAGTTCACATATGGCGGATACCTGCAAAACTGACAATCAGCTATCAATACTGTTGTGAAAGGTTTTTCTTCATAGAAATTATTTTGGTGGAATATTTCGGTGTTTTTGCTTTGTTTAATTATTTTCATCTTAACGATATGATGAAAAGACAAGGAGAAGGATTAGCTAATTTAATTGCGCAATTCGCTGCTAATAAATAAATTTATATTTTTCCAGTAATATAGAAAAGGTCTTCATTTACTCCTTTTGCTTATTAAATATATTTTCCTCCCAGCCTACAAAAGTACCCATCAATGTTGGTAAACCACTAATTCCCAGTGTCTCTAATAGCAACACATTCCTAACAAAGTACCCCCTTGTTAATAAAAATGTTGCAGCATCCGAGGTAGTGAACCCAACTGCACCAAAGAAGGCTGTGCCAAATCATTTAACGCAACATACCTTACAAGAGCCGACACTTGCATCAAAATTGCTTAAAACGGCTAAAAAGAAGAATACGCAAAACCTGTCAAATCCTTTGGCAGCCAAATTTAATCGCCCAGATCTTCAAGCTTCTGAATCTGGCTTGATTTCAGTCGGCATGCATAGTTCCGAAAAAACCCAACGGAGAAATAAGAAAATCTTACAAAAAATGCTTAAGACAGGAATGGACTCCGCACCTGACTATTGTGACTCCATTTTTCAGCGGCTAAAAATAGAAAAGTTTCTTAAAAAACAGTCAAAGTATCAGGAAAAATTATTGAATAGACACAAAACCAACGTCCTGTCAAATAAGCCAGAGGGCTTAGCAAAGCTGGATGAAAAGAAGCTATGTTTACCTTTATTATCGACTTCTAAAAGCAACAGTGCTACTCCATCTATGAAAGAATGTTTACCTCCGCCACTAGTTACAAATTGCACAGCTCAAACTTGTATATCAAAACCAGAATTGGCACTTATCTCATCAGTGGCCCTTCCGAAAACTTTGATGAAAGATAACCGTTTTGATGCTGTTTCCAATCTCATCCGTGATGGCGTTCTTGATAATGTGCAAATACCTGTAAATGTGTCTCTGGGTCATGATAAGAAAGCATTTCCAGGAATGAAATTGTCAGCAGAACTAGATAAAAATAAACTAAATATCTTTAAGAAAATTTCTAAGCAGAAACCTCAAAAACCATTATCTCTAAATACGAATTGCATGGCTTCGGCCCAGATTTATGGTGGGAATGAGAGCCAATTTATCAATTTGCCTTGGGGAACCACTATAACGCCATCTCCAACATTATTGAATCGCTTGACGTCTGGCGATACGAATTCGGTTTCTCCTGAGGGATTGGAAAAATCTACAAACATGCCTATTAACTGCGATCATGGTAGTGCTATAGATTTGGCAAGCAATATTAATAGTAGTAGCTTCTCAGAGGTTATGATGCCTTGTGTATTGAATAATTCACCACCGCAGCTTGACGAAGTTAATAAACCTAAAAAGCGAAGTCGTAAGCCAGGAAGTAAAAATTCACTGAAACAAGCGGTGGTATCACCTAATAACCCAAGTCAAATGGCGCAGTTAAAGAAAATTAAAAGGCTAAAATCTGCCAAATACGCATATCCATTTCCGCTTGGGAATTTAGAAACTGCGAATTTTATGTTTAACAGAATGGAACTCTGCACTAGAAAAGAGGATAATATTCTAAATTTACCACATGTAGAAGGCATAGTTCCCAGAAATTTGTCCACAAATGTCAAAGAATACCGAAATGAGCGCAAAAAAAATAAAGTGAAAAATCAATCCTTGAATATGTCGACGAGTGAAAAAAACATATTAAAACAAGAAGCTGGAGTTCCAACAAAGGAAGAAGTTAACACTATAAATAAGAAACTGATGCGCATGGATATTGTTTTACAACCGCTAGAAGCGTTTAAGAAACCTTAATGGAAACGGATAAAGAAGTTGGTAAAGTAATTGCTGCTAAACTTGCGCCTACATACAAATCGCCTACTAGCAAAAAGCGATCAGCTCCCCAGATGCCTCCTGCCAATCAAACTAATTCAAGTTATTATTACAAAACAACCTTTTAATTTCTAATTGAATTTATATTGTTTTATTTATCAAACGAATTTAACTTTGCATTCCATAGAGTCAGAAAGCACCAGAAAATCACTAGATTTGCTTCTGTCGCAACCAAGCGGAGAACGTAGCTACTGCAATGTACCTCCTTTTGTGCCAGAATCAATGAAACTAATGTCGCATGAGTCTAAAGCCAGTATCACAAAACTTGAAAGAGATAGTCCAAATATTTTTAAACCTCAGCAACCATCTGCAATCGGTGATAGGATATTAAAGAATTTTGATAACTGGAGCACTCCTGATATGCATTCGTCGTTGAACCCAGGCGAAGGTCAGAAATCAAATGAAAGAAATAGTATTAAATCTTCTAAACCAAAAACTGAAAACTCATCTTTGGTCGGCGACATATATTCTCAAAATGCATCACCTAATAAAACTTTAGCAGCATCTTCTGCTTCCGTACGTATACTAAATAATGATGACCCAATTGAACTCTCTGACGACTCCGTCGAGTATCCACTACGATCGGTGTTTAATACTTCGAGTGAACTACTTTCCAAAGAGTTAAATCAAAACCAACATCAGTTAACAACTCCTCCATTAAATTTTCCCCATGTGGAGGACTTATTTTTGCCAGTGTGTAATGACACTGCGAAAGATTCAACAAGCGATCTAAATTTTAATTCGCAGGATCCGAAAAAATCAAAAAAGGCCACTAAATACTCGAAAAGTACTAAAGACATTTATCCAAATCCAACAGCAGACTTATCTTCAATTGAGCTTTTTAACACTGAAAAAGGGGGAGTCGGTAAATTGGCAGGTGGGGCCGATTTAATACCGTTAATATCAACTGGATCAGCGTATTCTTCAAAAACTATACCTTCAACTAGTTTAACAGCGACAGTAGCGACACCTTTCGCTTTACTCAAGAAAGATTTTCCGCCTCCAAAAACATTTGAAAATTCATTGTCAGCAAATATAGATGGAAATGGAATTTTATGTACGAATACACAACGGGAGCGTGTCATTATTCTGCATTACAAAATTCTGGGTGACAAAATTCTGTAAATTGCAAACAAATTCTGCTTTTTAAAATTCTAATTCATAAATATACATATAGGTATGTTTAAGCGATAACAATATTTTAGTTTAGCCAATTACAATATTTTTGCAATTCTTTTTAAATATGTAGTGTGCCTTAATCTTTTCTTAATAATTCTTCGCAGCTGTTTGTTTTTCTTAATTATTTTCCTTTTTTTTCTAACTCTTTCTCCATTTTCTTTTCTTGATATTTGAGTTTTCGCTAAAATAAGTTCCTTTTGCAAACTTAGCACAAGATGGTAAAATTGCGAGTTTCTTCTTCCAACAATAACTTTCAGCCGGCGATGCTACGCTTCAATATTGTTTTGTGTTCTAGGAAACGTTTCTGTTTGCGATGCATTATGGTCATGCACTGACCAAAACTCGGGAGAATATTTGGAATTATTATTATTTATATTAATATAATTTTTATCAAACCAAACTAGTAAGTTTTTTACACTTTCATCATCGCAGTTATTAAGTAATGTTTGAAAGTAATTCGGTATTTCGCTTGGCGGTACGAAAGCTAAGCTTTTAATCATTCGGACTTGCAGTGCGAATTCCACCGAAGTCCCATATTTTTGAGCCAATCTATACATAAAAAGAACATATTATTACTTAGTATACATACACCACCATAAAATAGGCTTTAATTACCTCTCCTTCTGAACCCTTCGCCATATTAGTTGTCCAAAATGGAACAAACAGCCACGTAAATCAGTATTTGGGAAACATTGCTTAATTGCCGATATGATACCCATTTCGAAATCGCAAATTATACGCTGAGGGTATCAATTTAGTTCATGGTTACCTGCAATCGTCAGCAACTCGTTAAAAACAGCGACATACTCATCAAGCAAAAAACGAGAGGCACGATTTCGCCATGTACTCTGCTATGTATGGAAAAAAGTTTCCTCATAACGCGAGGAACAACATAGAAAGTTCCATCAGCAGCCCAGCAGTCACTGCTACTCAGCATTTCCAATGAAGATTTTGTCCCCAATATTATAAAAAGTTCATCATCGACCCACTTTTCTGCTAAGACAAAAAGCTCGCCTTCAAGGACATATAAATTAAGTGGCATATCAATATCGTCTACAGTTATTGGTTCTTTCAATTATATGTCCTTTGTTTTGTTATTCTTTCTAAATAATAGAAATACCCAACATTTCATTATTTTTATTTGTTTTAAAAATTTTTATTTCGGACATTTTTATCAATATAACGTAAGGTTATGTTACCTTTATATATCCGCACGTGAATTTGCTACGGTTGCTTTATTTCAACTAACTATACATATGAAAACTAAGAACAACGGTTGAACAAAATGTACCTACATGGCTTGCTATGATTCTTACAATCATGGGTTGCTATGATTCTTACATATAATATTAAACCACGTTCTTTCACAAAAAGTCAGCACTTAACAGAAGGTAAACAAACAATATAAGAACCGTTGTAGACAGGTGTGGTGAAATTGTAATTCCTCATTTGTGATAGAAGTGTAATATAACCAATTTTCTATAGTAATAAAAATACTTAATGCTTATAATAGTGCTAAAGTACAGTTGCTCGAATTTAATATATCTGGTATGCATCATAACGGGCATGCCTGGATATCAACGGCAGATATTATTATGGAGAGCGCATGTTACAATGTTCTGCTTTGATGATGCCACTCACTTCAAGCTCATTAATAGAACAAATTCTATAAAAATATATGTATAAAAAATGTATATATAAATATATTTCGTGTAGCATACGCATACATGAGTGCATGATGTTTGAAAGCGTCATAGTTTGCGTTACTTTGCGCAAACTATTCTTGGAAATTGTTAATTCTTTTATATCATTCCTGTAGGGTAGTTTTTTACCACCTACTTTCCGTAATTCCTGACTCGTTTGACTCATGTCAGCGTCGGTTCGGTGAAAATTAATGTGCTTAAGTAATGTTTAATTTGTTTAAAATGCAGCAAAACACAAACGCGGAACGCCAGGAGTTGATTACAAAACTGGAATTGCAAATAATTCCGGATATAACAAAAACGTAATAGTAAATACCGCGTTATAAAAGTGCCCTGTTTCTTCGAACTATTATCGCATTTTATAAATATTGTTAAGTGGAACAACCACGTTGTAAAAATTTATTAATTAAAACATGTTATCAAAAGAAATATCAACAAAATGGTTCGAGGACATCAAAAAATTCAATCGCAGGCAAAGGTTCAAGAAAAACAAATCAAAATGAAAAAGCAACAGGGTCACAGTGCCAACGATCAAAAGAAAGTTTTCTTTACTGATTAAAAAAAGCTAATAAAATGTGACCAAAACGAATAAAATCCAATGTAAAAAGTTTGTAAAAATACTAAATGAAGTGGTTTGCTACTGCCGTGCTGCTTTGCTTCCGATGGCTACTAGTGTTTTATTTTTTTTTTTTTTTGCATAACAGGTAAATTCTTACTTATAAGAGTAACGTCCACTGTTTGATGTGCACTGTAGTTACGTCTTTGCAAACCGGAACCAGAAATGGTTCGTAGCTTAGCTAGCGCAAATTCTTAACCAAGTTTCTATTGTTGCTCTAGTGTAGATGCCGTGGCCGGCGGCGTATGAAAATGGCTGTTCTAAAGTTTAATTTGCTTTACAAGGTAACTGCGCAATTAATAATTAACATTCACAGTTACCAAAATTTACTTTTATGTAGGACAGCTAACAGAGGCGTTTTATGTTTCCAGCTATGCAATTTTGCTATTAGCAAAATTAGTGAATATACTTTGTAAGCCACACATTTATGATGGTGAGCCACAGTTTGATGTCAAATGTAGCAGCGAAACACTCTGAGTAGTTTCTCCATTGTAACAAAACATTCGCAGGCACAATTACACATGCACAGTTTGAGGTGAAATGTAGTAGCAAAAACACTGGGTAGCTGCTGTACGGTTTGTTGTCGCACTATTGCGCTGCGCAGATAATATTCAAATATTCAAAGTGGTGGTTTATGTCTTCGTTGGAAAAATTTAAAATAAACACTTACCAACTAAATAAACCATCAAAAACACAAACCAAAAGAGAAAAGGGGCATAGAGAAAGGGCAATGCGTCACTTCCGTCAGCGTACGCCAGATTTTACTACCCATATTTTTTCATATCGTGGGCCTTATATATCGTTTCTTAAGGAGTAAACTCCAAAAAGAAAGGAAAAAAAATATAAACAGGTACGCAATTTGCTTAAATAAATGATTTTTTATGCAAATACCAATCGCTCTTCTTCATCCAACTAAACCCGTTGATGACGCTGAAGAATGTTTTTGCACAATCTTGAACCTGGCATCATAATAAAGGTTTTCAAGTAAAGAGTTCGCTTCCAAAATGTGAAATGCTTGAAATAAAGAGAAATCTTTGTCTTCCTCCTGGAAGTGTAATATAACCAATTTTCCGTTGTGGAGCAGATGAACAATTTTTACGGCTACAATGTTGGTATTTCATTTAATTTATTAAACCGAGATTTTTCCGGGGGGAAAACACAAGCGGAAAGTTTTCTTTACTGATTAAAAAAAGCTAATGAAATGTGACCAAAACGAATAAAATCCAATGTAAAACTTTTGTAAAATGAAGTGGTTTGCTACTGCCGTGCTGCTTTGCTTCCGATGGCTACTAGTGTGTTTTTTTTTTTGCATAACAGGTAAATTCTGACATATAAGAGTAACTAGCTTTAACCCGTGGCCCCGCTCGCGTAGGAGTAGTTTTTAGGGATTTAGGATATGTATATAAAAGAATTACAAACTCCAATTACATAGAGCAATACAAATGGAAAGATTATTGATTCATCTCTCTTAAATCGTCCTCGCGTGAAGAAATAAAAATGAGAGCTAACTGGCATAAGAAGTGTATGCGAAAGTTGAAGCGTAAACGAAGAAAGGTGGGTGCGAGGTCCAAGTAAACCTGTTGATGACGCTGAAGCATGTTTTTGTACAAGCTTCAACCTGGCATTATAATAAAGGGTTTCAAGTAAAGGTTTCTCTTCCAAAATGGGAAATGCTTGAAATAAAGAGAAATCTTTGTCTTCCTCCTGGAAGTGTAATATAAGCAATTTTCCGTAGTAATAAAAATACTTAATGCTTATAATAGTGCCAAAGTACAGTTGCGCGAATTTGATCCATCTGGTATGTATCATAACGGGCATGCCTGGATATCAACGGCATGTAACGCGTGTTACAATGTTCTGCTTTGATGATGCCACTCACTTCAAGAACATATTCTATAAAAAGAACAAAGTTACCTCGTGTGGACAAATCCTTGTTTAGCCGCTACATGTGAGAAAGTATAAAGAGCATTTTATACCTACCGCCTGGTTAAGTAATAGAAGGACAAGGAGAAGACTTGATAGGAGATAACAAAGGAACATTCGTACGATAATCTCCGCATGGTGAACTTCATTATTAGTTCGTGGAGAGTTAGCCCCTACGAAATGGGTCTAAAACGTAAAACCATTTGATGAGTATATAGGTAGAAGTTGCTATTTAGTTCATTTGTTCGATCTACATTGAAATATACCGTTTTTATTTGGTGGCCTTTCCACCAATTATCTACAGACAGACTTAAACGAGTACAAAAGTATGCTCTCTCTTCCCTGAATTTCTCTGACCCTGCCCCACCATACAAATCCCGCCTACTTCTAATTAATCCAAAACAATTAGAGATTAGATCAATTAGGAAATTGAATGTTCCTCTCTTTTAGAAACGATAGAATTTCTCGCTCCCTACCAGGTCTTTAGGCAATAAATATCCATTATATTTGAATAGGCTCAGAACCAATTATACCTGCAATGTTCCTACAGCTCGCACTCTGCATGGCCTCAATAAGATGTCGAATTCTCTCGTATTAGGTTTTACATTATCGAAACTATACATATTTTGCTATATCTGCTCAATTAAATTGTAATTTAGATTTGGAAACCGATATTTTTGTAATATAGTATGTAGTCAGTAACCGGCGGCCGCTGTAACAGAGTGGATTGATGCGTGACTACCATTTAGAATTTAGAGAAAACGTATGTTCGAATCTCGGCGAAACACCAAAATGAAGAAAAAATAAAACTATCTGCCGTTCGAAGTCGGCTTCAAACTGTAGGATCATCATTTGTGGATCATCATCTTTCAAAAACATTTCTCCCATTAACCGTTATCATGGCCGCCAGTAATTTCACTATCGAAACAAAAACAAAGGCCTTTACGCATTGCATTCTATGCTCACACTAGAAAAGCTTTTAAGAAAAACAATGTACTTATCATATCATATCCGCCGCCACGTTGTTTTGTATTTGCTTTACCTTCCGCACGTTTAGTTTTTTGTTTTTTTTTTTCTGCTTTTTATTATTTCCCTTTTTAATTTACAATCTGTTAAATTTTAACAATAAGTAATTATTTTTAAAGTAGTATTGGAATTCTTTGTTCTCTAACCAATGCTAGATAAACATTCAATTTTGCTTCAGATTATGCTACATTATATTATTTTCTGTGTTATAATTATTATTATTATTATTTATTATTATTATTTTTGTTTTTCTTTATTGTTTTGTTAAATTGTGAGTTCTGTTGGAGTTAATCGTTTTAATCTTCGTTTTCCCGTTTTCTCCGATTGTGGTAGTTTGCGCATTTGTTCATTTTGATGATTTGTTAGTCGTTTTATATGCTTGATGCTGTATTTTCTAATTGTGTCATCTATTGTGTCGATATTGAGGTCGCCTGCTTTTGTTATTGTTCGAAGTATTTTAGATTGCGTCCTTTGAATTATTTTGATATTGGTTTTTTTTTGCTGTGCCCCAGATTTCAATGCCATAAATAAATAAATTTAATATAAATTCGTTTATAAACCAAATTGCATAGTTTTATTTTTATAAACAAAATGACGGAAAACCCCTCACTTGCTGAACCAATATTGTTTTATTTCACATTTTGGTTATTATCCAGGATTATTTTATAATCTCAGATTTTGGAGAGAAATTTTTAATTACGGATTGGGAGGAAAGCACGAAAAAGTAGATCATCTACTTATATGTGAACGTATTAAAAGTCTATTTAAAAAAAAGAGGTGTGTGTGTCAGCTCCGACACGCGACTGGAGTTTACTCCTTAAGAACGATTACCGTGATATTTAAAAATAAAGGTTCCAGAGAGCTTAAAATACGTTCACATATGCATTAATTACCAATAAATCAACAAAATTAATATACCCGTTCACATATGGCGGATACCTGCAAAACTGACAATCAGCTATCAATACTGTTGTGAAAGGTTTTTCTTCATAGAAATTATTTTGGTGGAATATTTCGGTGTTTTTGCTTTGTTTAATTATTTTCATCTTAACGATATGATGAAAAGACAAGGAGAAGGATTAGCTAATTTAATTGCGCAATTCGCTGCTAATAAATAAATTTATATTTTTCCAGTAATATAGAAAAGGTCTTCATTTACTCCTTTTGCTTATTAAATATATTTTCCTCCCAGCCTACAAAAGTACCCATCAATGTTGGTAAACCACCAATTCCCAGTGTCTCTAATAGCAACACATTCCTAACAAAGTACCCCCTTGTTAATAAAAATGTTGCAGCATCCGAGGTAGTGAACCCAACTGCACCAAAGAAGGCTGTGCCAAATCATTTAACGCAACATACCTTACAAGAGCCGACACTTGCATCAAAATTGCTTAAAAAGGCTAAAAAGAAGAATACGCAAAACCTGTCAAATCCTTTGGCAGCCAAATTTAATCGCCCAGATCTTCAAGCTTCTGAATCTGTCTTGATTTCAGTCGGCATGCATAGTTCCGAAAAAACCCAACGGAGAAATAAGAAAATCTTACAAAAAATGCTTAAGACAGGAATGGACTCCGCACCTGACTATTGTGACTCCATTTTTCAGCGGCTAAAAATAGAAAAGTTTCTTAAAAAACAGTCAAAGTATCAGAAAAAATTATTGAATAGACACAAAACCAACGTCCTGTCAAATAAGCCAGAGGGCTTAGCAAAGCTGGATGAAAAGAAGCTATGTTTACCTTTATTATCGACTTCTAAAAGCAACAGTGCTACTCCATCTATGAAAGAATGTTTACCTCCGCCACTAGTTACAAATTGCACAGCTCAAACTTGTATATCAAAACCAGAATTGGCACTTATCTCATCAGTGGCCCTTCCGAAAACTTTGATGAAAGATAACCGTTTTGATGCTGTTTCCAATCTCATCCGTGATGGCGTTCTTGATAATGTGCAAATACCTGTAAATGTGTCTCTGGGTCATGATAAGAAAGCATTTCCAGGAATGAAATTGTCAGCAGAACTAGATAAAAATAAACTAAATATCTTTAAGAAAATTTCTAAGCAGAAACCTCAAAAACCATTATCTCTAAATACGAATTGCATGGCTTCGGCCCAGATTTATGGTGGGAATGAGAGCCAATTTATCAATTTGCCTTGGGGAACCACTATAACGCCATCTCCAACATTATTGAATCGCTTGACGTCTGGCGATACGAATTCGGTTTCTCCTGAGGGATTGGAAAAATCTACAAACATGCCTATTAACTGCGATCATGGTAGTGCTATAGATTTGGCAAGCAATATTAATAGTAGTAGCTTCTCAGAGGTTATGATGCCTTGTGTATTGAATAATTCACCACCGCAGCTTGACGAAGTTAATAAACCTAAAAAGCGAAGTCGTAAGCCAGGAAGTAAAAATTCACTGAAACAAGCGGTGGTATCACCTAATAACCCAAGTCAAATGGCGCAGTTAAAGGAAATTAAAAGGCTAAAATCTGCCAAATACGCATATCCATTTCCGCTCCATTTCTAAATTTACCACATGTAGAAGGCATAGTTCCCAGAAATTTGTCCACAAATGTCAAAGAATACCGAAATGAGCGCAAAAAAAATAAAGTGAAAAATCAATCCTTGAATATGTCGACGAGTGAAAAAAACATATTAAAACAAGAAGCTGGAGTTCCAACAAAGGAAGAAGTTAACACTATAAATAAGAAACTGATGCGCATGGATATTGTTTTACAACCGCTAGAAGCGTTTAAGAAACCTTAATGGAAACGGATAAAAAAGTTGGTAAAGTAATTGCTGCTAAACTTGCACCTACATACAAATCGCCTACTAGCAAAAAGCGATCAGCTCCCCAGATGCCTCCTGCCAATCAAACTAATTCAAGTTATTATTACAAAACAACCTTTTAATTTCTAATTGAATTTATATTGTTTTATTTATCAAACGAATTTAACTTTGCATTCCATAGAGTCAGAAAGCACCAGAAAATCACTAGATTTGCTTCTGTCGCAACCAAGCGGAGGACGTAGCTACTGCAATGTACCTCCTTTTGTGCCAGAATCAATGAAACTAATGTCGCCTGAGTCTAAAGCCAGTATCACAAAACTTGAAAGAGATAGTCCAAATATTTTTAAACCTCAGCAACCATCTGCAATCGGTGATAGGATATTAAAGAATTTTGATAACTGGAGCACTCCTGATATGCATTCGTCGTTGAACCCAGGCGAAGGTCAGAAATCAAATGAAAGAAATAGTATTAAATCTCCTAAACCAAAAACTGAAAACTCATCTTTGGTCGGCGACATATATTCTCAAAATGCATCACCTAATAAAACTTTAGCAGCATCTTCTGCTTCCGTACGTATAATAAATAATGATGACCCAATTGAACTCTCTGACGACTCCGTCGAGTATCCACTACGATCGGTGTTTAATACTTCGAGTGAACTACTTTCCAAAGAGTTAAATCAAAACCAACATCAGTTAACAACTCCTCCATTAAATTTTCCCCATGTGGAGGACTTATTTTTGCCAGTGTGTAATGACACTGCGAAAGATTCAACAAGCGATCTAAATTTTAATTCGCAGGATCCGAAAAAATCAAAAAAGGCCACTAAATACTCGAAAAGTACTAAAGACATTTATCCAAATCCAACAGCAGACTTATCTTCAATTGAGCTTTTTAACACTGAAAAAGGGGGAGTCGGTAAATTGGCAGGTGGGGCCGATTTAATACCGTTAATATCAACTGGATCAGCGTATTCTTCAAAAACTATACCTTCAACTAGTTTAACAGCGACAGTAGCGACACCTTTCGCTTTACTCAAGAAAGATTTTCCGCCTCCAAAAACATTTGAAAATTCATTGTCAGCAAATATAGATGGAAATGGAATTTTATGTACGAATACACAACGGGAGCGTGTCATTATTCTGCATTACAAAATTCTGGGTGACAAAATTCTGTAAATTGCAAAAAAATTCTGCTTTTTAAAATTCTAATTCATAAATATACATATAGGTATGTTTAAGCGATAACAATATTTTAGTTTAGCCAATTACAATATATTATTTTTGCAATTCTTTTTAAATATGTAGTGTGACTTAATCTTTTCTTAATAATTCTTCGCAGCTGTTTGTTTTTCTTAATTATTTTCCTTTTTTTTCTAACTCTTTCTCCATTTTCTTTTCTTGATATTTGAGTTTTCGCTAAAATAAGTTCCTTTTGCAAACTTAGTACAAGATGGTAAAATTGCGAGTTTCTTCTTCCAACAATAACTTTCAGACGGCGATGCTACGCTTCAATATTGTTTTGTGTTCTAGGAAACGTTTCTGTTTGCGATGCATTATGGTCATGCACTGACCAAAACTCGGGAGAATATTTGGAATTATTATTATTTATATTAATATAATTTTTATCAAACCAAACCAGTAAATTTTTTACACTTTCATCATCGCAGTTATTAAGTAATGTTTGAAAGTAATTCGGTATTTCGCTTGGCGGTACGAAAGCTAAGCTTTTAATCATTCGGACTTGCAGTGCGAATTCCACCGAAGTCCCATATTTTTGAGCCAATCTATACATAAAAAGAACATATTATTACTTAGTATACATACACCACCATAAAATAGGCTTTAATTACCTCTCCTTCTGAACCCTTCGCCATATTAGTTGTCCAAAATGGAACAAACAGCCACGTAAATCAGTATTTGGGAAACATTGCTTAATTGCCGATATGATACCCATTTCGAAATCGCAAATTATACGCTGAGGGTATAAATTTAGTTCATGGTTACCTGCAATCGTCAGCAACTCGTTAAAAACAGCGACATACTCATCAAGCAAAAAACGAGAGGCACGATTTCGCCATGTACTCTGCTATGTATGGAAAAAAGTTTCCTCATAACGCGAGGAACAACATGGAAAGTTCCATCAGCAGCCCAGCAGTCACTGCTACTCAGCATTTCCAATGAAGATTTTGTCCCCAATATTATAAAAAGTTCATCATCGACCCACTTTTCTGCTAAGACAAAAAGCTCGCCTTCAAGGACTTATAAATTAAGTGGCATATCAATATCGTCTACAGTTATTGGTTCTTTCAATTATATGTCCTTTGTTTTGTTATTCTTTCTAAATAATAGAAATACCCAACATTTCATTATTTTTATTTGTTTTAAAAATGTTTATTTCGGACATTTTTATCAATATAACGTAAGGTTATGTTACCTTTATATATCCGCACGTGAATTTGCTACGGTTGCTTTATTTCAACTAACTATACATATGAAAACTAAGAACAACGGTTGAACAAAATGTACCTACATGGCTTGCTATGATTCTTACAATCATGGGTTGCTATGATTCCTACATATAATATTAAACCACGTTCTTTCACAAAAAGTCAGCACTTAACAGAAGGTAAACAAACAATACAAGAACCGTTGTAGACAGGTGTGGTGAAATTGTAATTCCTCATTTGTGATAGAAGTGTAATATAACCAATTTTCTATAGTAATAAAAATACTTAATGCTTATAATAGTGCTAAAGTACAGTTGCTCGAATTTAATATATCTGGTATGCATCATAACGGGCATGCCTGGATATCAACGGCAGATATTATTATGGAGAGCGCATGTTACAATGTTCTGCTTTGATGATGCCACTCACTTCAAGCTCATTAATAGAACAAATTCTATAAAAATATATGTATAAAAAATGTATATATAAATATATTTCGTGTAGCATACGCATACATGAGTGCATGATGTTTGAAAGCGTCATAGTTTGCGTTACTTTGCGCAAACTATTCTTGGAAATTGTTAATTCTTTTATATCATTCCTGTAGGGTAGTTTTTTACCACCTACTTTCCGTAATTCCTGACTCGTTTGACTCATGTCAGCGTCGGTTCGGTGAAAATTAATGTGCTTAAGTAATGTTTAATTTGTTTAAAATGCAGCAAAACACAAACGCGGAACGCCAGGAGTTGATTACAAAAATGGAATTGCAAATAATTCCGGATATAACAAAAACGTAATAGTAAATACCGCGTTATAAAAGTGCCCTGTTTCTTCGAACTATTATCGCATTTTATAAATATTGTTAAGTGGAACAACCACGTTGTAAAAATTTATTAATTAAAACATGTTATCAAAAGAAATATCAACAAAATGGTTCGAGGACATCAAAAAATTCAATCGCAGGCAAAGGTTCAAGAAAAACAAATCCAAATGAAAAAGCAACAGGGTCACAGTGCCAACGATCAAAAGAAAGTTTTCTTTACTGATTAAAAAAAGCTAATAAAATGTGACCAAAACGAATAAAATCCAATGTAAAAAGTTTGTAAAAATACTAAATGAAGTGGTTTGCTACTGCCGTGCTGCTTTGCTTCCGATGGCTACTAGTGTTTTATTTATTTTTTTTTTGCATAACAGGTAAATTCTTACTTATAAGAGTAACGTCCACTGTTTGATGTGCACTGTAGTTACGTCTTTGCAAACTGGAACCAGAAATGGTTCGTAGCTTAGCTAGCGCAAATTCTTAACCAAGTTTCTATTGTTGCTCTAGTGTAGATGCCGTGGCCGGCGGCGTATGAAAATGGCTGTTCTAAAGTTTAATTTGCTTTACAAGGTAACTGCGCAATTAATAATTAACATTCACAGTTACCAAAATTTACTTTTATGTAGGACAGCTAACAGAGGCGTTTTATGTTTCCAGCTATGCAATTTTGCTATTAGCAAAATTAGTGAATATACTTTGTAAGCCACACATTTATGATGGTGGGCCACAGTTTGATGTCAAATGTAGCAGCGAAACACTCTGAGTAGTTTCTCCATTGTAACAAAACATTCGCAGGCACAATTACACATGCACAGTTTGAGGTGAAATGTAGTATCAATAACACTGGGTAGCTGCTGTATGGTTTGTTGTCGCACTATTGCGCTGCGCAGATAATATTCAAATATTCAAAGTGGTGGTTTATGTCTTCGTTGGAAAAATTTAAAATAAACACTTACCAACTAAATAAACCATCAAAAACACAAACCAAAAGAGAAAAGGGGCATAGAGAAAGGGCAATGCGTCACTTCCGTCAGCGTACGCCAGATTTTACTACCCATATTTTTTCATATCGTGGGCCTTATATATCGTTTCTTAAGGAGTAAACTCCAAAAAGGAAGGAAAAAAAATATAAACAGGTACGCAATTTGCTTAAATAAATGATTTTTTATGCAAATACCAATCGCTCTTCTTCATCCAACTAAACGCTTTGATGACGCTGAAGAATGTTTTTGCACAATCTTCAACCTGGCATCATAATAAAGGTTTTCAAGTAAAGAGTTCGCTTCCAAAATGTGAAATGCTTGAAATAAAGAGAAATCTTTGTCTTCCTCCTGGAAGTGTAATATAACCAATTTTCCGTTGTGGAGCAGATGAACAATTTTTACGGCTACAATGTTGGTATTTCATTTAATTTATTAAACCGAGATTTTTCCGGGGGGAAAACACAAGCGGAAAGTTTTCTTTACTGATTAAAAAAAGCTAATGAAATGTGACCAAAACGAATAAAATCCAATGTAAAACTTTTGTAAAATGAAGTGGTTTGCTACTGCCGTGCTGCTTTGCTTCCGATGGCTACTAGTGTGTTTTTTTTTTTGCATAACAGGTAAATTCTGACATATAAGAGTAACTAGCTTTAACCCGTGGCCCCGCTCGCGTAGGAGTAGTTTTTAGGGATTTAGGATATGTATATAAAAGAATTACAAACTTCAATTACATAGAGAAATACAAATGGAAAGATTATTGATTCATCTCTCTTAAATCGTCCTCGCGTGAAGAAATAAAAATGAGAGCTAACTGGCATAAGAAGTGTATGCGAAAGTTGAAGCGTAAACGAAGAAAGGTGGGTGCGAGGTCCAAGTAAACCTGTTGATGACGCTGAAGAATGTTTTTGTACAAGCTTCAACCTGGCATTATAATAAAGGGTTTCAAGTAAAGGTTTCGCTTCCAAAGTGGGAAATGCTTGAAATAAAGAGAAATCTTTGTCTTCCTCCTGGAAGTGTAATATAAGCAATTTTCCGTAGTAATAAAAATACTTAATGCTTATAATAGTGCCAAAGTACAGTTGCGCGAATTTGATCCATCTGGTATGTATCATAACGAGCATGCCTGGATATCAACGGCATGTAACGCGTGTTACAATGTTCTGCTTTGATGATGCCACTCACTTCAAGAACATATTCTATAAAAAGAACAAAGTTACCTCGTGTGGACAAATCCTTGTTTAGCCGCTACATGTGAGAAAGTATAAAGAGCATTTTATACCTACCGCCTGGTTAAGTAATAGAAGGACAAGGAGAAGACTTGATAGGAGATAACAAAGGAACATTCGTACGTTAATCTCCGCATGGTGAACTTCATTATTAGTTCGTGGAGAGTTAGCCCCTACGAAATGGGTCTAAAACGTAAAGCCATTTGATGAGTATATAGGTAGAAGTTGCTATTTAGTTCATTTGTTCGATCTACATTGAAATATACCGTTTTTATTTGGTGGCCTTTCCACCAATTATCTACAGACAGACTTAAACGAGTAAAAGTATGCTCTCTCTTCCCTGAATTTCTCTGACCCTGCCCCACCATACAAATCCCGCCTACTTCTAATTAATCCAAAACAATTAGAGATTAGATCAATTAGGAAATTGAATGTTCCTCTCTTTTAGAAACGATAGAATTTCTCGCTCCCTACCAGGTCTTTAGGCAATAAATATCCATTATATTTGAATAGGTTCAGAACCAATTTTACCTGCAATGTTCCTACAGCTCGCACTCTGCATGGCCTCAATAAGATGTCGAATTCTCTCGTATTAGGTTTTACATTATCGAAACTATACATATTTTGCTATATCTGCTCAATTAAATTGTAATTTAGATTTGGAAACCGATATTTTTGTAGTATGTAGTCAGTAACCGGCGGCCGCTGTAACAGAGTGGATTGATGCGTGACTACCATTTAGAATTTAGAGAAAACGTATGTTCGAATCTCGGCGAAACACCAAAATGAAGAAAAAATAAAACTATCTGCCGTTCGAAGTCGGCTTCAAACTGTAGGATCATCATTTGTGGATCATCATCTTTCAAAAACATTTCTCCCATTAACCGTTATCATGGCCGCCAGTAATTTCACTATCGAAACAAAAACACACTAGAAAAGCTTTTAAGAAAAACAATGTACTTATCATATCATATCCGCCGCCACGTTGTTTTGTATTTGCTTTACCTTCCGCACGTTTAGTTTTTTGTTTTTTTTTCTGTTTTTTATTATTTCCCTTTTTAAATTACAATCTGTTAAATTTTAACAATAAGTAATTATTTTTAAAGTAGTATTGGAATTCTTTGTTCTCTAACCAATGCTAGATAAACATTCAATTTTGCTTCAGATTATGCTACATTATATTATTTTCTGTGTTATAATAATTATTATTATTAATTATTATTATTATTATTTATTATTATTATTTTTGTTTTTCTTTATTGTTTTGTTAAATTGTGAGTTCTGTTGGAGTTAATCGTTTTAATTTTCGTTTTCCCGCTTTCTCCGATTGTGGTAGTTTGCGCATTTGTTCATTTTGATGATTTGTTAGTCGTTTTATATGCTTGATGCTGTATTTTCTAATTGTGTCATCTATTGTGTCGATATTGAGGTCGCCTGCTTTTGTTATTGTTCGAAGTATTTTAGATTGCGTCCTTTGAATTATTTTGATATTGGTTTTTTTTTGCTGTGCCCCAGATTTCAATGCCATAAATAAATAAATTTAATATAAATTCGTTTATAAACCAAATTGCATAGTTTTATTTTTATAAACAAAATGACGGAAAACCCCTCACTTGCTGAACCAATATTGTTTTATTTCACATTTTGGTTATTATCCAGGATTATTTTATAATCTCAGATTTTGGAGAGAAATTTTTAATTACGGATTGGGAGGAAAGCACGAAAAAGTAGATCATCTACTTATATGTGAACGTATTAAAAGTCTATTTAAAAAAAAAAGAGGTGTGTGTGTCAGCTCCGACACGCGACTGGAGTTTACTCCTTAAGAACGATTACCGTGATATTTAAAAATAAAGGTTCCAGAGAGCTTAAAATACGTTCACATATGCATTAATTACCAATAAATCAACAAAATTAATATACCAGTTCACATATGGCGGATACCTACAAAACTGACAATCAGCTAGCAATACTGTTGTGAAAGGTTTTTCTTCATAGAAATTATTTTGGTGGAATATTTCGGTGTTTTTGCTTTGTTTAATTATTTTCATCTTAACGATATGATGAAAAGACAAGGAGAAGGATTAGCTAATTTAATTGCACAATTCGCTGCTAATAAATAAATTTATATTTTTCCAGTAATATAGAAAAGGTCTTCATTTACTCCTTTTGCTTATTAAATATATTTTCCTCCCAGCCTACAAAAGTACCCATCAATGTTGGTAAACCACCAATTCCCAGTGTCTCTAATAGCAACACATTCCTAACAAAGTACCCCCTTGTTAATAAAAATGTTGCAGCATCCGAGGTAGTGAACCCAACTGCACCAAAGAAGGCTGTGCCAAATCATTTAACGCAACATACCTTACAAGAGCCGACACTTGCATCAAAATTGCTTAAAAAGGCTAAAAAGAAGAATACGCAAAACCTGTCAAATCCTTTGGCAGCCAAATTTAATCGCCCAGATCTTCAAGCTTCTGAATCTGGCTTGATTTCAGTCGGCATGCATAGTTCCGAAAAAACCCAACGGAGAAATAAGAAAATCTTACAAAAAATGCTTAAGACAGGAATGGACTCCGCACCTGACTATTGTGACTCCATTTTTCAGCGGCTAAAAATAGAAAAGTTTCTTAAAAAACAGTCAAAGTATCAGAAAAAATTATTGAATAGACACAAAAACAACGTCCTGTCAAATAAGCCAGAGGGCTTAGCAAAGCTGGATGAAAAGAAGCTATGTTTACCTTTATTATCGACTTCTAAAAGCAACAGTGCTACTCCATCTATGAAAGAATGTTTACCTCCGCCACTAGTTACAAATTGCACAGCTCAAACTTGTATATCAAAACCAGAATTGGCACTTATCTCATCAGTGGCCCTTCCGAAAACTTTGATGAAAGATAACCGTTTTGATGCTGTTTCCAATCTCATCCGTGATGGCGTTCTTGATAATGTGCAAATACCTGTAAATGTGTCTCTGGGTCATGATAAGAAAGCATTTCCAGGAATGAAATTGTCAGCAGAACTAGATAAAAATAAACTAAATATCTTTAAGAAAATTTCTAAGCAGAAACCTCAAAAACCATTATCTCTAAATACGAATTGCATGGCTTCGGCCCAGATTTATGGTGGGAATGAGAGCCAATTTATCAATTTGCCTTGGGGAACCACTATAACGCCATCTCCAACATTATTGAATCGCTTGACGTCTAGCGATACGAATTCGGTTTCTCCTGAGGGATTGGAAAAATCTACAAACATGCCTATTAACTGCGATCATGGTAGTGCTATAGATTTGGCAAGCAATATTAATAGTAGTAGCTTCTCAGAGGTTATGATGCCTTGTGTATTGAATAATTCACCACCGCAGCTTGACGAAGTTAATAAACCTAAAAAGCGAAGTCGTAAGCCAGGAAGTAAAAATTCACTGAAACAAGCGGTGGTATCACCTAATAGCCCAAGTCAAATGGCGCAGTTAAAGAAAATTAAAAGGCTAAAATCTGCCAAATACGCATATCTATTTCCGCTTGGGAATTTAGAAACTGCGAATTTTATGTTTAACAGAATGGAACTCTGCACTAGAAAAGAGGATAATATTCTAAATTTACCACATGTAGAAGGCATAGTTCCCAGAAATTTGTCCACAAATGTCAAAGAATACCGAAATGAGCGCAAAAAAAATAAAGTGAAAAATCAATCCTTGAATATGTCGACGAGTGAAAAAAACATATTAAAACAAGAAGCTGGAGTTCCAACAAAGGAAGAAGTTAACACTATAAATAAGAAACTGATGCGCATGGATATTGTTTTACAACCGCTAGAAGCGTTTAAGAAACCTTAATGGAAACGGATAAAGAAGTTGGTAAAGTAATTGCTGCTAAACTTGCACCTACATACAAATCGCCTACTAGCAAAAAGCGATCAGCTCCCCAGATGCCTCCTGCCAATCAAACTAATTCAAGTTATTATTACAAAACAACCTTTTAATTTCTAATTGAATTTATATTGTTTTATTTATCAAACGAATTTAACTTTGCATTCCATAGAGTCAGAAAGCACCAGAAAATCACTAGATTTGCTTCTGTCGCAACCAAGCGGAGAACGTAGCTACTGCAATGTACCTCCTTTTGTGCCAGAATCAATGAAACTAATGTCGCATGAGTCTAAAGCCAGTATCACAAAACTTGAAAGAGATAGTCCAAATATTTTTAAACCTCAGCAACCATCTGCAATCGGTGATAGGATATTAAAGAATTTTGATAACTGGAGCACTCCTGATATGCATTCGTCGTTGAACCCAGGCGAAGGTCAGAAATCAAATGAAAGAAATACATAGTATTAAATCTCCTAAACCAAAAACTGAAAACTCATCTTTGGTCGGCGACATATATTCTCAAAATGCATCACCTAATAAAACTTTAGCAGCATCTTCTGCTTCCGTACGTATACTAAATAATGATGACCCAATTGAACTCTCTGACGACTCCGTCGAGTATCCACTACGATCGGTGTTTAATACTTCGAGTGAACTACTTTCCAAAGAGTTAAATCAAAACCAACATCAGTTAACAACTCCTCCATTAAATTTTCCCCATGTGGAGGACTTATTTTTGCCAGTGTGTAATGACACTGCGAAAGATTCAACAAGCGATCTAAATTTTAATTCGCAGGATCCGAAAAAATCAAAAAAGGCCACTAAATACTCGAAAAGTACTAAAGACATTTATCCAAATCCAACAGCAGACTTATCTTCAATTGAGCTTTTTAACACTGAAAAAGGGGGAGTCGGTAAATTGGCAGGTGGGGCCGATTTAATACCGTTAATATCAACTGGATCAGCGTATTCTTCAAAAACTATACCTTCAACTAGTTTAACAGCGACAGATGGAAGTGGAATTTTATGTACGAATACACAACGGGAGCGTGTCATTATTCTGCATTACAAAATTCTGGGTGACAAAATTCTGTAAATTGCAAAAAAATTCTGCTTTTTAAAATTCTAATTCATAAATATACATATAGGTATGTTTAAGCGATAACAATATTTTAGTTTAGCCAATTACAATATTTTTGCAATTCTTTTTAAATATGTAGTGTGACTTAATCTTTTCTTAATAATTCTTCGCAGCTGTTTGTTTTTCTTAATTATTTTCCTTTTTTTTTCTAACTCTTTCTCCATTTTCTTTTCTTGATATTTGAGTTTTCGCTAAAATAAGTTCCTTTTGCAAACTTAGCACAAGATGGTAAAATTGCGAGTTTCTTCTTCCAACAATAACTTTCAGCCGGCGATGCTACGCTTCAATATTGTTTTGTGTTCTAGGAAACGTTTCTGTTTGCGATGCATTATGGTCATGCACTGACCAAAACTCGGGAGAATATTTGGAATTATTATTATTTATATTAATATAATTTTTATCAAACCAAACTAGTAAATTTTTTACACTTTCATCATCGCAGTTATTAAGTAATGTTTGAAAGTAATTCGGTATTTCGCTTGGCGGTACGAAAGCTAAGCTTTTAATCATTCGGACTTGCAGTGCGAATTCCACCGAAGTCCCATATTTTTGAGCCAATCTATACATAAAAAGAACATATTATTACTTAGTATACATACACCACCATAAAATAGGCTTTAATTACCTCTCCTTCTGAACCCTTCGCCATATTAGTTGTCCAAAATGGAACAAACAGCCACGTAAATCAGTATTTGGGAAACATTGCTTAATT
Organism: Anastrepha ludens; assembly: GCF_028408465.1. NCBI lineage: Eukaryota > Metazoa > Arthropoda > Insecta > Diptera > Tephritidae > Anastrepha > Anastrepha ludens. The sequence goes on from NC_071504.1 coordinate 5,732,123, forward strand.
GCCGATATGATACCCATTTCGAAATCGCAAATTATACGCTGAGGGTATCAATTTAGTTCATGGTTACCTGCAATCGTCAGCAACTCGTTAAAAACAGCGACATACTCATCAAGCAAAAAACGAGAGGCACGATTTCGCCATGTACTCTGCTATGTATGGAAAAAAGTTTCCTCATAACGCGAGGAACAACATGGAAAGTTCCATCAGCAGCCCAGCAGTCACTGCTACTCAGCATTTCCAATGAAGATTTTGTCCCCAATATTATAAAAAGTTCATCATCGACCCACTTTTCTGCTAAGACAAAAAGCTTGCCTTCAAGGACATATAAATTAAGTGGCATATCAATATCGTCTACAGTTATTGGTTCTTTCAATTATATGTCCTTTGTTTTGTTATTCTTTCTAAATAAAAGAAATACCCAACATTTCATTATTTTTATTTGTTTTAAAAATTTTTATTTCGGACATTTTTATCAATATAACGTAAGGTTATGTTACCTTTATATATCCGCACGTGAATTTGCTACGGTTGCTTTATTTCAACTAACTATACATATGAAAACTAAGAACAACGGTTGAACAAAATGTACCTACATGGCTTGCTATGATTCTACAATCATGGGTTGCTATGATTCCTACATATAATATTAAACCACGTTCTTTCACAAAAAGTCAGCACTTAACAGAAGGTAAACAAACAATATAAGAACCGTTGTAGACAGGTGTGGTGAAATTGTAATTCCTCATTTGTGATAGAAGTGTAATATAACCAATTTTCTATAGTAATAAAAATACTTAATGCTTATAATAGTGCTAAAGTACAGTTGCTCGAATTTAATATATCTGGTATGCATCATAACGGGCATGCCTGGATATCAACGGCAGATATTATTATGGAGAGCGCATGTTACAATGTTCTGCTTTGATGATGCCACTCACTTCAAGCTCATTAATAGAACAAATTCTATAAAAATATATGTATAAAAAATGTATATATAAATATATTTCGTGTAGCATACGCATACATGAGTGCATGATGTTTGAAAGCGTCATAGTTTGCGTTACTTTGCGCAAACTATTCTTGGAAATTGTTAATTCTTTTATATCATTCCTGTAGGGTAGTTTTTTACCACCTACTTTCCGTAATTCCTGACTCGTTTGACTCATGTCAGCGTCGCACATACCGGTATTTTGATAATCTAGGCGGCCAAAGCTATTTTAACGTTTTTTATTGTCTTAAATACTTTTATTCATCATCATTTAGACAAGACTACGCCACCATGTAAATAGCGAAGCCTCAGCCCTAATTGACCCCGTTAAATGGAAAGAAAGGCTGAAACGAAAAAAACCGCACCAACTCACGCAGTAGCCCATCTCCCTGCAAGCCTGATGCAGAATATTTTTAAATTAAGTTGTATTGTACAAAATTAAATCCAAATTGTTCGTTAGTTTATAATTTATTAACTAGTTACAATGTAAATAATAATAAAAAAAAGAAAAAATTTAGACAATGGACTTTTTTTATTGAACTATTATATTATTAACCCTTAAATGACCGTGGTATCTTTAAAGATACAACCATTTTGTACTAGAATAAATAGAAAATGAATTTTTTTTTGGGTATTTATAGGTTAAATTATATAGAATAGACATCATTATTAATGTTTTAATTATTTACTATCAAATGCCAAGTTTCACAGAAGGTGTCAAATAAAATACATTATTTGAACCAAAAAAAAAAATTTAATTCAATCAATAATCTTACGCCAATAAGAACTAAAGCAAAATGGAACAAATTAAAGGAAAAAATTACAAATTTTCATTTATCTGATGAATCAGATTCATAATCATGCATAATCAAGTTGTTGTCCTTTACTGTAGATCTGAGTTCTGCAGTTTTGCGTCTTTTAGATCTTTCACCTGAGTCACTAAAATGTTTCTGAGGACGGCCACATCGTTTCGGTATTGCTGCAACAGTTAATTCAAAACCTCCTTCCAACCAAGACTTGTACTTTGATAGGAAAACATCTTCCTTTTTATGTACTTGTAGCCACTTTTTCTTGATTTGTGATTTAAAATGTGCAAAATTGTCCTTAAGAGCTGATATCTGTTCGTCAGAGTATTTTTCACTTGACAAAAGCTCCTGTTGTAAAGAGTTTAATTTTTCGTCCAAATTTGGTAAATTCTGAGCTTGCTGCGGTCGAATAGGTATTTTCGAGTCACAATTCGAACCCCTGAAGTTCCTTGAGAACCTTAAACAAACCAAAAAATAACAAGTATAGAAAACGCTTTTAAAAAAAACTCTTCCATGAAACTTTTGAAACTCCACAATTAATTAATCTGCGGTTTTCTGCGGCTAATTCTAGTTTATTTTACATCTCAAAGCATATGTACACAATCTGAAAAAAAAATTCAAGCTTGGACGGACTTGGAAGTATAACTTTCATCTTAACAAATAAAAAAATATGTGTAAAAAATGCACTATTTCTCCTTGTACGGAATTCAATAAATTACGTTATTAATGAACAAAATCTATAAAATATTTATTAAATTTGGAAAAAATATACCTGAAGCTTCAATTTCCATCATTAAAACGAGACATATAACTTTAAATAAGTTAACTTTACCTTTTTGAAGATTTGTTGCTTGCCGAACGCCGAGCGAGATATGTGTAGTGTGATAAGCAATGAACTTTTGACTGCCAATACGGCGGTAGCACACGCGACAAAAAGCGCGAGAGGAGGTGAAGTGAATAGTCTATTGTGTTATCTTTCTATTTTATTCATTATTTAAATCAATTAATGCACTTCACAAAATTGACTTTTGGCCGCCTAGATTATCAAAATACCGGTATGTGCGTCGGTTCGGTGAAAATTAATGTGCTTAAGTAATGTTTAATTTGTTTAAAATGCAGCAAAACACAAACGCGGAACGCCAGGAGTTGATTACAAAAATGGAATTGCAAATAATTCCGGATATAACGAAAACGTAATAGTAAATACCGCGTTATAAAAGTGCCCTGTTTCTTCGAACTATTATCGCATTTTATAAATATTGTTAAGTGGAACAACCACGTTGTAAAAATTTATTAATTAAAACATGTTATCAAAAGAAATATCAACAAAATGGTTCGAGGACATCAAAAAATTCAATCGCAGGCAAAGGTTCAAGAAAAACAAATCCAAATGAAAAAGCAACAGGGTCACAGTGCCAACGATCAAAAGAAAGTTTTCTTTACTGATTAAAAAAAGCTAATAAAATGTGACCAAAACGAATAAAATCCAATGTAAAAATTTTGTAAAAATATTAAATGAAGTGGTTTGCTACTGCCGTGCTGCTTTGCTTCCGATGGCTACTAGTGTTTTTTTTTTTTTTTTTTTGCATAACAGGTAAATTCTTACTTATAAGAGTAACGTCCACTGTTTGATGTGCACTGTAGTTACGTCTTTGCAAACTGGAACCAGAAATGGTTCGTAGCTTAGCTAGCGCAAATTCTTAACCAAGTTTCTATTGCTGCTCTAGTGTAGATGCCGTGGCCGGCGGCGTATGAAAATGGCTGTTCTAAAGTTTAATTTGCTTTACAAGGTAACTGCGCAATTAATAATTAACATTCACAGTTACCAAAATTTACTTTTATGTAGGACAGCTAACAGAGGCGTTTTATGTTTCCAGCTATGCAATTTTGCTATTAGCAAAATTAGTGAATATACTTTGTACGCCACACATTTATGATGGTGAGCCACAGTTTGATGTCAAATGTAGCAGCGAAACACTCTGAGTAGTTTCTCCATTGTAACAAAACATTCGCAGGCACAATTACACATGCACAGTTTGAGGTGAAATGTAGTAGCAATAACACTGGGTAGCTGCTGTATGGTTTGTTGTCGCACTATTGCGCTGCGCAGATAATATTCAAATATTCAAAGTGGTGGTTTATGTCTTCGTTGGAAAAATTTAAAATAAACACTTACCAACTAAATAAACCATCAAAAACACAAACCAAAAGAGAAAAGGGGCATAGAGAAAGGGCAATGCGTCACTTCCGACAGCGTACGCCAGATTTTACTACCCATATTTTTTCATATCGTGGGCCTTATATATCGTTTCTTAAGGAGTAAACTCCAAAAAGAAAGGAAAAAATATATAAACAGGTACGCAATTTGCTTAAATAAATGATTTTTTATGCAAATACCAATCGCTCTTCTTCATCCAACTAAACCCGTTGATGACGCTGAAGAATGTTTTTGCACAATCTTCAACCTGGCATCATAATAAAGGTTTTCAAGTAAAGAGTTCGCTTCCAAAATGTGAAATGCTTGAAATAAAGAGAAATCTTTGTCTTCCTCCTGGAAGTGTAATATAACCAATTTTCCGTTGTGGAGCAGATGAACAATTTTTACGGCTACAATGTTGGTATTTCATTTAATTTATTAAACCGAGATTTTTCCGGGGGGAAAACACAAGCGGAAAGTTTTCTTTACTGATTAAAAAAAGCTAATGAAATGTGACCAAAACGAATAAAATCCAATGTAAAACTTTTGTAAAATGAAGTGGTTTGCTACTGCCGTGCTGCTTTGCTTCCGATGGCTACTAGTGTGTTTTTTTTTTTGCATAACAGGTAAATTCTGACATATAAGAGTAACTAGCTTTAACCCGTGGCCCCGCTCGCGTAGGAGTAGTTTTTAGGGATTTAGGATATGTATATAAAAGAATTACAAACTCCAATTACATAGAGCAATACAAATGGAAAGATTATTGATTCATCTCTCTTAAATCGTCCTCGCGTGAAGAAATAAAAATGAGAGCTAACTGGCATAAGAAGTGTATGCGAAAGTTGAAGCGTAAACGAAGAAAGGTGGGTGCGAGGTCCAAGTAAACCTGTTGATGACGCTGAAGAATGTTTTTGTACAAGCTTCAACCTGGCATTATAATAAAGGGTTTCAAGTAAAGGTTTCCCTTCCAAAATGGGAAATGCTTGAAATAAAGAGAAATCTTTGTCTTCCTCCTGGAAGTGTAATATAAGCAATTTTCCGTAGTAATAAAAATACTTAATGCTTATAATAGTGCCAAAGTACAGTTGCGCGAATTTGATCCATCTGGTATGTATCATAACGAGCATGCCTGGATATCAACGGCATGTAACGCGTGTTACAATGTTCTGCTTTGATGATGCCACTCACTTCAAGAACATATTCTATAAAAAGAACAAAGTTACCTCGTGTGGACAAATCCTTGTTTAGCCGCTACATGTGAGAAAGTATAAAGAGCATTTTATACCTACCGCCTGATTAAGTAATAGAAGGACAAGGAGAAGACTTGATAGGAGATAACAAAGGAACATTCGTACGTTAATCTCCGCATGGTGAACTTCATTATTAGTTCGTGGAGAGTTAGCCCCTACGAAATGGGTCTAAAACGTAAAACCATTTGATGAGTATATAGGTAGAAGTTGCTATTTAGTTCATTTGTTCGATCTACATTGAAATATACCGTTTTTATTTGGTGGCCTTTCCACCAATTATCTACAGACAGACTTAAACGAGTACAAAAGTATGCTCTCTCTTCCCTGAATTTCTCTGACCCTGCCCCACCATACAAATCCCGCCTACTTCTAATTAATCCAAAACAATTAGAGATTAGATCAATTAGGAAATTGAATGTTCCTCTCTTTTAGAAACGATAGAATTTCTCGCTCCCTACCAGGTCTTTAGGCAATAAATATCCATTATATTTGAATAGGTTCAGAACCAATTATACCTGCAATGTTCCTACAGCTCGCACTCTGCATGGCCTCAATAAGATGTCGAATTCTCTCGTATTAGGTTTTACATTATCGAAACTATACATATTTTGCTATATCTGCTCAATTAAATTGTAATTTAGATTTGGAAACCGATATTTTTGTAGTATGTAGTCAGTAACCGGCGGCCGCTGTAACAGAGTGGATTGATGCGTGACTACCATTTAGAATTTAGAGAAAACGTATGTTCGAATCTCGGCGAAACACCAAAATGAAGAAAAAATAAAACTATCTGCCGTTCGAAGTCGGCTTCAAACTGTAGGATCATCATTTGTGGATCATCATCTTTCAAAAACATTTCTCCCATTAACCGTTATCATGGCCGCCAGTAATTTCACTATCGAAACAAAAACAAAGGCCTTTACGCATTGCATTCTATGCTCACACTAGAAAAGCTTTTAAGAAAAACAATGTACTTATCATATCATATCCGCCGCCACGTTGTTTTCTATTTGCTTTACCTTCCGCACGTTTAGTTTTTTGTTTTTTTTTTTCTGTTTTTTATTATTTCCCTTTTTAAATTACAATCTGTTAAATTTTAACAATAAGTAATTATTTTTAAAGTAGTATTGGAATTCTTTGTTCTCTAACCAATGCTAGATAAACATTCAATTTTGCTTCAGATTATGCTACATTATATTATTTTCTGTGTTATAATTATTATTATTATTAATTATTATTATTTTTGTTTTTCTTTATTGTTTTGTTAAATTGTGAGTTCTGTTGGAATTAATCGTTTTAATCTTCGTTTTCCCGCTTTCTCCGATTGTGGTAGTTTGCGCATTTGTTCATTTTGATGATTTGTTAGTCGTTTTATATGCTTGATGCTGTATTTTCTAATTGTGTCATCTATTGTGTCGATATTGAGGTCGCCTGCTTTTGTTATTGTTCGAAGTATTTTAGATTGCGTCCTTTGAATTATTTTGATATTGGTTTTTTTTGCTGTGCCCCAGATTTCAATGCCATAAATAAATAAATTTAATATAAATTCGTTTATAAACCAAATTGCATAGTTTTATTTTTATAAACAAAATGACGGAAAACCCCTCACTTGCTGAACCAATATTGTTTTATTTCACATTTTGGTTATTATCCAGTATTATTTTATAATCTCAGATTTTGGAGAGAAATTTTTAATTACGGATTGGGAGGAAAGCACGAAAAAGTAGATCATCTACTTATATGTGAACGTATTAAAAGTCTATTTAAAAAAAAAAGAGGTGTGTGTGTCAGCTCCGACACGCGACTGGAGTTTACTCCTTAAGAACGATTACCGTGATATTTAAAAATAAAGGTTCCAGAGAGCTTAAAATACGTTCACATATGCATTAATTACCAATAAATCAACAAAATTAATATACCAGTTCACATATGGCGGATACCTACAAAACTGACAATCAGCTAGCAATACTGTTGTGAAAGGTTTTTCTTCATAGAAATTATTTTGGTGGAATATTTCGGTGTTTTTGCTTTGTTTAATTATTTTCATCTTAACGATATGATGAAAAGACAAGGAGAAGGATTAGCTAATTTAATTGCGCAATTCGCTGCTAATAAATAAATTTATATTTTTCCAGTAATATAGAAAAGGTCTTCATTCACTCCTTTTGCTTATTAAATATATTTTCCTCCCGGCCTACAAAAGTACCCATCAATGTTGGTAAACCACCAATTCCCAGCATCCGAGGCAGTGTACCCAACTGCACCAAAGAAGGCTGTGCCAAATCATTTAACGCAACATACCTTACAAGAGCCGACACTTGCATCAAAATTGCTTAAAAAGGCTAAAAAGAAGAATACGCAAAACCTGTCAAATCCTTTGGCAGCCAAATTTAATCGCCCAGATCTTCAAGCTTCTGAATCTGGCTTGATTTCAGTCGGCATGCATAGTTCCGAAAAAACCCAACGGAGAAATAAGAAAATCTTATATTACAAAAAATGCTTAAGACAGGAATGGACTCCGCACCTGACTATTGTGACTCCATTTTTCAGCGGCTAAAAATAGAAAAGTTTCTTAAAAAACAGTCAAAGTATCAGAAAAAATTATTGAATAGACACAAAAACAACGTCCAGTCAAATAAGCCAGAGGGCTTAGCAAAGCTGGATGAAAAGAAGCTATGTTTACCTTTATTATCGACTTCTAAAAGCAACAGTGCTACTCCATCTATGAAAGAATGTTTACCTCCGCCACTAGTTACAAATTGCACAGCTCAAACTTGTATATCAAAACCAGAATTGGCACTTATCTCATCAGTGGCCCTTCCGAAAACTTTGATGAAAGATAACCGCTTTGATGCTGTTTCCAATCTCATCCATGATGGCGTTCTTGATAATGTGCAAATACCTGTAAATGTGTCTCTGGGTCATGATAAGAAAGCATTTCCAGGAATGAAATTGTCAGCAGAACTAGATAAAAATAAACTAAATATCTTTAAGAAAATTTCTAAGCAGAAACCTCAAAAATCATTATCTCCAAATACGAATTGCATGGCTTCGGCCCAGATTTATGGTGGGAATGAGAGCCAATTTATCAATTTGCCTTGGGGAACCACTATAACGCCATCTCCAACATTATTGAATCGCTTGACGTCTGGCGATACGAATTCGGTTTCTCCTGAGGGATTGGAAAAATCTCCAAACATGCCTATTAACTGCGATCATGGTAGTGCTATAGATTTGGCAAGCAATATTAATAGTAGTAGCTTCTCAGAGGTTATGATGCCTTGTGTATTGAATAATTCACCACCGCAGCTTGACGAAGTTAATAAACCTAAAAAGCGAAGTCGTAAGCCAGGAAGTAAAAATTCACTGAAACAAGCGGTGGTATCACCTAATAGCCCAAGTCAAATGGAGCAGTTACAGAAAATTAAAAGGCTAAAATCTGCCAAATACGCATATCCATTTCCGCTTGGGAATTTAGAAACTGCGAATTTTATGTTTAACAGAATGGAACTCTGCACTAGAAAAGAGGATAATATTCTAAATTTACCACATGTAGAAGGCATAGTTCCCAGAAATTTGTCCACAAATGTCAAAGAATACCGAAATGAGCGCAAAAAAAATAAAGTGAAAAATCAATCCTTGAATATGTCGACGAGTGAAAAAAACATATTAAAACAAGAAGCTGGAGTTCCAACAAAGGAAGAAGTTAACACTATAAATAAGAAACTGATGCGCATGGATATTGTTTTACAACCGCTAGAAGCGTTTAAGAAACCTTAATGGAAACGGATAAAGAAGTTGGTAAAGTAATTGCTGCTAAACTTGCACCTACATACAAATCGCCTACTAGCAAAAAGCGATCAGCTCCCCAGATGCCTCCTGCCAATCAAACTAATTCAAGTTATTATTACAAAACAACCTTTTAATTTCTAATTGAATTTATATTGTTTTATTTATCAAACGAATTTAACTTTGCATTCCATAGAGTCAGAAAGCACCAGAAAATCACTAGATTTGCTTCTGTCGCAACCAAGCGGAGAACGTAGCTACTCCAATGTACCTCCTTTTGTGCCAGAATCAATGAAACTAATGTCGCATGAGTCTAAAGCCAGTATCACAAAACTTGAAAGAGATAGTCCAAATATTTTTAAACCTCAGCAACCATCTGCAATCGGTGATAGGATATTAAAGAATTTTGATAACTGGAGCACTCCTGATATGCATTCGTCGTTGAACCCAGGCGAAGGTCAGAAATCAAATGAAAGAAATAGTATTAACTCTCCTAAACCAAAAACTGAAAACTCATCTTTGGTCGGCGACATATATTCTCAAAATGCATCACCTAATAAAACTTTAGCAGCATCTTCTGCTTCCGTACGTATACTAAATAATGATGACCCAATTGAACTCTCTGACGACTCCGTCGAGTATCCACTACGATCGGTGTTTAATACTTCGAGTGAACTACTTTCCAAAGAGTTAAATCAAAACCAACATCAGTTAACAACTCCTCCATTAAATTTTCCCCATATGGAGGACTTATTTTTGCCAGTGTGTAATGACACTGCGAAAGATTCAACAAGCGATCTAAATTTTAATTCGCAGGATCCGAAAAAATCAAAAAAGGCCACTAAATACTCGAAAAGTACTAAAGACATTTATCCAAATCCAACAGCAGACTTATCTTCAATTGAGCTTTTTAACACTGAAAAAGGGGGAGTCGGTAAATTGGCAGGTGGGGCCGATTTAATACCGTTAATGTCAACTGGATAAGCGTATTCTTCAAAAACTATACCTTCAACTAGTTTAACAGCGACAGTAGCGACACCTTTCGCTTTACTCAAGAAAGATTTTCCGCCTCCAAAAACATTTGAAAATTCATTGTCAGCAAATATAGATGGAAATGGAATTTTATGTACGAATACACAACGGGAGCGTGTCATTATTCTGCATTACAAAATTCTGGGTGACAAAATTCTGTAAATTGCAAAAAAATTCTGCTTTTTAAAATTCTAATTCATAAATATACATATAGGTATGTTTAAGCGATAACAATATTTTAGTTTAGCCAATTACAATATTTTTGCAATTCTTTTTAAATATGTAGTGTGACTTAATCTTTTCTTAATAATTCTTCGCAGCTGTTTGTTTTTCTTAATTATTTTCCTTTTTTTCTAACTCTTTCTCCATTTTCTTTTCTTGATATTTGAGTTTTCGCTAAAATAAGTTCCTTTTGCAAACTTAGCACAAGATGGTAAAATTGCGAGTTTCTTCTTCCAACAATAACTTTCAGCCGGCGATGCCACGCTTCAATATTGTTTTGTGTTCTAGGAAACGTTTCTGTTTGCGATGCATTATGGTTATGCACTGACCAAAACTCGGGAGAATATTTGGAATTATTATTATTTATATTAATATAATTTTTATCAAACCAAACTAGTAAATTTTTTACACTTTCATCATCGCAGTTATTAAGTAATGTTTGAAAGTAATTCGGTATTTCGCTTGGCGGTACGAAAGCTAAGCTTTTAATCATTCGGACTTGCAGTGCGAATTCCACCGAAGTCCCATATTTTTGAGCCAATCTATACATAAAAAGAACATATTATTACTTAGTATACATACACAACCATAAAATAGGCTTTAATTACCTCTCCTTCTGAACCCTTCGCCATATTAGTTGTCCAAAATGGAACAAACAGCCGCGTAAATCAGTATTTGCGTAACATTGCTTAATTGCCGATATGATACCCATTTCGAAATCCCAAATTATACGCTGAGGGTACAAATTTAGTTTATGGTTACCTGCAATCGTCAGCAACTCGTTAAAAACAGCGACATACTCATCAAGCAAAAAACGAGGGGCACGATTTCGCCATGTACTCTGCCATGTATGGAAAAAAGTTTCCTCATAACGCGAGGAACAACATGGAAAGTTCCATCAGCAGCCCAGCAGTCACTGCTACTCAGCATTTCCAATGAAGATTTTGTCCCCAATATTATAAAAAGTTCATCATCGACCCACTTTTCTGCTAAGACAAAAAGCTCGCCTTCAAGGACATATAAATTAAGTGGCATATCAATATCGTCTACAGTTATTGGTTCTTTCATGTTCCATTTCTTTTTTCTAGTCCGCATTATTTTACTTTTTTGGGCCAATTATATGTCCTTTGTTTTGTTATTCTTTCTAAATAATAGAAATACCCAACATTTCATTATTTTTATTTGTTTTAAAAATTTTTATTTCGGACATTTTTATCAATATAACGTAAGGTTATGTTACCTTTACATATCCGCACGTGAATTTGCTACGGTTGCTTTATTTCAACTAACTATACATATGAAAACTAAGAACAACGGTTGAACAAAATGTACCTACATGGCTTGCTATGATTCTTACAATCATGGGTTCCTATGATTCTTACATATAATATTAAACCACGTTCTTTCACAAAAAGTCAGTACTTAACATAAGGTAAACACACACTATAAGAACCGTTGTAGACAGGTGTGGTGAAATTGTAATTCCTCATTTGTGATAGATAATAAAAATACTTAATGCTTATAATAGTGCTAAAGTACAGTTGCTCGAATTTGATCCATCATCCATCATTGATTGCATCATAACGGGCATGCCTGGATATCAACGGCAGATATTATTATGGAGAGCGCATGTTACAATGTCCTGCTTTGATGATGCCACTCACTTCAAGCTCATTAATAGAACATATTCTATAAAAATATATGTATAAAAAATGTATATATAAATATATTTCGTTTAGCATACGCATACATGAGTGCATGATGTTTGAAAGCGTCATAGTTTGCGTTACTTTGCGCAAACTATTCTTGGAAATTGTTAATTCTTTTATATCATTCCTGTAGGGTATTTTTTTACCACCTACTTTCCGTAATTCCTGACTCGTTTGACTCATGTCAGCTTTGGTTCGGTGAAAAAATAATGTGCTTAAGAAATGTTTAATTTGTTTAAAATGCAGCAAAACACAAACGCGGAACGCTAGGAGTTTATTACAAAAATGGAATTGCAAATAATTCCGGATATAACAAAAACGTAATAGTAAATACCGCGTTATAAAAGTGCCCTGTTTCTTCGAACTATTATCGCATTTTATAAATATTGTTAAGTGGAACAACCACGTTGTAAAAATTTATTAATTAAAACATGTTATCAAAAGAAATATCAACAAAATGGTTCGAGGACATCAAAAACTTCAATCGCAGGCAAAGGTTCAAGAAAAACAAATCAAAATGAAAAAGCAACAGGGTCACAGTGCCAACGATCAAAAGAAAGTTTTCTTTACTGATTAAAAAAAGCTAATAAAATGTGACCAAAACGAATAAAATCCAATGTAAAAATTTTGTAAAAATACTAAATGAAGTGGTTTGCTACTGCCGTGCTGCTTTGCTTCCGATGGCTACTAGTGTTTTTTTTTTTTGCATAACAGGTAAATTCTTACATATAAAGGTAACGTCCACTGTTTGATGTGCACTGTAGTAACGTCTTTGCAAAATGGAACCAGAAATGGTTCGTAGCTTAGCTAGCGCAAATTCTTAACCAAGTTTCTATTGCTGCTCTAGTGTAGATGCCGTGGCCGGCGGCGTATGAAACTGTCTGTTCTAAAGTTTAATTTGCCTTACAAGCTAACTGCGCAATTAATAATTAACATGCACAGTTACCAAAATTTACTTTTATGTAGGACAGCTAACAGAGGCGTTTTATGTTTCCAGCTATGCAATTTTGCTATTAGCAAAATTAGTGAATATACTTTGTACGCCACACATTTATGATGATGAGCCACAGTTTGATGTCAAATGTAGCAGCGAAACACTCTGAGTAGTTTCTCCATTGTAACAAAACATTCGCAGGCACAATTACACATGCACAGTTTGAGGTGAAATATAGTAGCAAAAACACTGGGTAGCTGCTGTATGGTTTGTTGTCGCACTATTGCGCTGCGCAGATAATATTCAAATATTCAAAGTGGTGGTTTATGTCTTCGTTGGAAAAATTTAAAATAAACACTTACCAACTAAATTAACCATCAAAAACACAAACCAAAAGAGAAAAGGGGCATAGAGAAAGGGCAATGCGTCACTTCCGTCAGCGTACGTCAGATTTTACTACCCATATTTTGAAGTAAAAACTTCTTTAGAATCGTTGGGAGTGATTTGAGAAAAAGTGAAACGAAAAAGCGACCATCTTGGCTACGAATATTACATATAAACGTAGCGACGAACTAAATAACTTTTAGGCCAGCACCGACAGTATGGCGCGATAGCTAGCGAGCGGCTAGCAATGTGATCTTCCGATCCAAAATTCTTGGTTCGAATCACAAGAAAAAAATTTTTTTTTGAAATTTGCATTGTAGGACATTTCTGATTATTTATTGAAAACAGTTTTTTGGCTTTTCTATTTTTGGTTTAGATACTGAAAGTCAGTTTAAGTGAATCGGTATAAATATTTCGTACATTAATTTTTGTGAGCGTGTAATTCTCAAAAGGTTTATTAGAAAATGTATTGACTAGGTAGTTTGTTGGTTGTGTATGGTTATCGCTTCTCGGCCTTATGGCCAAGATCCATGACGCAAAGAATAATTAAATGGCGCCTATCGTGGTCCCTTTACGTTGCGCTCAGCGAATTTAACAACTAGTTACGTGATTTTAGCTCCAGTATGGCCAGATTACCATTTTCGTAAATTGATTTAGCATTTTTTTGTTTGTTATTTTTATTATTTTTAGTCTCGGAGTTTTAGTTCTTTCTTCATGACATTTTTCTAGCTGTTCTATTAATTAAAATGTCATGTTTATAATTTTGTAAAATATACATTTTTTAATAATTATTTAAATAATTCACTCAGTTTTATTTATATTAGCTTTACTTTTTTTTAACATCTGGTGGAATTGCCCACGATTGCCGGTGTTGTTGGTGTTCTTCTGCTTTCGGCAGTCAAATCTCTCTCTCGCTACTGCAGAGTTGCCTAGCTTTGGATATAAAAATGCACTAAATGCCCATTTAAAGAAAATAAAACACGACATTTTTATTGTGTTAAGTAAGAACTTTGTATGCGTGACAAATTGTCTGTAGAATGTGCATTTTTTTTAAATAAATGTGTTATGCTTATGTACAATTTAATTTATGAGTTTTTTTTTGTTAAGCGAAATTCTTTTGCTAAGGGAACGACTTTTTTGCTATATTTGAAGTTATGTAACTAGATAAGGTACTCTTTTTGTAAAAATGTCAGTATGGTTTCTTTAGTATTTTCTGGTATTTTGTTGCTTATTTTTACTATGAATACACCTCTTGATGCTCTATGTCTCACTAAGGATTGATGACCGGAAGAAACGATTACACCTCTATGGTTTCAATTCGCATTCAATAAATTCAAAGGCTTTTTAAAATGTGTAAAAAGGTTTTCAATCTTAAAAAGAGTTGAGAGAGGGGCATTTAATATTTTTGCATAGCCTTAAATGGAGCCAAAAATTAAATTTGCACTTTCAAATTATCAAATTTTATAAGAGTAAAAAAATTTTCATTAGCTCTAAAATCTTCTCAGAGTGACCTTTTTTAAACTTCTTTTGTATAATAATACAGTTTTTTTCAACCTAAAGTCTCGGTAGCCTTAAATTAAAAACAAAAAGAAACAAACACCAAACTTAAAAATTGTCGCATTTTCGATATAAAAAAGCACTAAATTTATTGCGAAGAGCAAATGGTTGGCAATACTGCACAACTCTGCAAACGTGACGTCACGTACGCTCTGACGGGCGCAATCTTCTTTCCATCATTCTTGGCTAATATCAAAGTTTCTTAAAAAACAGTCAAAGTATCAGAAAAAATTATTGAATAGACACAAAAACAACGTCCAGTCAAATAAGCCAGAGGGCTTAGCAAAGCTGGATGAAAAGAAGCTATGTTTACCTTTATTATCGACTTCTAAAAGCAACAGTGCTACTCCATCTATGAAAGAATGTTTACCTCCGCCACTAGTTACAAATTGCACAGCTCAAACTTGTATATCAAAACCAGAATTGGCACTTATCTCATCAGTGGCCCTTCCGAAAACTTTGATGAAAGATAACCGCTTTGATGCTGTTTCCAATCTCATCCATGATGGCGTTCTTGATAATGTGCAAATACCTGTAAATGTGTCTCTGGGTCATGATAAGAAAGCATTTCCAGGAATGAAATTGTCAGCAGAACTAGATAAAAATAAACTAAATATCTTTAAGAAAATTTCTAAGCAGAAACCTCAAAAATCATTATCTCCAAATACGAATTGCATGGCTTCGGCCCAGATTTATGGTGGGAATGAGAGCCAATTTATCAATTTGCCTTGGGGAACCACTATAACGCCATCTCCAACATTATTGAATCGCTTGACGTCTGGCGATACGAATTCGGTTTCTCCTGAGGGATTGGAAAAATCTCCAAACATGCCTATTAACTGCGATCATGGTAGTGCTATAGATTTGGCAAGCAATATTAATAGTAGTAGCTTCTCAGAGGTTATGATGCCTTGTGTATTGAATAATTCACCACCGCAGCTTGACGAAGTTAATAAACCTAAAAAGCGAAGTCGTAAGCCAGGAAGTAAAAATTCACTGAAACAAGCGGTGGTATCACCTAATAACCCAAGTCAAATGGCGCAGTTAAAGAAAATTAAAAGGCTAAAATCTGCCAAATACGCATATCCATTTCCGCTTGGGAATTTAGAAACTGCGAATTTTATGTTTAACAGAATGGAACTCTGCACTAGAAAAGAGGATAATATTCTAAATTTACCACATGTAGAAGGCATAGTTCCCAGAAATTTGTCCACAAATGTCAAAGAATACCGAAAAGAGCGCAAAAAAAATAAAGTGAAAAATCAATCCTTGAATATGTCGACGAGTGAAAAAAACATATTAAAACAAGAAGCTGGAGTTCCAACAAAGGAAGAAGTTAACACTATAAATAAGAAACTGATGCGCATGGATATTGTTTTACAACCGCTATAAGCGTTTAAGAAACCTTAATGGAAACGGATAAAGAAGTTGGTAAAGTAATTGCTGCTAAACTTGCACCTACATACAAATCGCCTACTAGCAAAAAGCGATCAGCTCCCCAGATGCCTCCTGCCAATCAAACTAATTCAAGTTATTATTACAAAACAACCTTTTAATTTCTAACTGAATTTATATTGTTTTATTTATCAAACGAATTTAACTTTGCATTCCATAGAGTCAGAAAGCACCAGAAAATCACTAGATTTGCTTCTGTCGCAACCAAGCGGAGAACGTAGCTACTCCAATGTACCTCCTTTTGTGCCAGAATCAATGAAACTAATGTCGCATGAGACTAAAGTCAGTATCACAAAACTTGAAAGAGATAGTCCAAATATTTTTAAACCTCAGCAACCATCTGCAATCGGTGATAGGATATTAAAGAATTTTGATAACTGGAGCACTCCTGATATGCATTCGTCGTTGAACCCAGGCGAAGGTCAGAAATCAAATGAAAGAAATAGTATTAAATCTCCTAAACCAAAAACTGAAAACTCATCTTTGGTCGGCGACATATATTCTCAAAATGCATCACCTAATAAAACTTTAGCAGCATCTTCTGCTTCCGTACGTATACTAAATAATGATGACCCAATTGAACTCTCTGACGGCTCCGTCGAGTATCCACTACGATCGGTGTTTAATACTTCGAGTGAACTACTTTCCAAAGAGTTAAATCAAAACCAACATCAGTTAACAACTCCTCCATTAAATTTTCCCCATGTGGAGGACTTATTTTTGCCAGTGTGTAATGACACTTCGAAAGATTCAACAAGCGATCTAAATTTTAATTCGCAGGATCCGAAAAAATCAAAAAAGGCCACTAAATACTCGAAAAGTACTAAAGACATTTATCCAAATCCAACAGCAGACTTATCTTCAATTGAGCTTTTTAACACTGAAAAAGGGGGAGTCTGAAAATTGGCAGGTGGGGCCGATTTAATACCGTTAATATCAACTGGATCAGCGTATTCTTCAAAAACTATACCTTCAACTAGTTTAACAGCGACAGTAGCGACACCTTTCGCTTTACTCAAGAAAGATTTTCCGCCTCCAAAAACATTTAAAAATTCATTGTCAGCAAATATAGATGGAAATGGAATTTTATGTACGAATACAGAACGGGAGCGTGTCATTATTCTGTATTACAAAATTCTGTAAATTGCAAAAAAATTATGTTTTTTAAAATTCTGCTTTTTTAAAATTCCGCTTTCTAAAATTCTGCTTTTTCAAAACTCTGCATGTTTAATGCGAAAAATTCTGCTTTATTCAAGTTTTGTGATTTTCGTCATACAAGAAGCAACAAACTAAACATTTAATTCATAAATATACATATAGGTATGTTTAAGCGATAACAATATTTTAGTTTAGCCAATTACAATATTTTTTGCAATTCTTTTTTAATATGTAGTGTGACTTAATCTTTTCTTAATAATTCTTCGCAGCTGTTTGTTTTTCTTAATTATTTTCCTTTTTTTTCTAACTCTTTCTCCATTTTCTTTTCTTGATATTTGAGTTTTCGCTAAAATAAGTTCCTTTTGCAAACTTAGCACAAGATGGTAAAATTGCGAGTTCCTTCTTTCAACAATAACTTTCAGCCGGCGATGCCACGCTTCAATATTGTTTTGTGTTCTAGGAAACGTTTCTGTTTGCGATGCATTATGGTCATGCACTGACCAAAACTCGGGAGAATATTTGGAATTATTATTATTTATATTAATATAATTTTTATCAAACCAAACTAGTAAATTTTTTACACTTTCATCATCGCAGTTATTAAGTAATGTTTGAAAGTAATTCGGTATTTCGCTTGGCGGTACGAAAGCTAAGCTTTTAATCATTCGGACTTGCAGTGCGAATTCCACCGAAGTCCCATATTTTTGAGCCAATCTATACATAAAAAGAACATATTATTACTTAGTATACATACACAACCATAAAATAGGCTTTAATTACCTCTCCTTCTGAACCCTTCGCCATATTAGTTGTCCAAAATGGAACAAACAGCCACGTAAATCAGTATTTGCGTAACATTGCTTAATTGCCGATATGATACCCATTTCGAAATCCCAAATTATACGCTGAGGGTATAAATTTAGTTCATGGTTACCTGCAATCGTCAGCAACTCGTTAAAAACAGCGACATACTCATCAAGCAAAAAACGAGGGGCACGATTTCGCCATGTACTCTGCCATGTATGGAAAAAAGTTTCATCATAACGCGAGGAACAACATGGAAAGTTCCATCAGCAGCCCAGCAGTCACTGCTACTCAGCATTTCCAATGAAGATTTTGTCCCCAATATTATAAAAAGTTCATCATCGACCCACTTTTCTGCTAAGACAAAAAGCTCGCCTTCAAGGACATATAAATTAAGTGGCATATCAATATCGTCTACAGTTATTGGTTCTTTCATGTTCCATTTCTTTTTTCTAGTCCGCATTATTTTACTTTTTTGGGCCAATTATATGTCCTTTGTTTTGTTATTCTTTCTAAATAATAGAAATACCCAACATTTCATTATTTTTATTTGTTTTAAAAATTTTTATTTCGGACATTTTTATCAATATAACGTAAGGTTATGTTACCTTTATATATCCGCACGTGAATTTGCTACGGTTGCTTTATTTCAACTAACTATACATATGAAAACTAAGAATAACGGTTGAACAAAATGTACCTACATGACTTGCTATGATTCTTACAATCATGGGTTGCTATGATTCTTACATATAATATTAAACCACGTTCTTTCACAAAAAGTCAGTACTTAACATAAGGTAAATACACACTATAAGAACCGTTGTAGACAGGTGTGGTGAAATTGTAATTCCTCATTTGTGATAGAAGTGTAATATAACCAATTTTCCGTAGTAATAAAAATACTTAATGCTTATAATAGTGCTAAAGTACAGTTGCTCGAATTTGATCCATCTGGTATGCATCATAACGGGCATGCCTGGATATCAATGGCAGATATTATTATGGAGAGCGCATGTTACAATGTCCTGCTTTGATATGCCACTCACTTCAAGCTCATTAATAGAACATATTCTATAAAAATATATGTATAAAAAATGTATATATAAATATATTTCGTTTAGCATACGCATACATGAGTGCATGATGTTTGAAAGCGTCATAGTTTGCGTTACTTTGCGCAAACTATTCTTGGAAATTGTTAATTCTTTTATATCATTCCTGTATGGTATTTTTTTACCACCTACTTTCCGTAATTCCTGACTCGTTTGACTCATGTCAGTGTCGGTTCGGTGAAAAAATAATGTGCTTAGGGGGCGTCCATAAATTACGTGAGATGTTTAAGGGGGGGAGGGGGTCGAGTCAAATCTCATCTAATCTTACGTTGGAGAGGGGGGGGGGTCTCGGCAAATATCACGCAAGTTTTTTTCTGATTGAAACAAAAAAATTGTTCGTGCTTAAGATTTAATCTCAAGCGTAATCGTAGTATGATTAAGATCATTCACTAATTCGTTCGAAAGAAAATAATTTCATTCATACTTCGACGTTATACATTACTACTGTCAAACCACCATATTTGTTTTATACCAAATAGCTCAATTTAATCTGAATTTGCGGTACATTGTAGCCTGTCGGTTGTTTTCGCGCCACTATGAGCCGAACGCCCTATCACTCAGGTTGACGTTTGACAATTCCGGACTTTAAATACGCGTACCGATTCAACCGCTGAATTCCTTTATCAGCACGCCTATTGATCTCTATTGCCCAAGTATACGTGATGATTTAGAGAAAATATGCTGCAGTACATGCGGTATTTACTTCGCATCTATCACAAGAGCTGCAGAGCACAGGAGAGCAGCTCACATTGCACCAGCTAAGCAAGCGCGTATGCTCCGCGTATCGATTCAACCGCTGAATGCCTTTATCAGCACGCCTATTGATCTCTATTGCCCAAGTATACGTGATGATTTAGAGAAAATATGCTGCAGTACATGCGGTATTTACTTCCCATCTATCACAAGAGCTGCAGAGCACAGGAGAGCAGCTCACATTGCACCAGCTAAGCAAGCGCGTATGTTCCGCAAAGTGCGACCCTCACGGATTGTCGCAAGACGAGCTAATGAGTTACTGTGCGCAAGCGTCAACGGCTTAGAGTGGCTAGATTAGAACGAAGTTGAAGGAGCACATGATTTTACGGAAAATCATATGGACATGTTGGCCCCAATAGTCTCTCTTGAAACCGCGCATGATTCTCCATGGACTGAATTAGAGTAGATATTCTTTTTTTAATCGCAGTAGTTACGATTTAAGTCTTCTATTGTTAAATTTTTATTACACTTATAACTCTCAGCAATATTGATTACTAGTCTTAACTAGTCGTAAATAAAAGCACGAAGCAACTTTTTTTCTTTTTATAATAACAATCCAACGCGTTTACATAAGAAACCCACATTTTGAAAAATCTCATGTGAGATTGGGGGATGGGGGAGGGGGTTGAATAAAATCTCACGACATCTCACCAGGGGGGGCGGGAGGGTCAGAAAATTGAAAAAACACCTCACGTAATTTATGGACGCCCTCTTAAGAAATGTTTAATTTGTTTAAAATGCAGCAAAACACAAACGCGGAACGCCAGGAGTTGATTACAAAAATGGAATTGCATATAACAAAAACGTAATAGTAAATACCGCGTTATAAAAGTGCCCTGTTTCTTCGAACTATTATCGCATTTTATAAATATTGTTAAGTGGAACAACCACGTTGTAAAAATTTATTAATTAAAACATGTTCTGCCCTATCGCACAATCCATCGTAGCAAATCTCCGAATGTAAATGTCCGCTCCGAATCGGAGCAATTTTTTATCATGCAACCCATGTGAATTCGAAAAAGATGTTGCCATACGCATATTTTAAATTTTGACATTTCGAAATCAAATGTTTTGCAATAAATTAAAATTTCAATAAAGACAAGCGTAAATAAATTTAATTAGACTGCAATATATATTGGAAAAACAAAGCTTTTAAGTGTTATGGATTCTTCGTTGATATTTTCTATAATGTTGGTGGAGGCGGAAGGTGAAAGAAGTAGAGCGAATATGAAAATTCAACGAAAAATATTAAGGGACGCAAGCAATCCGCTCGATGTCGAGGACACAATGTAAGTATAGGAATAACTTCATAACTTCATAGGTTAACTTTATTTTATGAAACAGGTTTACTAAAAATTACCGCTTGAATAAGGCAGCGTTTTTGTACGTCTTAAGTGTCCTAGATGGAAATGTACGCTCAATGAGGTCGTGCTCCATCTCTTCGCTCCAGCGTTTGTCTTCCGTATTACGTTTTTTTGCAGAGGGTGGGTACCAGCATGGAGTGGGAAAGGACTTTGACATTCCCATGGCTCAATCCACATTTTGTGGCGTATTAAAAGACGTGTTACACACTCTTCAATGTCACCTATGTCCTCAGTGGGTGAATCTGGATTTAAGCAACGAAGAAAAAAGACAAGCAAAGATGGACTTTTATCAAAAATATGGATTTCCTGGTGCGATTTTATGTGTAGACGGAACACACATTAAAATTGTTGCGCCAGCTAAGGACAAATTCCTGTATTTTAATCGTAAAGGGTACTATAGCATCAATGCTATGATTGTAAGTCTTGAAAAAACTGATATTTCAAATATCTTTCTAATTTTTTATTTATTGCAGATATGCGATAATAAAATGAGAATTCGCTACGTGAATGCGCAGTATCCTGGCAGCAACCACGATGCTCATATTTGGAACGTAAGCAGCGCGCGAAATTTTTTTGAAAATAAATACCTAAACGGCGAACGAAACACTTGGCTTTTGGGTATGTGCATACACATATAGACCGTTTGAATAATTTTTTGCTAAAATGATTTTATTTATTCCACAGGAGACGCCGGATATGCTCTAGAGCCATGGTTAATGACACCTTTTCGTTCACCTACAACAGGAAGCGCCGAAGGAAACTACAATAAAATAAATGCAAAAGCCAGAAATACTATAGAAAGGACCATAGGTGTATTTAAGAACCGATTCAGATGCCTTCTGGGTGCTCGTGAGCTTTATTATGAACCCATGAAGGTTTGCCAAATAGTGAACGTTGCCGCAGCATTGCACAATATTTGTATGCATTATCGCGTGGTTGATGATTTTTCAGAAAATGTTGAAGAAAACCATTTTAATCAAACGTGTGAACCTTCTCCTTCAACATATACTGATGCAGCTATTCGGATAAGGGAATCTATATCTTCAACATTAACACGACTATAGTATTCAATTAAAAAATAGCAAGACTTACATATATGTATTATGTATTATATATATGACTGTTCTTTTTTGTTTTCCGCTAGCTTCCTTTTAATATAAGCCTTCCAGTCTAGCCATACCTAGTAAATACGATATATATACATGTGACAAATGGCAACCCTGCGAGGAGCAGAAGTCAGCAGTGAACAAGCGAGCAGTTATTGTGAAGTTTTGACAATACAAACGCTGTAAACCATAAGTTTTATTCTTAATTTTTTACCAAAATACAAATTTGACAATTACTCATTGTTTCATTTTTACATGGTGGCTCAACCTCTGAACAAAATACTGTGAAAAAGTCGAAGCAGGAGAATGTTCGAGAATGCCTATATGTAGATCAAGCAAAAAGAAGTGTAAAGCAGCAACAGAAGTTCAGTTAGAAGTCGAAGAGAAAAAAGTAGAACCGAAACCGGTAGAAGTTCAGTTGGAAGTTGAAAAAAGTGGGAAGCCGCAAGCAACAAAAAAGAGTCAAGAAGAAGGGGAAGAAGACGATTCGAAGCTAAAGTCAGCAGCAAAAATTTCAGTGGAAGTTGAGAAAATTGGATTAAAGTTGATAGAGTCTGAAGATTTTAACGTGAACAATATGCAGGCAACATCAAGCGTATGCAGTAATTCGGCGAATTCAGTTGAATTTCTCGAAATGTTAAGAATTCTAGAAGCCAGTAGGAGCGTAACAGTCGAACAATTTGCAAAAATTATACCAGATTATGACGGTATAACAGTTCCAATCAGAACGTGGCTGGAGAATTTCAACGAAAATGCGTCTGCGTACGATTTAACGGAAAAACAGAAGTATGTGAATGCAAGAAATAAGATGAGAGGAACAGCCAAATTATTCCTCGAAACAGTCAGCGTCTCAAACTATGAAGCTTTATGTGAAGCACTAGTCGAAGAGTTTGACGTGATACTTAGCAGTGCCGACGTTCATCAGAAGTTGATACAACGGAAAAAGAGAAATGAAGAGAATTTTCACGAGTACGTACTTCAAATGAGGAAGCTAGCAGCGCTAGGAACGGTGGAAGATGAATCAGTCATTCGATATATCGTGGATGGTCTAAAGGTACGTGACGACTTGAAATACCCTTTATATAGCGCCAAAACTTTTAAAGAGCTGCGAGATCGTTTCGAAGTTATACAGCAGATGAGCGGCAATCAAATCAACAACCTGGTAGAGCAAAAGCAAAACTACGCGAAGCCAGCGCAGAAGGGCAGAGACGGCGGCAGCGAACTGCGTGGAGTTTCGAAACAACATTGTTTCAACTGCGGGTCAACTTCACACATACGGTCACAATGCGAAGCAGAGACAAAATGTTTCAAGTGCAATGGTAGTGGGCACATTGCAAAAAATTGTGACAAATCGAACGGGAAGAGGACAGTAAGCATAATAACGAATGACAAGAGAAACAAGAGAATGCAGATCAACAACAAATATTTTTCATGTCTGATTGATACTGGCGCAGATGTATCGCTGATGCAGCAAACTGTGTATGAGAAACATTTTAGCAATTTGGAATTGAGTAAAAGTTCGGCGAAATTGTATGGTTTGGGAAATGTAACAACTACGGTTAAAGGTGCACTCAAAGCAGAAGTTTTGGTGGATAAGATAAAATCCGATCATACATTCCTTGTTATAGCTGACAGCAATATAAGTTGCGAGGTGATTGTGGGCTACGATTTCATTCAGCAATTCCAATTGGAATTTAATTCCGATGGGTATTTTTTTTCTGGAAAAATTTATCAGAAGCACGATGGGACATTTCAGTGTGTATACAATGTTGTAGAATCGGGGCAAGAAATTGACGTTGCACCACAGTACAGAGAAGTTGTAATGAAATTAATCAATAATTATAAACCGGTTGCTAACCCTGCTGTACACCCTATTCAATTAAGAATTGTAACAAAGGGAAATCTACTAAACTTTAATGAGAGTCCAACTCGAATGTCTGGAGCAGAGCGTGGCGTTGTTAAAAAGCAAATTGAGGAATGGTTAGAAAAGGGTATGGTGCGTGAATCCACTGCAAATATAGCTGGCAAAGTCGTCCTAGCAAAAAAGAAAGATGGCAGTTATCGTGTTTGCATAGACTATAGGAAACTGAATGCCAATGTTTTAAAAGACCGATTCCCTGTACCGATTATTGACGAGGTTTTAGAGAAAATGCAGTCAGCTAGATTTTTTTCAGTGATGGACCTGAAAAATGGTTTTTTCCACGTCCCTATCGAAGAAAGTAGCCAAAAGTTCACGGCATTCGTTACGAAAGAGGGTTTATATGAATTTACTAGGGCACCATTTGGTTTCTGCAACTCACCTGCGGTGTTCGTTCGGTACGTTATGTATATTTTTCAACAGCTTATAAACGAGGGAATAATGGAAATGTATGTAGACGACATAGTAGTTTTTGGTCAAACAAGCGATGAATGCCTTACAAATGTGCGAAAAGTGTTGCAAACAGCAGAACCTTACGGCTTGCAAATTAAATGGGCTAAGTGTAAGTTCTTAAGAGATAAAATAAGCTTCTTGGGGCACGAAATTCAGAATGGCAACATATGGCCAGGTAAAGATAAAATAAAAGCTGTTACAAATTTTCCTATGCCGAAAAATATTAGAGGAGTTCAAGCGTTTTTAGGATTAACTGGATATTTTAGAAAGTTTATCCAAAATTATGCAACTAAAGCTAGGCCACTAACGCAGTTATTGAAAAAAGATGCAGCATTTGTAATGGGTGTCACAGAACAGCAAGCAGTACAGAAGTTGAAGGCAGCACTTACTCAAGACCCCGTTTTAAAGATTTTCAAACAAAACGGAAAAACTCTACTTCATGTCGATGCATCAAAGCATGGCTTTGGGGCAACATTGGTGCAGCAGCATGAGAGCAAGTGGCATCCGGTGTTTTACTGGAGCCGAAAGACGTCACCACAAGAAGAAAAACTTCACAGTTACTTTCTGGAAGTGAAGGCAGCATATCTAGCGACGAAACGTCTTCGTCATTATTTGATGGGTATACGGTTCGACTTAATAACAGATTGCGCAGCGTTTAAGCAGACAGCTGCCAAAAAAGATGTGCCACGTGAAGTAGTTCAGTGGCTCATGTACTTACAAGATTTTGATTTTAATATTGAGCATCGTTCAGCAGATAGAATGAAACACGTAGATACCTTAAGCCGCTATCCGGTTATGGTAATCGAGTCACACATAAAAGCAAAAATTCGTAAAGCGCAGCAAAATGATGAACATCTGAAGGCAGTAACTGCAGTTCTCGAACAGAAACCTTACGCTGACTATGTTTTGAAAAACGGAGTTTTATTTAAACAATTAAAGGGCCTAGAACTGCTCGTTGTACCACGAAGTATGGAAAAGGAAATTATAAGAAATGTTCATAACTTCGGCCATTTCGGCACACAAAAAACGATTCACGTAATTCAACAAGATTATTTTATACCGCATCTCGAAAAAAAGGTAGCGCAGCATATTTCGAATTGTATTGAGTGCATAGTACATAATCGAAAGTTGGGAAAGCAAGAGGACTTCCTGCATTGTATTGACAAGGGTGACTCTCCACTGTCTACTATCCATATAGACCATTTGGGAATTTTAGATCCTACGGCGAAGAATTATACGTATATTTTTGCGATTGTTGATGGATTTTCGAAATTTGTTTGGATATTTCCGACCAAGTCAACGGACGCAGAGGAAGCAGTAAAGCATTTAAAAACATGGACTACAACATTTGGGAATCCGCAACGAATTGTGAGCGACAGAGGATCAGCTTTTTTATCAAATTTATTTAAAGATTTCTGCAAGGAAAATAAAATTGAGCATATTGCAATAACAACGGGTGTCCCGAAAGGCAACGGACAAATTGAACGCGTCAATAGGGTTATACTTTCTGTGTTGGCAAAATTGTCAGCTAATAATTCAGTCAAATGGTATAATTATACAGCGATGGTGCAAAAAGCGATTAACGCACATGTTCATACAACAACAAAATTTACACCGTACGAAATTATGTTTGGTGTAAAAATGAGAAACGAAATGTCTGCCGATGTAATTAAGTTGCTCCAAGATGAAATGTTGGTCGCATTCCAAGGGGATCGCAACAAACTAAGAGAGGAGGCTCGAATCAATATCCAAGCCGCCCAAGAAGTGTATAAACGAAATTTCGACAGGAGGCGTAAAAGTAGTCAGGGATATCAAAAGGCGGATTTGGTGGCGATAAAAGTAACACAGTTTTCAGATAAAAAGTTGGGGAACAAGTTCATCGGGCCTTATAGCGTGGTCAAAGATAAAGGTAATGGGCGGTACGAGGTTGAAAAAGCAGCCGATTTCGCTGGGCCGCACCTTACTTCTACCAGCGTCGACAATATGAAGCTTTGGGCGCATTATGCAGCTGAGAACGACGGGTCATCTGGGGCAGATGACGAACAGGATGACCGAATGTGACAAATGGCAACCCTGCGAGGAGCAGAAGTCAGCAGTGAACAAGCGAGCAGTTATTGTGAAGCCGCCGTAAAGCAACGACGTTCAGTTTTGACAATACAAACGCTGTAAACCATAAGTTTTATTCTTAATTTTTTACCAAAATACAAATTTGACAATTACTCATTGTTTCATTTTTACATACATATATACATACAAGTAAGGCACAGTAAACATTTATAGTTTTCAATAAAAAATGTGAATTATTATTTTTTTTTGACAACGCTTCGAGGCTCTTATTCTCGACTTCTAACATTTGTTGTTTTATTTCATTTTTGGCCGCATTCAAGCACTCCATATTTCTATGGTGCCTACGCGTTTCTTCCAGGTCGGCGGCTTTCAGGTCGCACATTTTTTCCAGTGCCGAACACATTCTCTGCATAGTCGAAGCGAGATTGTCTAGCTTCATATCTTGCTGTTCAAAATGCTGCAGACTCTTTGCTTGGAAGTCCTTTTGAAGCGCTAGCTGCTCTTTTAGAAGATCTGCAGTACTTGTACCGACTCGCTTTTGGACAGTTGGTGCACGTCTCGTGAAAGAAGGACTGCAGTTATCCGACAGCATGGATACGTCCGGATCGGGTCCACTATTCTCTGCCTCGACAGTAGCAGGTAGTCCCACACTTACTGTGCCTGGGATACCGTGTGTGCTGGTCTCTAAAGCGGTCAGTCTGATTACTTCTTCTTCCATCTCATTAAAGTGGTGCTGCTTATAGCGGCCACCGCCAGTTGTTGTTTGCTCCCTCTTGTTTTCTGACAATTTTCGCTTTATATAAGCCTTCCAATCTAACCACACCTGAAATAAAAATATGTTGTGCAAACGGTTAATGTACTTATATACAGCCCTTTATTACCTTTTTCCAGCTTGATACATCTTTGGTCGGTAGGCCTATACTATTAAGCTGCTTCGCAACATTTTGCCAAAACTCGGCTACCTCTTCCTTCGAGCATTTGGAGAACCCCTGAGCAATTTCTGGCTTCTCCTTTATTAGTTCCAACAAACTAGCATACTGCTGACGTGTTGTTACAACTTTGTACCTGTAAAAATCCAATAAAAGTTCATATACTTAAAAAATTCCTTTTTGTTTATAGTTCAGTTAATATAGGACTTACATTTTACAGCTTTCGTATTTTTCTCCTTTTAAATTTTCTTTTTATTACTACTTCTAATTTTTGTCCGTTAGTCTAACGTTGTCGTAGAAAAATTGTACGAAACGGTAAGATTTGACGTTACGAGTGTATTCAGTGAATGCTACTCTACGAATTTCGAATGTGCGTTCGGAGCTATTCGAATTGTATGATTAAAATTTCTTAGTTTCTACGAAAAACTGTCTACGACGGATTCTATGATAGGGCTGGTTATCAAAAGAAATATCAACAAAATGGTTCGAGGACATCAAAAAATTCAATCGCAGGCAAAGGTTCAAGAAAAACAAATCCAAATGAAAAAGCAACAGGGTCACAGTGCCAACGATCAAAAGAAAGTTTTCTTTACTGATTAAAAAAAGCTAATAATATGTGACCAAAACGAATAAAATCCAATGTAAAAATTTTGTAAAAATACTAAATGAAGTGGTTTGCTACTGCCGTGCTGCTTTGCTTCCGATGGCTACTAGTGTTTTATTTTTGTTTTTTGCATAACAGGTAAATTCTTACATACATATAAGAGTAACGTCCACTGTTTGATGTGCACTGTAGTAACGTCTTTGCAAAATGGAACCAGAAATGGTTCGTAGCTTAGCTAGCGCAAATTCTTAACCAAGTTTCTATAGCTGCTCTGGTGTAGATGCCGTGGCCGGCGGCGTATGAAAATGGCTGTTCTAAAGTTTAATTTGCTTTACAAGGTAACTGCGCAATTAATAATTAACATGCACAGTTACCAAAATTTACTTTTATGTAGGACAGCTAACAGAGGCGTTTTATGTTTCCAGCTATGCAATTTTGCTATTAGCAAAATTAGTGAATATACTTTGTAAGCCACACATTTATGATGATGAGCCACAGTTTGATGTCAAATGTAGCAGCGAAACACTCTGAGTAGTTTCTCCATTGTAACAAAACATTCGCAGGCACAATTACACATGCACAGTTTGAGGTGAAATATAGTAGCAAAAACACTATTGTGCTGCGCAGATAATATTCAAATATTCAAAGTGGTGGTTTATGTATTCGTTGGAAAAATTTAAAATAAACACTTACCAACTAAATAAACCATCAAAAACACAAACCAAAAGAGAAAAGGGGCATAGAGAAAGGGCAATGCGTCACTTCCGTCAGCGTACGTCAGATTTTACTACCCATATTTTGAAGTGAAAACTTCTTTAGAATCGTTGGGAGTGATTTGAGAAAAAGTGAAACGAAAAAGCGACCATCTTGGCTACGAATATTACATATAAACGTAGCGACGAACTAAATAACTTTTAGGCCAGCACCGACAGTATGGCGCGATAGCTAGCGAGCGGCTAGCAATGTGAGCTTCCGATCCAAAATTCTTAGTTCGAATCACAGGAAAAAAAATTTTTTTTTAAAATTTGCATTGTAGGACATTTCTGATTATTTATTGAAAACAGTTTTTTGGCTTTTCTATTTTTGGTTTAGATACTGAAAGTCAGTTTAAGTGAATCGGGGGTAAATATTTCGTACATTAATTTTTGTGAGCGTGTAATTCTCAAAAGGTTTATTAGAAAATGTATTGACTAGGTAGTTTGTTGGTTGTGTATGGTTATCGCTTCTCGGCCTTATGGCTAAGATCCATGATGCAAAGAATAATTAAATGGCACGTATCATGGTCCCTTTACTTTGCGCTCAGCGAATTTGACAACTAGTTACGTGATTTTAGCTCCAGTATGGCCAGATTACCATTTTCGTAACTTGATTTAGCATTTTTTTTTGTTATTTTTATTATTTTTTGTCTCGGAGTTTTAGTTTTTTAATAATTATTTAAATAATTCACTCAGTTTTATTTAGCTTTACTTTTTTTTAACATCTGGTGGCATTGCCCACGATTGCCGGTGTTGTTGGTGTTCTTCTGCTTTCGGCAGTCAAATCTCTCTCTCGCTACTGCAGAGTTGCCTAGCTTTGGATATAAAAACGCACTAAATGCCCATTTAAAGAAAATAAAACACGAAATTTTTATTGTGTTAAGTAAGAACTTTGTATGCGTGACAAATTGTCTGTAGAATGTACATTTTTTTAAAATAAATGTGTTATGCTTATGTACAATTTAATTTATGAGTTTTTTTTTGTTAAGCGAAATTCTTTTGTTAAGGGAACGACTTTTTTGCTATATTTGAAGTTATGTAACTAGATAAGGTACTCTTTTTGTAAAAATGTCAGTATGGTTTCTTTAGTATTTTCTGGTATTTCGTTGCTTATTTTTACTATGAATACACCTCTTGATGCTCTATGTCTCACTAAGGATTGATGACCGGAAGAAACGATTACACCTCTATGGTTTCAATTCGCATTCAATAAATTCAAAGGCTTTTTAAAACATGTAAAAAGGTTTTCAATCTTAAGAAGAGTTGAGAGAGGGGCATTTAATATTTTTGCATAGCCTTAAATGGAGCCAAACATTAAATTTGCACTTTCAAATTATCAAATTTTATAAGAGTAAAAAAATTTTCATTAGCACTAAAATCTTCTCAGAGTGGCCTTTTTTAAACTTCTTTTGTATAATAATACAGTTTTTTTCAACCTAAAGTCTCGGTAGCCTTAAATTAAAAACAAAAAGAAACAAACACCAAACTTAAAAATTGTCGCATTTTCGGTATAAAAAAGCACTAAATTTATCTGCAAACGTGACGTCACGTACGCTCTGATGGGCGCAATCTTCTTTCTATCATTCTTGGCTAAGATCAAAGTTTCTTAAAAAACAGTCAAAGTATCAGAAAAAATTATTGAATAGACACAAAAACAACGTCTAGTCAAATAAGCCAGAGGGCTTAGCAAAGCTGAATGAAAAGAAGCTATGTTTACCTTTATTATCGACTTCTAAAAGCAACAGTGCTACTCCATCTATGAAAGAATGTTTACCTCCGCCACTAGTTACAAATTGCACAGCTCAAACTTGTATATCAAAACCAGAATTGGCACTTATCTCATAAGTGGCCCTTCCGAAAACTTTGATGAAAGATAACCGTTTTGATGCTGTTTCCAATCTCATCCGTGATGGCGTTCTTGATAATGTGCAAATACCTGTAAATGTGTCCCTGGGTCATGATAAGAAAGCATTTCCAGGAATGAAATTGTCAGCAGAACTAGATAAAAATAAACTAAATATCTTTAAGAAAATTTCTAAGCAGAAACCTTAAAAACCATTATCTCCAAATACGAATTGCATGGCTTCGGCCCAGATTTATGGTGGGAATGAGAGCCAATTTATCAATTTGCCTTGGGGAACCACTATAACGCCATCTCCAACATTATTGAATCGCTTGACGTCTGGCGATACGAATTCGGTTTCTCCTGAGGGATTGGAAAAATCTCCAAACATGCCTATTAACTGCGATCATGGTAGTGCTATAGATTTGGCAAGCAATATTAATAGTAGTAGCTTCTCAGAGGTTATGATGCCTTGTGTATTGAATAATTCACCACCGCAGCTTGACGAAGTTAATTAACCTAAAAAGCGAAGTCGTAAGCCAGGAAGTAAAAATTCACTGAAACAAGCGGTGGTATCACCTAATAACACAAGTCAAATGGCGCAGTTAAAGAAAATTAAAAGGCTAAAATCTGCCAAATACGCATATCCATTTCCGCTTGGGAATTTAGAAACTGCGAATTTTATGTTTAACAGAATGGAACTCTGCACTAGAAAAGAGGATAATATTCTAAATTTACCACATGTAGAAGGCATAGTTCCCAGAAATTTGTCCACAAATGTCAAAGAATACCGAAAAGAGCGCAAAAAAATAAAGTGAAAAATCAATCCTTGAATATGTCGACGAGTGAAAAAAACATATTAAAACAAGAAGCTGGAGTTCCAACAAAGGAAGAAGTTAACACTATAAATAAGAAACTGATGCGCATGGATATTGTTTTACAACCGCTAGAAGCGTTTAAGAAACCTTAATGGAAACGGATAAAGAAGTTGGTAAAGTAATTGCTGCTAAACTTGCACCTACATACAAATCGCCTACTAGCAAAAAGCGATCAGCTCCCCAGATGCCTCCTGCCAATCAAACTAATTCAAGTTATTATTACAAAACAACCTTTTAATTTCTAATTGAATTTATATTATTTTATTTATCAAACGAATTTAACTTTGCATTCCATAGAGTCAGAAAGCACCAGAAAATCGCTAGATTTCCTTCTGTCGCAACCAAGCGGAGAAAAAATCAAAAAAGGCCACTAAATACTCGAAAAGTACTAAAGACATTTATCCAAATCCAACAGCAGACTTATCTTCAATTGAGCTTTTTAACACTGAAAAAGGGGGAGTCGGAAAATTGGCAGGTGGGGCCGATTTAATACCGTTAATATCAACTGGATCAGCGTATTCTTCAAAAACTATACCTTCAACTAGTTTAACAGCGACAGTAGCGACACCTTTCGCTTTATTTCGGAGCTTTTGGTTTGTTTAATTATTATTAACGATATGAAGAAACCACAAGGAGAAGGAATAACTAATTTAATTGTGCAATTGGCTGGTAATAATAAACAGTGGGATACGCATTCGAAATTCGATATTACATTTTATAGTAAGTAATAAGAGGACTCACCTTTATGGACATACGCTTTTTTCTGTTAAATGAATGTACGGTTAATAATACTTAATAAACATTTTATTAGAATTATGTTACAAACCTGTTTTCTATGCCGGCATCTATTTTATTTAATTTTTACTTTAACGTTTTTCTTTACACTCGTAGAAATAATGATCTATTCCACAAAAAACACAGTATGGTTATTATCCAGGATTATTTTATAATCTCAGATTTTGGAGACAAATTTTTAATTACGGATTGGGAGTAAAGCACGAAAAAGTAGATAATCGTAGAACGTAATATTACATAAAGAAACAAAGTTTATCGTAGATTAAAGTTCTGCTTATAATGTCTAAGTGTATGAACCTAATTTAAAAATGATTACACATGTCTGTGATCAATACATCCGCCTTTTGAATTACAGTACTTCGCTTTTGTTTTTATAAATTATCATTAAGAATAAAAATGAAATTTTTGTTTGTGTTTATATTATTTTTTGCATAAGTTCAATAATTGATGTACATAAATACAAAAAGTTTTATTTATTAATAATGGAGCCAATATATATCGACAGGTAATCCCCTCGACCTATTTACAACAACTTATATACTTAAAGATTAAAGTGTTGCTCATAATGTCTGAGTGTAGTGTCATTAAGAATTATTACACCCATCTTTTATTTATTTTACAGTATTTTGCTTTTTTATAAATTATAGTTAAGAAATAGTATGGAAATTGAACATTAAATTATTTTTCATTTTGCATTAGTTTAATAATGAAAATTGAAATTTAAATTTACAATGAAAAGGAACAATATTCATTTACATATACGGGGGCCGCCTTAGCCGAATGATGAGTACGTTACTACTATTCGGGAGTGCATAGGTTCGAATAGTAGTACTTGCCCCTCGGCAGGCAATGGCAAACCTCCGAGTGCATTTCTGCCATGAAAAAACTCCTCATAACAAACCACTTGCCGCTTGAAATCGACTTAAAACTGTAGGATCCCCCATTTGTGAAACGGCATTAAGCCACACACCACAAATAGGAGGAACTCGCCCAAACATCTAACAGAAGTGTGCGCGCCAATTATTTATGTTATGCTTATATCACTACATATCGTCCCCTTAGTATAACAATAGCCTATGTGCTCATAGGCTATTATTTTTTTATTGAATTTTTGGATTCTCCATCGTCGATTTTATATGTGGTCAAAATTTGGTCAAATTCTAGTTCCACAAAGTGGGTCAAAACGTCAGTCAAAAAATAATAAATACTTACAGACATAACGAGATTTGAGTGAGAGCTACATTCGACAAAAAGTTTGAAATTCATTTTCTCAAAACATCAAAAAATGTATAGGCTATTTTAATACTAAGGGGACGATATTATAAAACAAAGCCGCTTTTTCTGTCCCTATGTCCACGTAATCGCTTAAATCTTTAAAACTACGCAACGGATTTTGATGCGGTTTTTTTTAAAGATAGATTGATTGAAGAGGAAGGTTTATATCTATATAATGTGAAGAAATATATAAAGGGGGCGTGGCAATCGGTCAAAATGTGGCAAAAAAACATAATTTTTTTGTTTTCACGGCCATAAATCATAAACGAATCAACCAATTAAAATGAAACTTTCTTAGAGTTTAACTTTGAAATATTTACTTTCGTTCTGCATAAAAAAAAAAATTGATATATTTGTTATTTAACCAAAATTGTTTAAACAAAAGCAGCTCTTTTTCCAAAAAAAGCTGTTTGTGTGTTTGTTCGCTGTCAACCGAATGAAGCAACAGGCGTTAAGCGATAATCTCACCACACCTCATTAATGTTGAATTACATCGTATGGTGACGTATGTATGTATGTATTTACGAATCGCTCGCATTATTTCATTTCGGACGTATGTACATATGTATCTATGTATGTACTGAATTCCATGTAATTATATGCACATACAATTTTACAGCGAAATAAAACGCTATTTTCACGTTCTATATTAGTAATTCCCACATAATTAACACGTTCCCTGTCTGCTGAGCCACATATGGTTCAGGAAACGTGCGCCTGATAAGCACTGATACGTTCCTGAGCCATATGTGCGTCAGGGGGTATATAAACCACATGTGTTTCATGAACGTGCAGAAGCAAAAATGTCCCTCTACGCTCATGGACCATATGTGTTTCAGGTAGAAATACCCTACATCCGTTTTTTTTAATTATTAGTTTTACAGCGAAATAAAACGCTATTTTCACGTTCTATATTAGTAAATCCCACATAATTAACACGTTCCCTGTCCGCTGAGCCACATATGGTTCAGGAAACGTGCGCCTGATAAGCACTGATACGTTCCTGAGCCATATGTGCGTCAGGGGATATATAAACCACATGTGTTTCATGAACGTGCAGAAGCAAAAATGTCCCTCTACGCTCATGGACCATATGTGTTTCAGGTAGAAATACCCTACATCCGTTTTTTTTAATTATTAGTTTTACAGCGAAATAAAACGCTATTTTCACGTTCTATATTAGTAAATCCCACATAATTAACACGTTCCCTGTCCGCTGAGCCACATATGGTTCAGGAAACGTGCGCCTGATAAGCACTGATACGTTCCTGAGCCATATGTGCGTCAGGGGATATATAAACCACATGTGTTTCATGAACGTGCAGAAGCAAAAATGTCCCTCTACGCTCATGGACCATATGTGTTTCAGGTAGAAATACCCTACATCCGTTTTTTTTAATTATTAGTATTATATAAAGCTATGACTACAAAAAAACTAATTATTCAAAAAACGCTGTTGGACGTGTCGGTCAATTTTGCATTTTTGTATTGGGACAGGGAACGTGTTAAAATACAGTTTTTGAATAGTTTTTATTGATTCGGAGCGCGTTTAGTTTGCTATCGATTCCATACAATAACATTTTTTGTCATTTACTTTTTACGACAACTAATAGCTTATTTTCGAAGTGATTTCAGCAAATAGGTACATCATTAATCCTTAACCAATTAAATACCTTAAATACATTGTTGTTTTAATATAGATCTATGTATATGACTCTTTACAGCATATAATTGAAAAAAATATTTTTCAAGATATTACATCAGTAATTATCTTTTGTTTCTAAATGGTAAGTATTTACATATTTTTAACTGCGGCACGTACTAATAATATGACAATTTGTGGATAGGTAATCATACATATAGAACTGAGTAAATTTTCACAAAAATTATAAAGTCATGGCTGGAAGACGTCGTCGTTCGAACATAGGTCGTAGTACAGTGGTCGCCAGAAGACTACGTTCAGCAAGAGATGAAAAATCGTCAACGGAACGTGAGGCTCGCCGCAGTCAGATGCGGGATAGATATAGAGCTGAGAGAGAGAGGGAATCTTCAGTAGAGCGTCAGGTTCGTTGCAGCCGGGATCGAGATAGGCATACGGTTCAGAGGGACAGAGAATCGTCAGCAGAGCGTGAGGCTCGACTCAGTCAGCTTCGGGATAGATATAGAACTCAGAGAGAGGGAGAATCTTCAAGAGAGCGTGAGCTTCGCCGCACC
This sequence comes from Anastrepha ludens, assembly GCF_028408465.1. Taxonomy (NCBI): domain Eukaryota; kingdom Metazoa; phylum Arthropoda; class Insecta; order Diptera; family Tephritidae; genus Anastrepha; species Anastrepha ludens. The sequence goes on from NC_071504.1 coordinate 5,768,477, forward strand.
CGAGATAAGGACAGACATCGAATAAAGAGAGCCAGAGAATCATCAGCACGAGTTACTAATTCATGGGTGAGTAAAGAAAATTCGGCCATGAATTATGATCCTTCGATTTCTTACAAGGACGACCGAATAGTATCAATAGGTACTATGTCAGTAGTGTGTGAACATTGCTTCGCATTGAAATTCAAGGACGAATCGAAAGGTATGTGTTGTTTACAAGGAAAAGTCAAATTAGAAGAAATTCTCCCTCCACCTGAACCACTTCACTCTCTTCTTACGGGTGATCATCAGAAATCTAATCATTTCATACGCTATATACGCCATTACAATAACGCATTTCAAATGACCTCTTTTAAGAGTAAGCAAGTCGTTGAGCGTGGCTTCATGCCTACATTTAAAATTCAGGGCAAGTATACCACTTAGCTGGGAGCTTGCTACCACTTCGACCCGATGATCACAAATTCCTGCAAATATATTTTATTGCAGATCCAGATACACAAGCATCTACGAGGTGTTCAAGTGTTGCACGGCCAATTGATAGAGATTTGATTAGATCTCTCCAAGATATGTTACATTCTCATAATTGCTACATACAGTCTTTCAAAACTGCGATTGAGAGTGTTCCAGCAGATACTCCTGACTTTAATGTCGTAATCCATGCAAATAAAGTTCCTGTTGGAGAACACAGAGGACGATACAATGCGCCTTCCACGAGTGAAGTAGCAGTGGTGATAGCCGGACAGCAATTTGACAAAAGAGATATTGTATTGCATAGTCGTGATGATAATTTGCAAAAAATTTCAGAGTTACACAGATCTTATGACAGCTTACAATATCCTTTGATGCTATGTCGTGGAGAAAATGGTTATGCTATTAATATTTCTCAAGTTGACCCAATCGGTGGTACACCTCTGCGTAAAACAGTGTCATGTATGAACTACTATTGCTACCGTATAATGACAAGACGTAATGATTTCAACACTTTGCTTAGATATGGAATGTTAACAAACCAATACTTGGTAGATCAATATGCTAAAATTGAATCTGAGAGATTGGCCTACATCCGTAATAATCAAACTAAATTGAGAGCCGAAAATTACGTTCATCTTCAGGATGCTTTACAGGCGAATGAACACCACAACGGCATTGGGCAGTTGGTTATACTACCTTCATCATTCACAGGTGGACCTCGATATTTACACGAAAAATCGCAAGACGCCCTGGCTTACGTCAGAAAGTACGGCAAACCTGATTTATTTATAACTGCAACATGTAACCCAAATTGGTCGGAAATCAGAGAAAATATTAACACCAATTCACCACAAGACAGATACGATATAGTTAACAGAGTCTTCCATTTAAAAGTACAGAAAATTCTGCACCTCATTAACAAGTCTCATATATTCGGTCCGCCGCACTGTCATATGTACACAATAGAATGGCAGAAGCGTGGCTTGCCACATGTACACCTGCTGGTGTGGTTAGTGAACAAAATTAGACCAAACCAAATTGACAGGGTTATTTCAGCTGAATTACCGGATAAAGATGAAGATCCTATCCTATACGAAATCGTAAAGAAACATATGGTACACGGCCCTTGCGGGACTTTAAACCCGAATTCTCCATGTATGCGAGATTCTAAATGCACCAAAAAATTTCCGAAGTTGTTCCAAACTGAAACAATTACTAGCGATGATGGATACCCCAAATATCGTCGACGATCGCCAGAAGGGGGTGGGCAAATTGCTACCGTCCGAAACATTGATATTGACAACCGATGGATCGTTCCCTATAATCCGCTCCTTTTGAAAATTTTTGATGCCCACATCAACGTGGAGTTGTGCAATTCAATAAAGTCAATCCAATATGTTACTAAGTACATTAATAAAGGCAGTGATCAAGCCACTTTCAGCATACAATCACCAAATGAAGTGGAAATATATCAGTCTGGACGTTACATCTGCAGCTCTGAAGCTGTATGGAGGATTTTATCATTCGAAGTGCACGACCGGTCTCCCACAATTGTCCACCTTGCAGTTCATTTAGAAAATGGACAAAGGGTATATTTTACTGAGAACAATATACAAGAAGATATTAATAACCCGCCGGATACAACATTGACAGCATTCTTCAAGTTATGTGCTCAAGATGATTTCGCGAAAACACTGACATATGACAGAGTTCCAAGTTACTATACATGGAACCAGAGTTCTAAAGCTTTTCAACGGCGAAAAAAGGTACTGCGGTTGATGGTTTCCCCGGAGTAAAAAAAACGGATGCTCTTGGCAGAGTCTATGTGATTCATCCCAACAACAGCGAATGCTTTTATCTGAGAATGTTACTTCATATTGTAAAAGGCCCGACATCCTTTGCTCACCTAAGAACTTTACAAGGTGTTGTTTACAATACTTATCAAGCAGCATGCAAAGCTATGGGGCTCTTGGAAGACGATTCTCACTGGGAAAATACATTATCAGAAGCAGCTGTTTGTAGTTCAGCTACATCATTAAGATATTTATTTGCCGTCATAGTAGTGTTTTGTCAAGTAACTGATTCTGTTAGTCTATGGAATAAATTTCAAGAAAATATGGCCAGTGATATTCTGATTCGGCGACGGCAAGAGTCAAATTCTGTTGATGTACAATATGACCAAAACATATTTGACGAAGCATTATTTGAATTAAACAAAATAGTGCAATTACTTTCGGGTAAAACGATCAAGGATTTTGGGCTGCCGATGCCAGCTAATACTACTAACTCTGATTTAACTAATAGCGCCGAGTACACAAGAGAAACATCATACGATCAAACGAGACTTTTACAAAATATAGCTCAAGATGAGCCACGATTAAAAATCGATCAGAAAAAAGTATTCACTGCATTACTATCAACAATTGATAACAATGAAGGGAAATTGTTTTTCCTTGATGCCCCAGGAGGCACAGGAAAAACATTTTTAATCAATCTGCTTTTAAAAAAAGTGAGATCTACCGGAAAAATTGCGTTAGCTGTTGCGTCATCCGGCATTGCCGCTACTCTTTTGGAAGGAGGCCGAACCGCACACTCTACATTCAAGCTCCCGCTGAAAATCGCAACCGATGATGATAACAGCGTCTGTAGTGTTTCTAGACAGAGCAATACAGGAAAATTGATGCGTGACTGCTCATTAATAGTCTGGGACGAAGCTACCATGTCAAACAAGACGTCTGTGGAAGCACTGGATAGGACAATGCGCGATTTGCGCAACAAAAATTCCCCTATGGGTGGATGTACAATTCTGTTCTCAGGAGATTTCCGTCAAATCCTACCAGTTGTGACTCGAGAAACACGTGCTGACGAAATAAATGCTTCGCTAAAAAGATCCCACCTTTGGTCGCATGTCAATAAATTAGATCTTAAAACTAATATGAGGGTTTCGTCATCTTCACGTGAGAACAGGCTATTTCCAGAGATGCTACTAAAAGTTGGCAATGGAGAATTAATACAAAGTGAGGGAAGGATTAACCTAGAAAACCTTTGTGTTTTGATAGACAACATCCAAGAGTTAGTCAACAATGTCTATCCTGACATTGATAACATAAGTTATAAGACAATATCTTGGTTTAAAGAAAGAGCTATTCTGTCACCAACTAACGAACAAGTAGATAAAGTAAATAACTTGATTATTTCAAAGATTGATGCGCCGACGAAAATATACTACTCGGTCGATACTGTTCTCGATTTGGAAGAAGCTGTTCAATTTCCTACAGAATTTCTAAATTCTTTGAACCCGTCTGGACTCCCTCCTCACAAAATGGAGCTGAAAATAGGTTGTCCTGTTATTTTATTAAGAAACCTAAGTCCACCTAAGTCCACCTAAACCTTGCAATGGCACGCGTTTGCTGGTAAAATCACTGAAAACTTTCATAATAGAGTGCACAATACTCACAGGATGTGGTACCGGAGAAGATGTATTCATTCCCCGAATCCCTCTGATACCATCGGATCTACCATTCCAATTTAAACGCTTACAGTTTCCGGTAAAGACATCTTTTGCAATGACCATTAATAAATCTCAGGGTCAAACCTTCAACGTTGCAGGCTTAGATTTGAGTGTTGACTGTTTTTCACATGGCCAACTGTATGTCGCTCTTTCAAGAGTAACCTCTAGAGAAAACATGTTTGTATTGTCTAATGACAAGAAGGCTATGAACGTTGTATATAAAGACATTCTGTAATATAGTAATTGTTGTAAAAATAAAATAAATAGATATGTAAAAATGCAAAAAGTTAATATGCAAAAATGTAGGGTATGAATTTAGATATCCCAAAGATAGCAGGAAATCTTCATGCTATAAAAAAAGGAGAATTGTTTTACTCCAAATTTAACGCGTGCATGCCACGGGCACTAATGAATAAGCCACAACTACTGGATCGATTTTAATAATTTTTTCAGTGAGTGACATAGGGTATATATTTTATACCCGTGCGAAGCTGGGCGGGTTGCTAGTATATAATATAAGAATATTTTCGTTTGCTGCACTTTTTGGGGAACATTCAATATACTGCCATTAAAAAAAGGATTTAAAAGGGGAAAAGAGAGGGGTATCTTCATCCTCCGGAGGTTTAAGGCGAAAAGGTAGTGTTGCCAGATACCTCAAAAGAGAACGAAGTTCATATGGAGGTAGAATTGTATAGAGAAGTTTGTGAATTTATTAGTATTTTTATTTTAAATTGCAGGCATCTAGAAACTAAATATTGTTGTACATTAAAAATAATTGTTAACCGTGTTTAAAATTGAACCTAACGGCGACTACAATTAAGACGATTAAGATACTAATTATGATATGTCGAACGAATTGGCTACAATTGATTATAAGAGGATATTGTAAATTGAGTATATCTCACAGCTCAGAGGAGTTATATGCCCTCGCCTTACAGATGACTTTATTAAAATAAGAAGTAAATACTTATAAGGAAACTAATTGGTACTTCCAACAATAACTTTCGGCCGGTGATGCCACGCTTCAATATTGTTTTGTGTTCTAGGAAACGTTTCTGTTTGCGATGCATTATGGTCATGCACTGACCAAAACTCGGGAGAATATTTGGAATTATTATTATTTATATTAATACTAGCATTTCCCAGTGGGCTTCGCACCACCATACATAAAATGTTTTTTTATATCGCAAGAAATTTTTCATATTAAGTTTTCTTTATAGAACTCGTAAAATGTTTAAACAGTTGAATTAGTTGATTTTTTTCATTCAACATAGTTTCTAAAGATGTCACAATAACCTTTTCTGTACTTTTTTAAAATTTGATTGTGGTGGTCACCTACATATATACAGGTAAGGTGAAAGAGCCGATAAAAACTTGTAATTAAACTTTGATTCTTTAATTTCCATTTAAATTTTTTACGCTAAATAAATTATGCTAAAATAAATAAAGTTAAAAATGCTTTTCCAGTTCCTCCTGGAGCATTAAATTTTTTATTATATTTGCGTCCAAAATCACTTGCAATTCGATAAAAAATTTATGCGAAAGTTGATTGCATCGCAAAATAAAATTGTTTTCTTGAGGGCGAATCATTAATCGATACGAATAAAAATTCATCGCACTGACGGTTTTCGTTGATTTTTGACCTGCGATGCAAAAATTAATTAGCGTATGAAAATTATTTAAAAATCATATTTAAACAAAAATAAAATGTGTATGTACCAGTTGTTGGATTTCTCATTGGTATGTTGATATGATAGCCATCGTCCCCTCTCTAAAACAAAATGGGGTATTGCAATGCATCATAACAGCGATTGAGTTCTGAAATACGTTGTTGCTCATTTCTACGATACAAAACAATATCTCGTGGCTGAAACTGTTCACCAACCACAACAATAGCTACTTCATCAATCGTTGGTACATTGAATCGTCTGGCGTGCTCCCAATTTGTGTTTTATCGGCTTTTATTATGATTTTGTGGCCATCGGTGGGCATCAGATCGAGTGCCACTTTGAACAATTTCACCAATTCATTGTGTTGATGGAACATTGTTTGCAATTCATTCACGATTGATCTTTTCGTATTCGTCGAAATTGCACAGCGCTGATCTAATTCACGATTCTCATCACTAATAAAATATATTTGCAAAAATTGATGGTCACCATCTGGGAATGGTAGCAAAGACCCAGCTCTATGGTATATTTGACCTTGAATCCGTAAAGTTCGAGAAATATATGTAGATAACGGATCTGAATTTTTAAAAACATTTTAACTGGTTGTAGTACATAAGAATGCAATCTCTTAACCTAAAGGCGAGTTCCCAATTGGTCTATATCTGGAGTCCTTAGTTACCCAGAGAAAAGAAAAGTCCTCTTTCATTAGCATTTATCAACAACTTACAATGGATACTCATGTGGTTCAAACACATCCTAGGGTTATCCAGGTCCACGTTTTGGTCTATATCTCGAGACCCTAGTTACGGAGGGGCATTAAAAATACTCTATACTATAGCAATCATCAACAGCTCCCATTTGCTACCCATATTGTACGAACACATCCTTAAGTTATCGGGGTCCACATTTTGGCCGATATCTCGAGACCCCAGTCACGGAGCGGCATCAAAAATACTCTATACTATAGAATTATCAGCAGCTTCCATTTGCTACCCATATTGTACAAACACATCCTAGGGTTACCCGGGTTCACGGTTTGGCCTATTTCTCGAGACCCTGGTATCCGATTCTTAAAATTTCAAAACACAAACCATCTACTGAATAGTCCAAACAAAGCCTAAAAATTTGGTTTGGATAGGTGAGCCCGTTCTTGAGTTATAAGATTACCAAGGAAATGTAACTTCTTTTTATATATATAGATAATTTTTACAAACCAAACTAGTAATTTTTTTACACTTTCATCATCGCAGTTATTAAGTAATGTTTGAAAGTAATTCGGTATTTCGCTTGGCGGTACGAAAGCTAAGCTTTTAATCATTCGGACTTGCAGTGCGAATTCCACCGAAGTCCCATATTTTTGAGCCAATCTATACATAAAAAGAACATATTATTACTTAGTATACATACACAACCATAAAATAGGCTTTAATTACCTCTCCTTCTGAACCCTTCGCCATATTAGTTGTCCAAAATGGAACAAACAGCCACGTAAATCAGTATTTGGGAAACATTGCTTAATTGCCGATATGATACCCATTTCGAAATCGCAAATTATACGCTGAGGGCATAAATTTAGTTCATGGTTACCTGCAATCGTCAGCAACTCGTTAAAAACAGTGACATATGACTTCAACGTTTTTTTGCTCATCAAGCAAAAAACGAGAGGCACGATTTCGCCATGTACTCTGCCATGTATGGAAAAAGTGGAAAGTTCCATCAACAGCCCAGCAGTCACTGCTACTCAGCATTTCCAATGAAGATTTTGTCCCCAATATTATAAAAAGTTCATCATCGACCCACTTTTCTGCTAAGACAAAAAGCTCGCCTTCAAGGACATATAAATTAAGTGGCATATCAATATCGCCTACAGTTATTGGTTCTTTCAATTATATGTCCTTTGTTTTGTTATTCTTTCTAAATAATAGAAATACCCAACATTTCATTATTTTTATTTATTTTCAAAATTTTTATTTCGGACATTTTTATCAATATAACGTAAGGTTATGTTACCTTTATATATCCGCACGTGAATTTGCTACGGTTGCTTTATTTCAACTAACTATACATATGAAAACTAAGAATAACGGTTGAACAAAATGTACCTACATGGCTTGCTATGATTCTTACAATCATGGGTTGCTATGATTCCTACATATAATATTAAACCACGTTCTTTCACAAAAAGTCAGCACTTAACAGAAGGTAAACAAACAATATAAGAACCGTTGTAGACAGGTGTGGTGAAATTGTAATTCCTCATTTGTGATAGAAGTGTAATATAACCAATTTTCTATAGTAATAAAAATACTTAATGCTTATAATAGTGGTAAAGTACAGTTGCTCGAATTTGATCCATCTGGTATGCATCATAACGGGCATGCCTGGATATCAACGGCAGATATTATTATGGAGAGCGCATGTTACAATGTTCTGCTTTGATGATGCCACTCACTTCAAGCTCATTAATAGAACATATTCTATAAAAATATATGTATAAAAAATGTATATATAAATATATTTCGTGTAGCATACGCATACATGAGTGCATGATGTTTGAAAGCGTCATAGTTTGCGTTACTTTGCGCAAACTATTCTTGGAAATTGTTAATTCTTTTATATCATTCCTGTAGGGTATTTTTTTACCACCTACTTTCCGTAATTCCTGACTCGTTTGACTCATGTCAGCGTCGGTTCGGTGAAAATTAATGTGCTTAAGTAATGTTTGATTTGTTTAAAATGCAGCAAAACACAAACGCGGAACGCCAGGAGTTGATTACAAAAATGGAATTGCAAATAATTCCGGATATAACAAAAACGTAATAGCAAATACCGCGTTATAAAAGTGCCCTGTTTCTTCGAACTATTATCGCATTTTATAAATATTGTTAAGTGGAACAACCACGTTGTAAAAATTTATTAATTAAAACATGTTATCAAAAGAAATATCAACAAAATGGTTCGAGGACATCAAAAAATTCAATCGCAGGCAAAGGTTCAAGAAAAACAAATCCAAATGAAAAAGCAACAGGGTCACAGTGCCAACGATCAAAAGAAAGTTTTCTTTACTGATTAAAAAAAGCTAATAAAATGTGACCAAAACGAATAAAATCCAATGTAAAAAGTTTGTAAAAATACTAAATGAAGTGGTTTGCTACTGCCGTGCTGCTTTGCTTCCGATGGCTACTAGTGTTTTATGTTTTTTTTTTTTGCATAACAGGTAAATTCTTACATATAAGAGTAACGTCCACTGTTTGATGTGCACTGTAGTAACGTCTTTGCAAAATGGAACCAGAAATGGTTCGTAGCTTAGCTAGCGCAAATTCTTAACCAAGTTTCTATTGCTGCTCTGGTGTAGATGCCGTGGCCGGCGGCGTATGAAAATCGCTGTTCTAAAGTTTAATTTGCTTTAAAAGGTAACTGCGCAATTAATAATTAACATGCACAGTTACCAAAATTTACTTTTATGTAGGACAGCTAACAGAGGCGTTTTATGTTTCCAGCTATGCAATTTTGCTATTAGCAAAATTAGTGAATATACTTTGTAAGCCACACATTTATGCTGATGAGCCACAGTTTGATGCAAATGTAGCAGCGAAACACTCTGAGTAGTTTCTCCATTGTAACAAAACATTCGCAGGCACAATTACACATGCACAGTTTGAGGTGAAATGTAGTACCAAAAACACTGGGTAGCTGCTGTATGGTTTGTTGTGGCACTATTGCGCTGCGCAGATAATATTCAAATATTCAAAGTGGTGGTTTATGTCTTCGTTGGAAAAATTTAAAATAAACACTTACCAACTAAATAAACCATCAAAAACACAAACCAAAAGAGAAAAGGGGCATAGAGAAAGGGCAATGCGTCACTTCCGTCAGCGTACGCCAGATTTTACTACCCATATTTTTTTCATATCGTGGGCCTTATATATCGTTTCTTAGGTTGCAAACACAGTGCACGCTGAGACGAAGACGAAGATGAAGACGAAGCTGAAGACGAAAAACAGTGCAGAACAAATCGTATGAATTCGTTCGCTCGTACGCATAGTGCGCGCTGTGACGAAGACGAAGATGAAGATGAAACGCAAGCAATCAGCTTCAAACACTGCTGTACTGAATTTGAAGACGAATCGCTTGCTAGTTACCGTGGTTTTTGGTTTGTGGTTTGTTCTGTCTATGCTTTGGCACGTTAATTAAGTTAAGGCAGTCGATAAACAAGTAATTAAACGAGAAGTAATAATCAATAAAAGGCATAAAACTAAATATATTTTAAATTATTTTTTACCTTAACTTCACAATTAGCCTTTCAGCACATATAACACAGGCCGACAAAATTTAACCAACATTCAGACCCAGAAACCAGACTATATATTTCCGAAGGTTTATGATGCGCTGAATCCAAATCTGGCCTCAGAATTGCTCTATTAGTTTGAGTTTTCGAGATATCCTAACCTAAAAGTGCAAAAAACCCCATTTTTACCCATATTTGAGGTTATGTAGCCTTGCAGATGTTTTCTTTCACCAAAATTAAAGGATGGCATCTTTAAATACAATCCTTCTTTTTTCAAATGGCGTTTTGTTTGCTCAAATATCATTTTTTTTCGCAAAGATATTGCATTTTGAAATTTTCATGTTTCGAAATTTTCCTACACCTGAAAATCGATTAAGATAACATAGACATGATATAGTCGCTTACTAATTTTCTTGGGTTTGAGGGCCTGAAATATATGGATTAATAGTATGTAAATTTGGAGTTTGTGGGAAAGCCTGCTTGCGGTTATGTGGGTTAGCCTGCTCGCGGTATGATAGGGGTGGTTTCAGGGGTTAGGGCTGTGTGTGACTCGGTACCCAAAGGTTAGATAGTGTAGGGATGTGGTGAGTCAGCACACTTATGGTGTGAGACAAAATTTAAAGAAAAATAAGACTCAATTCAAGAAAATTAGTAATCGAATATATCATGTCTATGTTATCTTAATCGATTTTCAGGTGTAGGAAAATTTCGAAACATGAAAATTTCAAAATGCGATATCTCTGCGAAAAAAAATGATATTTGAGCAAACAAAACGCCATTTGAAAAAAGAAGGATTGTATTTAAAGATGCCATCCTTTAATTTTGGTGAAAGAAAACATCTGCAAGGCTACATAACCTCAAATATGGGCAAAAATGGGGTTTTTTGCACTTTTAGGTTAGGATATCTCGAAAACTCAAACTAATAAATTAATTTTAGTTATCAATCCGAATTTTGCATGGACAGAGAAGCAGATATTAGTTTAAATTATTTTGGATACTTTTCCTTGTAGACTAGTGTTATTTATGTTATCTAATATATATATACAAAAATTAAGCCGAAAAAAAGTGTGCATTTCTCCGGGGTAATCTCAGCAACGCGTGTAAGGAAAACAATGAAAGTTTCACACATTATTGGTGTTGCTTCTGTGAAGTTTGGTTGAAATCCGATAACGCGTGTGTGTGCGGTGCGTCGGTTAAGTGAGAGTGTTTGTGCTATTTGCCGCACATAGCATTCATTAGAATTGAATACATTTTGGTCGTGTGTGTCTGGGCCGATTATTATGAAATTTGGTATATATATATTTTTTTCCACGGAGAAGGTTAGTGTAATATGCTTATTGATTCCACTCGCCACCAGGTGGCGCTGCCGAAGGCCAAAACGAGGACCCGGGTAACCCTAGGATGTGTTTTTACATTGTGGGTATCAAATCAAAGCTACTGATGAGTGCTTTAATACAGAGTATTTTTTAGATCTCTGAGTGACCAGGGTCTTGAGATATAGCCGAAAAGGTGGACAAAGGTACCCTTGGATGTGTTTGTACAATATGGGTATCAGATGGAAGCTGTTGACGAAAGCTTTTAAGTGAAGTAATTTTTACTGCCCGTTTCCGGGATAAAGAAAGGAGATGGAGCTGGAGATGGAAGAGGAAAAGGAATAGCTACAGGAAATGGAAGAGGAATAGGAAGAGGAAGACCACTTATTATTAAAAATTAAAAAAAAAATTCTAAAAAAATTTTAAAATGTTACATATACGCTTATTATATAAATGTTACTCTGAAGTCAGTTATAGTGAAAAATTCATTGTATCATTGCCGGCGTGATTGGTGATCGTTTCCTTAATTTTTTGCAGAAAGGTTATGCTAATATGAGATATTACCTATATCATTCATATATTTACGTATTACATGTGTACACACAAATATACGGTTGAAGCAAATATACATATGTCAGCTTTTTTACTTCGCCTGGAAAAGTTTATATAAATTTAAGAAGAGTAAATAGAACTTATTTTATATCAGACTTCACGCAAAAAAGTCATTTGCACCTGAACACATAGCTGGGTTAACGCGGAGGGGAATAGAACAGTTCTCTTCTCCTTCTCTGCTTTTTCGTACACGACGAAGTGTATGTATCATAGATTGATGTTGTTGTTTATGTGTAAAGGGGAGCGCATCTATGCAAATGCAGAACGGAACAACGACGCGATCAAACTTTCTTTCTGATCTGATTTTCAAGCAAACAACAAGTGAGTATTTTTTCTCCAGAGAAAACCACGTTTTTAAAATTGTTTTCTGATAAAAACAACCATTTGAGTAAATATTTAGAATATTTTGCATCTATTTGATAGGAAACGAAGATTTACTGAAATATTTAAAAATTTTCACGCAAAATTGTTTCAAAATATTATATTATTTGCCACGATAAAGCCGGAAAAGAAAGAAGAATATTGTATACCAAAGAGGATTACAATAAAAAAAGTAATAAAGTAAATCACATCAAACGTTTTTTAATTGCTACTACTATTCAAAACTTCTTTCATTACTATTCATGCGCGAGAATTTTTACAAAAAACACACAGTACTTTTCGGCTTAATTTAATTAATTAATCTAGATTTTTTTAAAGACGACCAGCGGAACGGGCGAGTTTTCGCCAGTGCATATATATTATATGTAAGAATATTTTCATTTGCTGCACTTTTTGGGGAACATTCAATATACTGCCATTAAAAAAAGGATCTAAAAGAGGAGAAAGAGAGGGGTATCTCCATCCTAAAACCTTAAACCCACCCTCCGGAGGTTTAAAGCGAAAAGTTAGTGTTGCCAGATACCTCAAAAAAGAACGAAGTTCATATGGAGGTAGAATTCTATAGAGACGTTTGTGAATTTATTAGTATTTTTATTTTAAATTGCAGGCATCTAGAAACTAAATATTGTTGTACATTAAAAATAATTGTTAACCGTGTTTAAAGTTGAACCTAACGGCGACTACAATTAAGACGATCAAGATACTAGTTATGATATGTCGAACGAATTGGCTACAATTGATTATAAGAGGATATTGTAAATTGAGTATATCTCACAGCTCACAGCACAGCTCAGCCTTACAGATGACTTTATTAAAATAAGAAGTAAATACTTATAAGGAAACTAACTGGTACTGGAAGAAAAAATAATATGAAAAAGAATTAAATGAGAATTTTAAATTGAAAAAACATTCATCGAGAATCTCCATAATACATATATGTACTTTAATTTAATTTTTAGTTTAAATGCGATTTTTGGTGTAACTGTATACTAGAAAAGTTTATTAAATTATCATTTATGATACAATAGCTGATATAATAATTTAAATTGTGTTTCTAAACATTTAAGTCACTTTTTGTACACATACTAACCGATATGGAATATTAAAACATTTTTATGTTGTATTCAATTATTTGGCGAAGGAGAAATTATAAAAAAGGCGACATTGTATATTTAGCACAGAGGCAACAAGACACAAAGACTACTTGCAACAACAACAAAAATGTACATAATGTAAATTGTCTTAAAACGCTCGGAAGCATATTCATTCCCGGCGGAGATTATACCGCAAAAAATTTGACATAGTGTTTCAGATAAACAATTACCAAAGGAAACCCACTTATCAACAGCATATGTGTAAGAGCAGAAGGCTGTCTATTCAAAAGTATCTACTGTCTGACCCTCAGACAGTAAACAAATATCCCATTTGCTAAACGTTTTATACCTTGCCTTGAACTTTCTTTTAACCACTCGCCAATCATATCGACAACTCAAAGTTTACTACAGGAAATGATAAATCGATCACTGTATACTCATACCACAGACCGAAAGACGTAGCTGATGAAATTACATTGGGCAACTTTGAAAGTACCTTTAAAAGCAAGTGTCGAAATTGAAACAGCTATAGCATTTTTCAACGGCACGATAAATCAGTCAGTCCGACGGGGAAAACACAAGCAGAAAGTTTTCCTTACTGATTAAAAAAAAGCTAATAACAACAATCCAATGTAAAAAAATCAAGTGGTTCCCTGCTGCCGTGCTGCTTTGCTTTCGATGGCTACTATTTTTTCTTTGCATAACAAGGTAAAATCTTACATATAAAAGTAATATTTGCAACGAATTTTTACAAAGCGCAATTACAAATGAACCTTACCTGCCATTGGTTTAAAGCATTATAACTGATTAAATAAATGAAATCAACATTTAGTATTGTCCAAACAAGCATGCATATATATATACATACACACATTTTTGTAATGTAAGTTGCATATCAATACGATACTGCATCAATACCCACATTGGCTCATATTCTCCTCTTGTGTAAAAATGTCATTTGTTTGAGCATTTTTCCGTTGCTTCACAAGTACCACAAGAGTAATAGTGCAAATTAAAGTGTAAAGTGTTTAAATGAGAATTTGTAAAGAAATTATGAGAAATACAATTTAGTTAAACAAATTAAAGGACCAGTCCAAATTCTTGAACTTTTAGATGGCGGTAGATACGTCTTTTCGAATTCTAACTCCAAGAGAACTTATAAATACGCTTGTTCGGAGCCGCGGATGATCTGCCCTAATGCACCTGCAAATAAACAGTAGCATGCAAGCGCATATGTACATACATACAGATGTGTGCACATACATATTTTTCTTATGTATCCAAGAATGATAGAAAGAAGATTGCGCCCATCAGAGCGTACGTGACGTCACGTTTGCTGAGTTGTGCAGTATTGCCAACCATTTGCTCTTCGCAATAAATTTAGTGCTTTTTTATACCGAAAATGCGACAATTTTTAAGTTTGGTGTTTGTTTCTTTTTGTTTTTAATTTAAGGCTAGCGAAACTTTAGGTTAAAAAAAACTGTATTATTATACAAAAGAAGTTTAAAAAAGGTCACTCTGAGAAGATTTTAGTGCTAATGAAAATTTTTTTACTCTTATAAAATTTGATAATTTGAAAGTGCAAATTTAATTATTGACTCCATTTAAGACTATGCAAAAATATTAAATGCCCCTCTCTCAACTCTTCTTAAGATTGAAAACCTTTTTACACATTTTAAAAAGCCTTTGAATTTATTGAATACGAATTAAAACCATAGAGGTGTAATCGTTTCTCCCCGTCATCAATCCTTAGTGAGACATAGAGCATCAAGAGGTGTATTCATAGTAAAAATAAGCAACGAAATACCAGAAAATACTAAAGAAACCATACTGACATTTTTACAAAAAGAGTAACTTATCTAGTTACATAACTTCAAATATAGCAAAAAAGTCGTTCCCTTAATAAGAGTAAAGTCGTTCTTAACAAAAAAAACTCATAAATTAAATTGTACATAAGCATAACACATTTATTTAAAAAAAAACGCACATTCTACAGGCAATTTGTCACGCATACAAAGTTCTTTAAGTAACACAATAAAAATTTCGTGTTTTATTTTCTTTAAATGGGCATTTAGTGCGTTTTTATATCCAAAGCTAGGTAACTCTGCAGTAGCGAGAGAGAGATTTGACTGCCGAAAGCAGAAGAACACCAACAACACCGGCAATCGTGGGCAATTCCACCAGATGTTAAAAAAAAGTAAAGCTAAATAAAACTGAGAGAATTATTTAAATAATTATTAAAAAATTTATATTTTACAAAATTATAAACATGACATTTTAATTAGAACAGCTAGAAAAATGTCATGAAGAAAGAACTAAAACTCCGAGACAAAAAATAATAAAAATAACAAAAAAAAAAAAATGCTAAATCAAGTTACGAAAATGGTAATCTGGCCATACTGGAGCTAAGCTTCTTGGCCTTATGGCTAAGATCAAAGTGTATCAGCTTATGGCTAAGATCAAGTGTATCAGTGATAGATCCTCCATCGGAGGATATAATATAAGCAAGCATATCGGAAGTGTAATATAAGCAATTTTCGGTAGTAATAAAAATACTTAATGCTTATAATAGTGCCAAAGTACAGTTGCGCGAATTTGATCCATCTGGTATGCATCATAACGGGCATGCCTGGATATCAACGGCATGTAACGCATGTTACAATGTTCTGCTTTGATGATGCCACTCACTTCAAGCTCATTAATAAGAACATATGTATTCTATAAAAAGAACAAAGTGGGTTACATCGTGTGGACAAATCCTTGTTTAGCCGCTACATGTGAGAAAGTATAATCTCCGCATGGTGAACTTCATTATTAGTTCGTGGAGAGTTAGTCCCTACGAAATGGGTCTAAAACGTAAAACCATTTAAGCCTCTTCCCCGCAGCAGGGAGACCAACTTGATGAGTATATAGGTAGAAGTTGCTATTTAGTTCATTTGTTCGATCTACATTGAAACATACCGTTTTTATTTGGTGACCTTTCCACCAATTATCTACAGACAGACTTAAACGAGTACAAAAGTATGCTCTCTCTTCCCTGAATTTCTCTGACCCTGCCCCACCATACAAATCCCGCCTATTTCTAATTAATCCAAAACAATTAGAGATTAGATCAATTAAGAAATTGAATGTTCCTCTCTTTTAGAAACGATAGAATTTCTCGATCCCTACCAGGTCTTTAGGCAATAAATATCCATTATATTTGAATAGGTTCAGAACCAATTATACCTGCAATGTTCCTACAGCTCGCACTCTGCATGGCCTCAATCAGATGTCGAATTCTCTCGTATTAGGTTTTACATTATCGAAACTATATTTTGCTATATCTGCTCAATTAAATTGTAATTTAGATTTGGAAAACGATATTTTTGTAGTATGTAGTCAGTAACCGGCGGGCGCTGTAACAGAATGGGTTGATGCGTGACTACCATTTAGAATTCAGAGAAAACATATGTTCGAATCTCGGCGAAACACCAAAATGAGGAAAAAATAAAACTATCTGCCGTTCGAAGTCGGCTTCAAACTGTAGGTCCCTCCATTTGTGGATCATCATCTCTCAAAAACATTTCTCCCATTAACCGTTATCATGGCCGCTAGTAATTTCACTATCGAAACAAAAACAAAGGCCTTTACGCATTGCATTCTATGCTCACACTAGAAAAGCTTTTAAGAAAAACTATGTACGTATTTTTTGTATTTGCTTTACCTTCCGCACGTTTAGTTTAAATAAATAAATTTAATATAAATTCGTTTACAAACCAAATTGCATAGTTTTATTTTTATAAACAAAATGACGGAAAAACCCTCACTTGCTGAACCAATATTGTTTTATTTCACATTTTCAAGTGCGGCATGAACTAACTTTCAATTTTGTACATTGTGATTGCTTATATTGTAAAGTGTAACTAAATTTAAGTGGCCGGATGGATGTTAATGACACAATATAAAAATATTTTCCATCCGGATCGGTTATATCTTCTTTTGATATTTTCCTTTAACATCCTATTAATACCTTTATCAACCAAAAGACATCACACTTAGTGGTTCCTCAACAAATGTATGGAAATAGTTATATTTTCAGCTTTTCTGCAACGTAAAAAACGAGTCTAATAATAAAGATATATTTAGAAAATTTTGCAAAAGTATTTTGTTTTAATAATTAAAAACATACGTTAAATATTATTTCTTAAGTGAGTATTTTTTTTAATTTTCACACATCAATTACTTAGCTGTTGAAAAATTAACCGTTCCTGATCATTATGTCATTCGCCAATTTCTCGATCGCTATCTCTAGCTCGATTAACTTAACGAAAAGTTTGCATGCGAAACAAAGTTATCGAGCATGATTCGCCGTTAGCGAGTATGGTCATACCTCATTAAATTAGTATAACTCACTGCCTTACAAAGACATGTAATTTAAGGTAGCTGTTCGGACCCGCGGATGATCTGCCCTAGTGCACCCGCAAATAAACAGTAGCTTGCAAGCACATATGTACGTACATACAGATGTGTGCACATACATATTTTTCTTATGTATCGCTATGTTGTGCCGGTCTATAGAAATTTATGTAATTATCATGTTTTTTATTTCTGTTATTCCTTGGAATCCGTTCTTCGTTGTTCTGCATAAATATGTCACACAGCAAGTAAGTTAGGCAGTCTTGTACAAACATTTGAGAATAAATAGTCGAACAAAAAGGCAAAAGATTCGTTTTTCTTTTAACATAACGCTACTAAAAAGGCTTAGCTAGCTCCAACATTGGTGACCCCGGCGTGATAATATAACGCGATTTTCCGGTATTTTAAATCCGTTATTAAAAACGTACAGTTGTGCCTGCTGCGCACTGATATAATTTCGACTCTCGTTTGCCAACATCTAAACCTTCGTCAGGCAAGGGGAAGATATAGATCGAGCAGCCTTTCTGAGACTGAAAACCAAGGCTATTTTCAACAGATTGGAGCGCTTAATCAAAGAGTTGGACTCAGACAAGCTGCACAGTATGGACGAGTACAGTATATCGGCAACGCTAGAATCTCTGGTCGAATTGAAATCCAACTTTTCTGTCGCGCATACAAGCTTAGAGGAATTAGATTTTGACTCCATAGCCAGCGATTTGCCAAGCCACTTCGATGCTGCTCTAATCAACCTTAGGGCTAGCTTGCAACGCGAGATAGGTAAACGTAGTACCTCTCAACATTGCTCCACGTTCAGGATGAACTTCAGTGAAGCCCAATCAATCGTCGTGAACGCCAATAGTTCACGTCTACCATTACTAACGCTGCCTAAATTTTGTGGGGCCTACACTGAGTGGACAAATTTCTATTCGATGTTCACGTCAATTATCGACAAGGACAGCGACCTCACAAACATCGACAAACTACAACATTTGTGTTCCTGTTTGAGTGGCGCTGCCCTCGACACCGTGCGCTCACTGGAAATAAGCAATGATAATTATGAAACTGCTTTAGAACTGTTACAGAAGCGTTTCGATAATAAACGTCTTATATTTCAGGCACACGTCAGGGAGATATTTGGGCTGAGCAAGGTGGATGCAAACGTAAGCATGCTCCGAAAGCTGACAGACAAGGTCACTTCACACATTCGTGCATTACAGTCGCTCGCATCTAACGAGAAAATTGCAGACTGCATCATCGTTCAAATGATTCTCCAAAAACTTGACAAAACGACGCAGGCCAAATAGGAGGAAACCTCTTCGATCAGCGAGCTGCCATCCTGGGATCAATTGACTGCATTCTTGGAAAGGCGCTGCCGAATGCTTGAGAATGTTGAGTATGCTGTTCAAGCACAGACTGGTCAGGCGTTAAGGCATAGCAAAAACGACAGTATTAGTTAAAGGAAAACGTTTGTCGCCTCCAAGGGCTCAACACGTGTTTTTGTATTTTGTGGATCACCCGAGAATGCAATTTATAGTTGTCAACTTTTCGCAAATTTAGATCCGAACTCGCGCCTGGGGGAAGTTAAGAAGCTTGCACTTTGTCTTAACTGCCTCAAGACTGGCCATCAAATGCGGGACTGCAAATCCGGATCGTGCCGCACCTGCCAGTCGAAACACCACACGCTCCTGCATTTTAACCGCTCAACTGCTTCGTTAACCAATAGTCAAGCCGATGCTTCATCGGTGGCCACAATTCGATGCAGTGCTATGACTGCATCGATATCTGCTTCGCTTAATGCCCCCGTGTCTCCTTCTGATGCTGTGCTCCTAGCTACTGCCGTCATTCTTGTAAAAAATCGTGCTGGAATCTTCGTGTCCTGTCGCGCTCTTTTAGATTCTGGTTCCCAGTTGCACTTCGTCACAACTCGCTTCGCAAATCAACTTCAGCTATTCAAAACAAAAGCTTCTGCTACAGTCTCTGGAATTGGAGATGCCAACTTCCCAACGGAAGGTTACTCACTCGATCTCGTACTTAAGTCGCGGATTTCAGATTTTTCAACAAGCATCACTGCCCTTGTTGTGAAAACCATCACCGACAATCAGCCTGGCTGCTCCGTGAGCACCAACGAGTGGAATGTTCCATCGAATATACCACTAGCCGATCCTGGGTTCAACTTACCACAGCGTATTGATCTGCTTATCGGAGCAGGACTGTTCTTCGATCTACTTTGTGTGGGTCAGATACGCTTAGGATCTGGTTTACCACTACTTCAGAAAACTCGTCTCGGATGGATGCTATCTGGAGGTGGGCAACAAACTCCAAACCTGTCATCATTCGTCGTGAGGCAGAAATCCTCCAGTGGTCTCATTCCCAGCACTCGGCTGGACTATTTAGTACGTCGGTTTTGGGAGATCGAGCACATTTTCGAACCGATCTCTAAGGCCTCCCAAGAAGATCTTAACTGCGAAGCCCACTTCCAGGGAAATTATTTTCGATTGCCATCAGGTGAATACTCTGTTGGTCTGCCCATAAAACGCAGCATGGATGCCCTAGGAGACTCCTATTTACAAGCTCGTCAACGCTTTCAAGGTCTGGAACGAAAATTCGCCCGTAACCCTGATCTAAAGGCAGAATACAGTAAGTTTATTAAGGAATATCTGGAACTCAACCACATGTCGCTGGTTTCCAACGAGGTTGTACAACAATGCAAGTACTTCCTGCCACATCATTGCGTTATCAAGGATGACCGTAGTACAACAAAATTGAGGGTGGTTTTTGATGGATCTGCAACCACTACCTCAGGTTTTTCGTTAAATGACCTTTTCATGGCAGGCCCAACTATTCAACCGAAGCTTTTTCATATTCTCATTAGATTTCGTACTTTTCCTATAGCACTTACTGCAGACATCTGTAAGATGTATAGGTGTGTTCGCGTCACTCCACCGGACAACATGCTCCAATGTATTTTGTGGCGAGAATCTCCACAAGAAGACTTTCGCATCTATAAGCTCGACACGGTGACGTATGGAACTAAGCCTGCAGCGTTTCTAGCCATCCGAGCCATGCACCAACTCGCAGCAGACGAATCCGCGACTTATCCCATTGGAGCAGAAGCGGTACTTCGGGACTTCTATGTAGATGACCTGATAACTGGGAGCGATTCAATGGCAGAAGTACTCAACATTAAACTGCAAACAACTAGCCTTCTTACCCGAGGAAGCTTCAAGTTACGCAAATGGTGCTCTAATAGTCCTGAGATCCTTCGTGATATTCCTGACGTAGACAAGGAAAAGTTTCTTAAGTTTGACGATGGCAGTGACATCACCAAAGCACTGGGGCTTGTCTGGGACCCGCACAAGGACAAATTGCTATTTTCATTTGTACCACAAAGAGAATTCGGAAAAAACTCCAAACGCTCTGCTTTGTCTACACTAGCTCGATGTTACGATCCCCTTGGACTAATGGGGCCCACGCTGACCAAGGCGAAGATTCTTCTGCAACGAATGTGGAGAGATAAGCTCGAGTGGGATGAGAGTCTGCCACAATCATTAGACACTGCTTGGTCTGCTTTTTGCACTGGATTTGCAGACATGCAGTATCTATCATTTCCTCGTTACGTTTTTCAGTCTGAAGCTATTAGAGAAATCCATGCATTTTGCGATGCAAGCCTTGAAGTGTGTGTTTACACGCGATCAACCAAGGACAACAACATACAAGTTCACCTATTATGTTCAAAGGCCCGTGTCTCTCCACTAAAGACCGTCACCATACCCAAACTGGAACTCTGTGCAGCAACATTGCTCGCACAGCTAATGGATTCCTCCACTGCCCTTTCGTGGCTGCGAGAAGAACCGTCAAGGTTTAACGTTTTTGTCGCCAATCGGGTTTCCACCATACATCAACTGACAGAGGGCATGCAATGGCACTACGTTCCTACAGCAATGAACCCGGCTGACATTTTATCGAAGGGAGCTACACCCCGGGAACTTCTAGGATCGAAACTTTGGATGCACGGCCCACCCTTTTTACTAGAAGCGGAGGACAACTGGCCACGCATGTGCTCACCATAACCAAAACTTCCCGAAATTCGACAAAGGGTTTTGCTTTCTGCAAATAATCATATAGACATTTCCTTTTAATTCAAATACATTAACTCATTCGGAACAATGCAGCGAATTTTTGGGTATGTCAGCAAATTTATTAACATTAAAAAATAGCCAAGGTCATCGCAACTTAAGGCTGAAGACATTCATCAGGGAACTCAACTTCTTATTCGCATAGTACAAAGAGCGCAATTGTGGCCGGAGTACACTGTATTGCAAGCAATAAATGCGTCTTTAATTCGAGCAGCATTGCCTCGTTATCGCCATTCCTTGATGACTTCGGTGTTCGGAGCAGCAGCTAATCCCGTTCCACAACCTACAAACTAACTTCTTACTATAGCCAATATTTATAATTTATATAAGCTGGTCACCTTAAAATGTCATGTTATATTACACGGTGTGACAAAAAAAAAAAAATTAAATATACTTTTAGGGAGACCTAGCACAACTTGTAGGTATAGTAAAACTAAGAAACATGGTATAGGAGAAATTTCCAATACACCCCCAAAATCTCATTTTATGGCCATAAAACCGTTTTTCTGTAGGTTGATGTGAACAATCACTCCTAACTTCGCCAATTTCCATCCGATTTCGAATTTGTTTTTTTAGTTCGAAAGAACAAAAACAAGCCTTTTTGACAGTGTGTTCACATTTTTTCTGAAATGACAACTGCCGAGACTGTAGACGGAAGTATTTGGAATTTTTTTATTTTTTCTCTATTTTTTCAACTTTGATATAATTTTTACGATATTATCC
Organism: Anastrepha ludens; assembly: GCF_028408465.1. NCBI lineage: Eukaryota > Metazoa > Arthropoda > Insecta > Diptera > Tephritidae > Anastrepha > Anastrepha ludens. Next base: position 5,791,071 of record NC_071504.1, read on the forward strand.
GATATTGAGGATTTTTTTTAGTACTCTGCTGTTATAGTAAATTTAATTTTGCGTCGAAAGAGCTATATTTGACTGTAATTGAATTAAAATTAAAAGAGTTGTGTGAGTTATAAGATTTTTTTTTTTTTTTTAATAATTTGGTATGTAGGTATAACTTACGCTAAATAGGAATAAGGACGTGTTTTGATGCGTTATTATAGATACGTGATATTTATTGGAGTGTATATGTATACATAAGAGTACACTGTACTGCATACAACATAACTGGTTAGAACTTACGAAAATATCTGACATATTATAGCACATTTTTTTTTTCAATAGAAATATGAAAAAGCTCCCAAGTGTACCAAAGTTCACACTGTACATTGATTAACAAAAGAAGTTTGTTATTATAATTTAACCTTATTAAAGCGTCAAAGTTTTATTGTTTGTTTCATTGAAATTCAAGAGATATAAATCAAAACGTTGCCAGAAAAGTCGAATTTCTCAATATTCTCCGATGATGTGGCATCATCAGCCTTATCATAAACCAGATGATTGTTATTTTTGTAAAACGGACGTCAACGGTCATCATTATAAAACTCGAAAGCACATAAAGTATGCTGATGTTGCAACTGTTAAGAACCCCGTAGTCTTGGACGATATGATTGACTCAACTGCAAGTCATGAACTGAAGGAAGTTCAACTCATTGCTCATGATGATCAAACTGATAACAATAAATCTGATAATGAAGAGTACTTTCCGTCTGGTTCTAAGTCTTCAGAACGACACATTGTATAAAATTCAGATTTTCAGGATCTTTCTCGTGATTTACTTCTATCGGGAAGACAATCTGAAACGCTCGCTTCTCGATTTAAACAATGGAATTTAGTTGATGACGTCTTAAGATGAATGATGATGATCGAATTTCTTACAGAGAAGTATTCAAAACTGATGAAGAGAATGACAAAGAACCGTACCATACTAAACTCCAAAGGGCCGTTTCCAATGCATTTTTAAGTTTGTAACCAGTTCCGTTGTGTACTGCACTGTACCGCACCGAACCATACCGTACAGTGGTGCACTGCACAATACTCCAATAAGTATTATGTGTTTATAATGACACTTGTTATCATTTTCATGCTTCGAAACGCATACCAAATCTCGTAGTAAAAAAAAAGAAAAAATCTTAAAACCCACACAACTCTATTAATTTTAATTCAATTACAGTCAAATATAGCTCATTCGACGCAAAATTAAATTTACTATAACAGCAGTGTACTAAAAAAAATCCTCAATATCGGATAATATCGTAAAAATTATGTCAAAGTTGAAAAAATAGAGAAAAAATAAAAAAATTCCAAATACTTCCGTCTACAGTCTCGGCAGTTGTCATTTGAGAAAAAATATAAACACACTGTCAAAAAGGCTTGTTTTTGTTCTTTCGAACTAAAAAAACAAATTCGAAATCGGATGGAAATTGGCGAAGTTAGGAGTGATTCTTCACATCAACCTACTGAAAAACGGTTTTATGGCCATAAAATGAGATTTTGGGGGTGTATTGGAAATTTCTTCTATACCATGTTTCTTAGTTTTACTATACCTACAAGTTGTACTAGGTCTCTATAAAAGTATATTTTCACTGTCGCACAGTGTTATTTATGAGTTTTTATACATTCCTCACAATATTCTTTTTCGCTTAACGACATACAAAGTATACGCAGGCATTTACTTAGCATAACATATGTATACATAACTTTACTTCTCCTTTCGCTAGTCTAATGCAGTCACATATGCACATATATATATATGTGCAAATATTCGCGAATTGTTATTAGCAGTTCAACTTTTTGTAAACACGGCCACGCATTAATCTATATATATAAAAAGATGTTACATTTCCTTGGTAATCTTATAACTCAAGAACGGGCTCACCTATCCAAACCAAATTTTTAGGCTTTGTTTGGACTATTCAGTAGATGGTTTGTGTTTTAAAATTTTAAGAATCGGATACCAGGGTCTCGAGAAAGAGGCCAAAACGTGAACCCGGGTAACCCTAGGATGTGTTTGTACAATATGGGTAGCAAATGGAAGCTGCTGATAATTCTATAGTATAGAGTATTTTTGATGCCGCTCCGTGACTAGGGTCTCGAGATATCGCCCAAAATGTGGACCCCGATAACTTAAGGATGTGTTCGTACAATATGGGTAGCAAATGGGAGCTGTTGATGATTTCTATAGTATAGAGTATTTTTCATACCGTTCCGTGACTAGGGTCTCGAGATATAATCCAAAACGTGGACCCGGGTAACCCTAGGATGTGTTTGTACAATATGGGTAGCAAATGGAAGCTGCTGATGATTCTATAGTATAGAGTATTTTTGATGCCGCTCCGTGACTAGGGTCTCGAGATATAATCCAAAACGTGGACCCGGGTAACCCTAGGATGTGTTTGTACAATATGGGTAGCAAACGGAAGCTGCTGATGATTCTATAGTATAGAGTATTTTTCATACCGTTCCGTGACTAGGGTCTCGAGATATAATCCAAAACGTGGACCCGGGTAACCCTAGGATGTGTTTGTACAATATGGGTAGCAAAAGGAAGCTGCTGATGATTCTATAGTATAGAGTATTTTTAATGCCCCTCCGTAACTAGGGTCTCGAGATATAGACCAAAATGTGGACCCCGATAACTTAAGGATGTGTTCGTACAATATGGGTAGCAAATGGGAGCTGTTGATGATTTCTATAGTATAGAGTATTTTTGATGCCGCTCCGTGACTAGGGTCTCGAGATATAATCCAAAACGTGGACCCGGGTAACCCTAGGATGTGTTTGTACAATATGGGTAGCAAATGGAAGCTGCTGATGATTCTATAGTATAGAGTATTTTTGATGCCGCTCCGTGACTAGGGTCTCGAGATATAATCCAAAACGTGGACCCGGGTAACCCTAGGATGTGTTTGTACAATATGGGTAGCAAACGGAAGCTGCTGATGATTCTATAGTATAGAGTATTTTTAATGCCCCTCCGTAACTAGGGTCTCGAGATATAGACCAAAATGTGGACCCCGATAACTTAAGGATGTGTTCGTACAATATGGGTAGCAAATGGGAGCTGTTGATGATTTCTATAGTATAGAGTATTTTTCATATCGTTCCGTGACTAGGGTCTCGAGATATAATCCAAAACGTGGACCCGGGTAACCCTAGGATGTGTTTGTACAATATGGGTAGCAAATGGAAGCTGCTGATGATTCTATAGTATAGAGTATTTTTGATGCCGCTCCGTGACTAGGGTCTCGAGATATCGCCCAAAATGTGGACCCCGATAACTTAAGGATGTGTTCGTACAATATGGGTAGCAAATGGGAGCTGTTGATGATTTCTATAGTATAGAGTATTTTTCATACCGTTCCGTGACTAGGGTCTCGAGATATAATCCAAAACGTGGACCCGGGTAACCCTAGGATGTGTTTGTACAATATGGGTAGCAAATGGAAGCTGCTGATGATTCTATAGTATAGAGTATTTTTGATGCCGCTCCGTGACTAGGGTCTCGAGATATAATCCAAAACGTGGACCCGGGTAACCCTAGGATGTGTTTGTACAATATGGGTAGCAAACGGAAGCTGCTGATGATTCTATAGTATAGAGTATTTTTAATGCCCCTCCGTAACTAGGGTCTCGAGATATAGACCAAAACGTGGACCTGGATAACCCTAGGATGTGTTTGAACCACATGAGTATCCATTTCGGCAAAAATGTAAAGCACTTATGGATTTAATTGTGAAATTATATGTACATCTTTAGAAAGTATGTTGAATGAAAAAAATCAACTAATTCAACTATTTAAACATTTTACGAGTTCTATAAAGAAAACTTAATATGAAAAATTTCTTGCGATATAAAAAAAACATTTTATGTATGGTGGTGCGAAGCCCACTGGGTGATGCTAGTCTATATATATAAAAAGATGTTACATTTCCTTGGTAATCTTATAACTCAAGAACGGGCTCATCTATCCACACCAAATGTTTAGGCTTTGTTTGGACTATTCAGTAGATGGTTTGTGTTTTAAAATTTTAAGAATCGGATACCAGGGTCTCGGGAAATAGGCCAAAACGTGAACCCAGGTAACCCTAGGATGTGTTTGTACAATATGGGTAGCAAATGGAAGCTGTTGATGATTCTATAGTATAGAGTATTTTTGATGCCGCTCCGTGACTAGGGTCTCGAGATATCGCCCAAAATGTGGACCCCGATAACTTAAGGATGTATTCGTACAATATGGGTAGCAAATGGGAGCTGTTGATGATTTCTATAGTATAGAGTATTTTTCATACCGTTCCGTGACTAGGGTCTCGAGATATAATCCAAAACGTGGACCCGGGTAACCCTAGGATGTGTTTGTACAATATGAGTAGCACATGGAAGCCGCTGATGATTCAAAATCCAATAAAAGTTCATATACTTAAAAAATTCCTTTTTGTTTATAGTTCAGTTAATATAGGACTTACATTTTACAGCTTTCGTATTTTTCTCCTTTTAAATTTTCTTTTTATTACTACTTCTAATTTTTGTCCGTTAGTCTAACGTTGTCGTAGAAAAATTGTACGAAACGGTAAGATTTGACGGTGTATTCAGTGAATGCTACTCTACGAATTTCGAATGTGCGTTCAGAGCTATTCGAATTGTATGATTAAAATTTCTTAGTTTCTACGAAAAACTGTCTACGACGGATTCTATGATAGGGCTGGTTATCAAAAGAAATATCAACAAAATGGTTCGAGGACATCAAAAAATTCAATCGCAGGCAAAGGTTCAAGAAAAACAAATCCAAATGAAAAAGCAACAGGGTCACAGTGCCAACGATCAAAAGAAAGTTTTCTTTACTGATTAAAAAAAGCTAATAATATGTGACCGAAACGAATAAAATCCAATGTAAAAATTTTGTAAAAATACTAAATGAAGTGGTTTGCTACTGCCGTGCTGCTTTGCTTCCGATGGCTACTAGCAGAGAATGTTAATGCAATGAGAAGGAGCAAATGTTAAAAGAGCTTTTTTCGAGTTCTAATTTATAGATTCATAATAAGGTCATTTCAAATTCAACCAGAGAATGTTAATGCAATGAGAAGGAGCAAATGTTAAACGAGCTTTTTTCGAGTTCTAATTTGTAGATTCATAATAAGGTCATTTCAAATTCAACTTTGCTCACGAGTGGCGAATTGCAGATATTTACCACGCGAGTGACGCGAGTGGAGGGTTTCTATATTTACTTACCACGCTAGGACAAGAATTCAGATATTTTCTGCGTTTACCAGACTACTGAGGAAGTTCATAAGATTTTTCGGCACACTACTAAGGAAATCGAAGCGAATAAATTTGCGATTAAGAAGGCCGCGCGGCAGTTAGTTTGTGGTGCAGAAGCTAAAGTCGGCGGAATTATTCGTTTTGTTTTTTGGCACGTATTTAATTCAGGTTCAAGTCCTGAAGTCATTTTTTTTTTTTTCTTGCACATTTTATTTTACAATTCAAACCAGGAAAGTTTGGTAAAATTTTTGAGTTTATTTTAATTAAAATTTCTTTAAAATACTGTTTTTTTTTTATTTTATAAATCGAAATTTCTTTTCGGTATAAAATAGTTCATACTGGATATGACCTGACTTTTATATAAATCAATCAAAACAGAAAATATGTACATATATCTATAATCTATTTCATCAAATCCAAATTATATTGATGAGAAAATATCATTCTAATATCCGTCCAGAAAGCCAAACGCGCATACACACATGCATATTCATATAATTACGCATACAAACTTTCAACTAACGCAGAATATGTGCATATAAAACTGCGAATCGAATAAATGAGTGATTTAGAAAAGATCATTAATAATTGTAGATTCGTGCAATCGTGAAACACGTGTCGTGTATGCAGTACATCGTCTCATATTTGACTCAGGTTCAAATCCTGTGCACAGTTTTTTGTTCGATATTTTTATTTCATTTTTTATATTTGGTTTAATTAGAATTGATTTAAAATAGTGTATTCAGGTTTTTCTAATACCTGTTATTTAGAAATTTATTTTCTATATAACATTATTCATACTTCATTTGAATTAATTTATATGTAAAACAGCCATAAAGCCAATCATATGAATATGCATTCCTATATTTAATCTCTTCAGTCAAATCTGAACTACTTACATACACATATTGATGAGAAAATATTCTAATATCCATGGATGCATCCAGAAAGCCAAACGCGCATACACGCATATGTATACAAATATATACAAACCTTCAACGAACGCAAAACGTATGCATATAAAAAACAGCAACTGCGACCGTCTTCTTGTCCGTCAGTGAAAAGATGGTATATGTATACCCTATGAGCAAAAAGAACCGGGAAGGTGATGTTGACTTTCCTTCGATTGCCAAGGCATAGTCCACCATGAGTACTTTCCATCGCGCCAGACAGTCAATAGAGAATATTATTTATCCGTTTTGAAACCTTAGAGAGATGCTGTGTGTTGGAAACCCCCGGAAATGTGAGCAAACAATTCTCAGATTTTGCATGATGATAACGCGCCATCGCACTGATCAAAGAGAATACAAATCGGCCTGCCGGGGGTGTTTGGAGGACTGGGTTAAACGTTGGCACATGTGTGTTGCTTCAGACGGGTCAAATTTTGAAGGAGATAATATAAATTTGCCTTAAATTGAACTCTGTTTTGTTTAATTTAAACATTCCCGGTACTTTCTGATCATAAGGTACATACATGCGGCTTTGCGGACAGCAATGTGTGATTCGCTGGAAGTCGCATTAACTCGCGACTGTCGCACAGTTAGAAGACATATTTACATACATATAAGGGTGCATACATACATACGGAGCCGCGGCCACTCGACATGACAAAAATTTAAGATTTATCAAATATTGGCAAATAATTCCACGCGAAATATTCCAATATTGACTATTTTCGAATGGTCGCGAAAATTGGCATATGGCGGGTCGTTTTATGAATGAAATTGAAATATGAGCTCGAACTTATGAATGAACTTTTTGTTTTTGTTCTAAATTGTTCAGCGCCGTCGCTGATAGAATCATGGCCGCTGCGACTGCGTCTACGAAAGTATTTTGTTTTTGTAGTCGCTAGGCTTAGACTTTAGCTTTGGGCGACATGCGCATGTGAGGTATGTATGTGTTTTTGTTGTGTTCTAGAACATTTTAGAATGTGTGGTGGCAAAGCGGCCATCGCGTTGTGCTTGCTGTTGCTTTTGCGTCTATCAAAGTATTGTGTTTTTGTAAGTACAATATTAGGAATATCGACTGGTGAAAGACAAAAGTACACGGAAGCAAGAAGGGAGCGCTGTGCTCGCGCATATGTACATATATGTATGCTTGAATGTATGAACGTGCATGGATGTAGTAACATATGAATACAATTATTTTGTAGGAAGTTTAGAAGGCAAGTAGGTATATATGTATGTATGTATATATGCTAGGACATAAAGTTGGTATATATGCATACATAGAGCAGAATTGTTTTTGCACTTGTTAGGAAGAAACTCGTTCACTAGTGCGCATGTGTATTTGATTTCTTGTAAGAATGTGATGTGGTATGACATGTGTACATACATAAGTCAAGGTTTTTTGGGCATACTTGCATATGTGATATGATGTTCTAGCGCTTGTGCATTATTGTTTTTCATATACAAATGTACATACATACATATGTATGTAAATGCTGTCGAATACATAAACTATAAATTGACATACAATATAAAATAAGTGTTGATTTATCTTAAACCGTTCTTTTTTTCTGAATGCAAATACCTCCTATTGACATGTACATACATATTATGTACTTATGTATATTTCATATACCATCATTTATTTACATATAAAGTATACGTTCATTTATGTACATATGTGTGTAATGAAAAACTTCATGAATTACTTTCAGAACTTTATTAAAATTTATTCGCGTCGCGCGCATGCACAAAACCTTTTGTTCACAGGCGCAGAAATAAACGCTCTGCGTATTTATCCTCCCCACGTGACTCGCCATCAATTCTCGGCACAAATTTTTTTTTCGTTTTTAAATTTTTTTTTTTTTAATGTAATCGTAAAAAAATTTGTAATACATTTTATGAATCCGCTTATCATTTCAAAATTAACAAAATGGTCAAAAAAAAAGCAGTCGAAGAAATAAACGCACCGCCTATTTTTCCTCGCCACATGTTAGACTCGAGTTCAATTCCCGGCGCAAACCTTTTTTTATAAATTTTTATTTTTAAATCGTTTTTTTTTTAATGTAATTGAAAAAAAAAAATATGTAATAAATTTTACGTATTCGCTTATTATTTCAAAAATACGAAAATAGTAAAAATTTAATTGGTTTAATGTCGAGGTGAGAAATGTGTTGTGTGTTGAGGTGAAAAATGTGTGGTGTTTCTAATTTTTGTGTGGGCAAAAGTCAGTGAGGTGTCTATAAACTCGGTGTGCTAAATGACCTTACTACAAATCTTTCAAATCTCAATTGTACTAAAAAAAGCTCACAGTAACATTTGCACCTTCTCATTGCATTAACATTCTCTGATTCAACTATCTTCACGAGTGGGGAATTGCAGATATTTACCACGCGAGTGACGCGAGTGGAGGGTTTCTATATTTACTTACCAAGCTAGGACAAGAATTCAGATATTTTCTGCGTTTACCAGACTACTGAGGAAGTTCATAAGATTTTTCGGCACACTACTAAGGAAATCGAAGCGAATAAATTTGCGATTAAGAAGGTCGCGCGGCAGTTAGTTTGTGGTGCAGAAGCTAAAGTCGGCGGAATTATTCGTTTTGTTTTTTGGCACGTATATAATTCAGGTTCAAGTCCTGAAGTCATATTTTTTTTCTTGCACATTTTTTTTTTACAATTCAAACCAGGAAAGTTTGGTAAAATTTTTGAGTTTATTTTAATTAAAATTTCTTTAAAATACTGTTTTTTTTTGTATTTTATAAATGGAAATTTCTTTTCGGTATAAAATAGTTCATACTGGATATGACCTGACTTTTATATAAATCAATCAAAACAGAAAATATGTACATATATCTAAATCTATTTCATCAAATCCAAATTATATTGATGAGAAAATATCATTCTAATATCCGTCCAGAAAGCCAAACGCGCATACACACATGCATATTCATATAATTACGCATACAAACTTTCAACTAACGCAGAATATGTGCATATAAAAGTGCGAATCGAATAGATGAGTGATTTAGAAAAGATCATTAATAATTGTAGATTAGCGCAATCGTGAAACACGTGTCGTGTATGCAGTACATCGTCTCATATTTGACTCAGGTTCAAATCCTGTGCATAGTTTTTTGTTCGATATTTTTATTTCATTTTTTATATTTGGTTTAATTGAAATTGATTTAAAATAGTGTATTCAGGTTTTTCTAATACCAGTTATTTAGAAATTTATTTAGAAATTTATTTTCTATATAACATTATTCATTTGAATTGATTTATATGTAAAACAGCCATAAAGTCAATCATATGAATATGCATTCCTATATTTAATCTCTTCAGTCAAATCTGAATTACTTACATACACATATTGATGAGAAAATATTCTAATATCCATCCAGGGAGCCTAACGCGCATACTCACATATGTGTATAAATATATGTACAAACTATCACCAGAGAATGTTAATGCAATGAGAAGGTGCAAATGTTACTGTGAGCTTTTTTTAGCACAATTGAGATTTGAAAGATTTGTAGTAAGGTCATTTAGCACACCGAGTTTATAGACACCTCACTGACTTTTGCCCACACAAAAATTAGAAACACCACACATTTTTCACCTCAACACACAACACATTTCTCACCTCGACATTAAACCAATTAAATTTTTACTATTTTCGTATTTTTGAAATAATAAGCGAATACGTAAAATTTATTACATAATTTTTTTTTCAATTACATTAAAAAAAAAAGATTTAAAAATAAAAATTTATAAAAAAAAGTTTGCGCCGGGAATTGAACTCGAGTCTAACATGTGGCGAGGAAAAATAGGCGGTGCGTTTATTTCTTCGACTGCTTTTTTTTTGTCCATTTTATTACTTTTGAAATGATAAGCGGATACATAAAATGTATTACAAATTTTTTTACGATTACATTAAAAAAAAAAAAATGTAAAAACGAAAAAAAAATTTGTGCCGAGAATTGATGGCGAGTCACGTGGGGAGGATAAATACGCAGAGCGTTTATTTCTGCGCCTGTGAACAAAAGGTTTTGTGCATGCGCGCGACGCGAATAAATTTTAATAAAGTTCTGAAAGTAATTCATGAAGTTTTTCATTACACACATATGTACATAAATGAACGTATACTTTATAATATATATAAATAAATGATGGTATATGAAATATACATAAGTACATAATATGTATGTACATGTCAATAGGAGGTATTTGCATTCAGAAAAAAAGAATGGTTTAAGATAAATCAACACTTATTTTATATTGTATGTCAATTTATAGTTTATGTATTCGACAGCATTTACATACATACATATGTATGTATGTACATTTGTATATGAAAAACAATAATGCACAAGCGCAAGAACATCATATTACATATGCAAGTATGCCCAAATAACCTTGACTTATGTATGTACACATGTCAAACCACATCACATTCTTACAAGAAATCAAATACACATGCGCACTAGTGAACGAGTTTCTTCCTAACAAGTGCAAAAACAATTCTGCTCTATGTATGCATATATACCGACTTTATGTCCTAGCATATATACATACATACATATATACCTACTTGCCTTCTAAACTTCCTACAAAATAATTGTATTCATATGTTACTACATCCATGCACGTTCATACATTCAAGCATACATATACATATGCGCGAGCACAGCGCTCCCTTCTTGCTTCCGTGTACTTTTGTCTTTCACCAGTCGATATTCCTAATATTGTACTTACAAAAACACAATACTTTGATAGACGCAAAAGCAACAGCAAGCATAACGCGATGGCCGCTTTGCCACCACACATTCTAAAATGTTCTAGAACACAACAAAAACACATACCTCACATGCGCATGTCGTCCAAAGCTAAAATCTAAGCCTAGCGACTACAAAAACAAAATACATTCGTAGACGCAGTCGCAGCGGCCATGATTCTATCAGCGACGGCGCTGAACAATTTAGAACAAAAACAAAAAGTTCATTCATAAGTTCGAGCTCATATTTCAATTTCATTCATAAAACGACCCGCCATATGCCAATTTTCGCGACCATTCGAAAATAGTCAATATTGGAATATTTCGCGTGGAATTATTTGCCAATATTTGATAAATCTTACATTTTTGTCACGTCGAGTGGCCGCTCCTCCGTATGTATGTATGCACCCTTATATGTATGTAAATATGTCTTCTAACTGTGCGACAGTCGCGAGTTGATGCGACTTCCAGCGAATCACACATTGCTGTCCGCAAAGCCGCATATATGTACCTTATGATCAGAAAGTACCGGGAATGTTTAAATTAAACAAAACAGAGTTAAATTTAAGGCAAATTTATATTATCTCCTTCAAAATTTGACCCGTCTGAAGCAACACACATGTGCCAACGTTTAACCCAGTCCTCCAAACACCCCCGGCAGGCCGATTTGTATTCTCTTTGATCAGTGCGATGGCGCGTTATCATCATGCAAAATCTGAGGATTGGTTGCTCACATTTCCGGCGGTTTGCAACACACAGCATCTCTCTAAGGTTTCAAAACGGATAAATAATATTCTCTATTGACTGTCTGGCCCGATGGAAGGTACTCATGGTGGACTATGCCTTGGCAATCGAAGGAAGCAGTCAACATCACCTTCCCGGTTCTTTTTGCTCATAGGGTATACATATCCCATGTGTCAAGTGTGCGCAGAAGCTTGTGTTCTGGGTTTGTTAGAATGGTGGTAGTTTGTACATATATTTATACACATATGTGAGTATGCGCGTTAGGCTTCCTGGATGGATATTAGAATATTTTCTCATCAATATGTGTATGTAAGTAGTTCAGATTTGACTGAAGAGATTAAATATAGGAATGCATATTCATATGATTGCCTTTATGGATGTTTTACATATAAATTAATTCAAAAGAAGTATGAATAATGTTATATAGAAAATAAATTTCTAAATAACAGGTATTAGAAAAACCTGAATACACTATTTTAAATCAATTCTAATTAAACCAAATATAAAAAATAAAATAAAAATATCGAACAAAAAACTGTGTACAGGATTTGAACCTGAGTCAAATATGGAACGATTCACTGCATACACGACACGTGTTTCACGATTGCGCTAAACTACAATTATTAATGAAGTATTCTAAATCACTTATTTATTCGATTCGCACTTTTATATGCACATATTCTGCGTTAGTTGAAAGTTTGTATGCGTAATTATATGCATATGTATGTGTGTTTGCGCGTTTGGCTTACTGGACGGATATTAGAATGATATTTTCTCATCAATATAATTTGGATTTGATGAAATAGATTATAGATATATGTACATATTTTCTGTTTTGATTGATTTATATAAAAGTCAGGTCATATCCAGTATGAACTATTTTATACCGAAAAGAAATTTCGATTTATAAAATAAAAAAAAAACAGTATTTTAAAGAAATTTTAATTAAAATAAACTCAAAAATTTTACCAAACTTTCCTGGTTTGAATTGTAAAATAAAATGTGCAAGAAAAAAAAATATGACTTCAGGACTTGAACCTGAATTAAATACGTGCCAAAAAACAAAACGAATAACTCCGCCGACTTTAGCTTCTGCACCACAAACTAACTGCCGCGCGGTCTGCTTAATCGCAAATTGATTCGCTTCGATTTCCTTAGTAGTGTGCCGAAAAATCTTATGAACTTCCTCAGTAGTTTGGTGAACGCAGAAAATATCTGAATTTCTGTCCTAGCGTGGTAAGTAAATATAGAAACCCTCCACTCGCGTCACTCGCGTGGTAAATATCTGCAATTCGCCACTCGTGAGCAAAGTTGAATTTGAAATGACCTTATTATGAATCTACAAATTAGAACTCGAAAAAAGCTCGTTTAACATTTGCTCCTTCTCATTGCATTAACATTCTCTGCTATCACCATTCTAACAAACCCAGAACACAAGCTTCTGCGCACACTTGACACAGGGCATGTAAAGAACAACAACCATTCACTGTGGCCGCCTACTCCTTACCCTTCAGGAAAATACGGTATATCTACAATACATATTCGGTTGTTCACACACGATTCGCTAAAAAGGAATCCGCGCGCATTCAAAGGCACAGCATTGTGCCGAAAATTATGAATTATGAAGCGAAAACAAAACTGCCCCATAATATACTTAGATACCTTTTTAAACCTTTTTTATGAAGTGTAACTTATTATTTGGTATATGAATACTTATATTAATGTCGAGTGTTAAGTGTTACAGCTTTGAAATAAAAAGTACATATTGATTGAAAAATTTTGGTTACAAATTTTGAGACATCGGTCTCTTTTGTTATGAACAATACTGCACATCAACACAACTCGCAGAAGCTTCAGTGATTTCTTCAATATTAAATGTTTGGCACTTTGTGCTTCATGGGAAGGCTGAATGTCTGCACAGTAGCCTACAAAAAAACCGCACTCTTATTTTACAGTAAGTTTATTTCTTTGCTGCTAATATGCATATGCTTTTGTGCACTTTTTATCAATCGGAGAACCACATACGTAAAGGAATATGTTATCTTTGTATTTATATACCACGCGAGAACTAAAAATAATGGTTTAGAAATTTTCCCTAGTATCGAAATGTCCTGGCCACTTTTTCATATACTACTTGTCGTTTTTTTGTGCCTATTACTGTAGCTTTTGCGAACACTTGACTCACAGCAGCTGCGGCTGTCGAGCAGTTGGAACACATATTTACATACATAGAAGCGTGCATACATATATACGGAGCCGCGGCCACTCGACATCACAAAAATTCAAGACTTACAAAATATTGGCAAATAATTTCAATTCGACGCGAAATATTCCAATATTGACTATTTTCGAATGGTCGCGAAAATTGGCATATGGGCGGCTCGTTTATGAATGAAATTGAAATATGAGCTCTAACTTATGAATGAACTTTTTGTTTTTGATCTAAATTGTTCAGCGCCGTCGCTGATAGAATCATGGCCGCTGCGACTGCGTCTACGAATGTATTTTGTTTTTGTAGTCGCTAGGCTTAGATTTTAGCTTTGGGCGACATGCGCATGTGAGGTATGTGTTTTTGTTGTGTTCTAGAACATTTTAGAATGTGTGGTGGCAAAGCGGCCATCGCGTTGTGCTTGCTGTTGCTTTTGCGTCTATCAAAGTATTGTGTTTTTGTAAGTACAATATTAGGAATATCGACTGGTGAAAGACAAAAGTACACGGAAGCAAGAAGGGAGCGCTGTGCTCGCGCATGTATATGTATGCTTGAATGTATGAATGTGCATGGATGTAGTAACATATGAATACAATTATTTTGTAGGAAGTTTAGAAGGCAAGTAGGTATATATGTACAATATGTATGTATATATGCTAGGACATAAAGTCGGTATATATGCATACATAGAGCAGAATTGTTTTTGCACTTGTTAAGAAGAAACTCGTTCACTAGTGCGCATGTGTATTTGATTTCTTGTAAGAATGTGATGTGGTATGACATGTGTACATACATAAGTCAAGGTTATTTGGGCATACTTGCATATGTGATATGATGTTCTTGCGCTTGTGCATTATTGTTTTTCATATGCAAATGTACATACATACATATGTATGTAAATGCTGTCGAATACATAAACTATAAATTGACATACAATATAAAATAAGTGTTGATTTATCTTAAACCGTTCTTTTTTTCTGAATGCAAATACCTCCTATTGACATGTACATACATATTATGTACTTATGTATATTTCATATACAGTATAATCTCGATAATTCGGACAATTAAATACCAGAGGTTGTCCGAAATATCGAATTTTCCGGATTATCGAGTGGGTAAAAAATTTAATAGAAATCAGTAGATCAGTAATTAAATGAAATAAACTTTTATTTAATCTTAAATTGATTAATATTCAATAAGTTATATGTACATATATTAGTTTTTATTCGGCCGTAAAATAATTCAATATATTCGTTTGCCGCAGTTTTGTTTCATTTCTCTTTCTGAAGGCAATATCTCTGAGACTCACAAGTTTTAAAATGTCTCCGGATGAAAATTCCTGTTCCTCTGCATATTTAATACAACTATCAAATGCGACAATAGCTTGAGAGTGCGAAATTTTAGGATCTTGACTTTCATTTTCGTCAAGACTGCTGTTCTCGTTATCTTCTCCTCAATCTCGTTGATATCGAAATCAGTGTCGTCATTCAACCACTCAGTAATCTCGATCATTATATACATCAGGGGATATTTCAACAAGAAGATCAATTATTTTAGTTGAGCTGCTGGGCCGTAGCATCGCAAGAGGCAAATCATCATCTGAGTCCCATTCTTCGTCATAAAGAATTTTGTTAAAACATTTTCTGAGCACGCATTTATCCTCATTTTTCCAAGCTTCAGACGATAAAAAAGCCACATCTTTTAATGTAAAGTTTTTTAAAGATTCCGGGAGATTGCTCGTTGGGCTGGACAATAGTAGAGGCAAAAAACTCTTCCGATAGTTTTTCTTTAAAATTCGGATAGCATTTTGGTCCATTGGCTGTATAAGAGCCGTGCAGTTTGGTGGCAAAAACATAACATATATGTCCTTATCGACATCCGACAGTGATTGGGGATGGCAAGTTGCATTGTCTAGCAGTAAAATGGCTTTGACTGGTAAATTCTTTTCCTTTAAGTAACGCTTTCCTTCTTTAACGAATGAATTTTCAAACCAATTTTTAAAGATTTGCTCTGTGATCCAAGCATTTTTGGTATGGGAGTACCCAAGCGGAAGGTTTACTTTTTTAAACGCTCTGGGGTTTTTGGCTTTCCCTATCATGAACAATGGAAGTTTATGTTCTCCGGTTGCATTACAGCAAACTAGAAGTCTTACTCTTTTTTTCCAATTTTGCATCCGGGTGCGGATTTTTCATTATGCAATTCAAGGGTTTTTTCTGGAAGTTTTCTCCAAAACAAAGCAATCTCATCTGCATTATAAACCGGATCATACGTAATGCCCATTTCTGCAATTTTCTTTCGCAATTTTTCAATAAAGGGTTGCACAGCAGTAGAATCATTGGAAAGTTTTTCGCCAGATATTTTTAAGAATTTAATTCCATATCGGGAGCGAAAATTACTAAACCAACCATTACTAGCCACAAATTCCACACTTTGTCCGTAAATTTGGGAACAGAATTGTTTGGCCTTTTCTTTGATGATTTCCGAGGAAATCGGTGCATTGTTTCGTCTTGCGTTTACAAACCATTTATACAAGTGGTCTTCCATCTTTTCAAACTCCGCAGGTCGCATAGTTTTACGCTTTCCAAGGCCACATTCTGTTCTAGCAATGTAACTGTAAAATATAATCAAAACTCTTCTTACAAAATGTTTTCGTTTTTCACCTATCAATCTTTAATCCACTTCATTTTATGTCCGAAATTGTAGATTTACCTACATTGTATTGCGCAGCTAGCTGTCGAATTGACTGTCCTTCACTTAGTTTCTTAAGAACTTCTTTTTTCGGGTCTATCGTTAAAAACGTATGTTTTTTCTTAGCTGCTGGTGCCATAGTTAAATTTATACAGTCCACAGTTAAAGAAATTATGGAGTTAATGTTTGAAATTAGCTACTGAACTACACGTTACGCAAATATGCTTATGAATATGAACTAGGAGGCTGACGAGCACTTAAACGCACTATTCACGCAAAGTAGTTAGCATGGGAGTCCCCTTTATAAAATATAATAAAAAATAACGAAATTCCTTTTTATTTCAGCATATTCACTGGAAAATAAAGAAGTGTCCGAATTTTAGAGGTACATGAATACGTCGTGTCCGGATTACAGAGACTTCAATAGAAAACGTTTTGGTGTCCGGATTACCGCGCTGTCCGAATTATCAAGTGTCCGAATTACCAAGATTAGACTGTACCATCATTTATTTACATATAAAGTATACGTTCATTTATGAACATATGTGTGTAATGAAAAACTTCATGAATTACTTTCAGAACTTTATTAAAATTTATTCGCGTCGCGCGCATGCACAAAACCTTTTGTTCACAACGCAGGCGCAGAAATAAACGCTCTGCGTATTTATCCTCCCCACGTGACTCGCCATCAATTCTCGGTGGAAATTTTTTTTTTTTCGTTTTTAATTTTTATTTTTTTAATGTAATCGTAAAAAAATTTGTAATAAATTTTATGTATCCGCTTATCATTTCAAAAGTAACAAAATGGTAAAATAATAAGCAGTCGAAGAAATAAACGCACCGCCTATTTTTCCTCGCCACATGTTAGACTCGAGATCAATTCCCGGCTCAAACTTTTTTTATACATTTTTTTTTTTTAAATCGTTTTTTTTTTTAAATGTAATCGTAAAAAAATTTGTAATAAACTTTATGTATCCGCTTATCATTTCAAAAGTAACAAAATGGTCAAAAAATAAGCAGTCGAAGAAATAAACGCACCGCCTATTTTTCCTCGCCACATGTTAGACTCGAGTTCAATTCCCGGTGCAAACTTTTTTTTATAAATTTTATTTTTTAAAATGGTTTTTTTTTTTTTTTAATGTAATTGAAAAAAAAAAAAATTATGTAATAAATTTTACGTATTCGCTTATTATTTCAAAAAAAATCGAAAATAGTACAAATTTAATTGGTTTAATGTCGAGGTGAGAAATATGTTGTGTGTTGAGGTGAAAGATATGTGGTGTTTCTAATTTTTGTGTGGGCAAAAGTCAGTGAGGTGTCTATAAACTCGGTGTGCTAAATGACCTTATTACAAATCTTTCAAATCTCAATTGTACTAAAAAAAGCTTACAGTAACATTTGCACCTTCTCATTGCATTAACATTCTCTGCTACTAGTGTTTTATTTTTTTTTTTTGCACAACAGGTAAATTCTTACATATAAGAGTAACGTCCACTGTTTGATGTGCACTGTAGTAACGTCTTTGCTAAATGGAACCAGAAATGGTTCGTAGCTTAGCTAGCGCAAATTCTTAACCAAGTTTCTATAGCTGCTCTGGTGTAGATGCCGTGGCCGGCGGCATATGAAAATGGCTGTTCTAAAGTTTAATTTGCTTTACAAGGTAACTGCGCAATTAATAATTAACATGCACAGTTACCAAAATTTACTTTTATGTAGGACAGCTAACAGAGGCGTTTTATGTTTCCAGCTATGCAATTTTGCTATTAGCAAAATTAGTGAATATACTTTGTAAGCCACACATTTATGCTGATGAGCCACAGTTTGATGCAAATGTAGCAGCGAAACACTCTGAGTAGTTTCTCCATTGTAACAAAACATTCGCAGGCACAATTACACATGCACAGTTTGAGGTGAAATATAGTAGCAAAAACACTGGGTAGCTGCTGTATGGTTTGTTGTGGCACTATTGCGCTGCGCAGATAATATTCAAATATTCAAAGTGGTGGTTTATGTATTCGTTGGAAAAATTTAAAATAAACACTTACCAACTAAATAAACCATCAAAAACACAAACCAAAAGAGAAAACGGGCATAGAGAAAGGGCAATGCGTCACTTCCGTCAGCGTACGTCAGATTTTACTACCCATATTTTGAAGTGAAAACTTCTTTAGAATCGTTGGGAGTGATTTGAGAAAAAGTGAAACGAAAAAGCGACCATCTTGGCTACGAATATTACATATAAACGTAGCGACGAACTAAATAACTTTTAGGCCAGCACCGACAGTATGGCGCGATAGCTAGCGAGCGGCTAGCAATGTGAGCTTCCGATCCAAAATTCTTAGTTCGAATCACAGGAAAAAAATTTTTTTTTTGAAATTTGCATTGTAGGACATTTCTGATTATTTATTGAAAACAGTTTTTTGGCTTTTCTATTTTTGGTTTAGATACTGAAAGTCAGTTTAAGTGAATCGGTATAAATATTTCGTACATTAATTTTTGTGAGCGTGTAATTCTCAAAAGGTTTATTAGAAAATGTATTGACTAGGTAGTTTGTTGGTTGTGTATGGTTATCGCTTCTCGGCCTTATGGCTAAGATCCATGATGCAAAGAATAATTAAATGGCACGTATCATGGTCCCTTTACTTTGCGCTCAGCGAATTTAACAACTAGTTACGTGATTTTAGCTCCAGTATGGCCAGATTACCATTTTCGTAACTTGATTTAGCATTTTTTTTTGTTATTTTTATTATTTTTTGTCTCGGAGTTTTAGTTTTTTAATAATTATTTAAATAATTCACTCAGTTTTATTTAGCTTTACTTTTTTTTAACATCTGGTGGCATTGCCCACGATTGCCGGTGTTGTTGGTGTTCTTCTGCTTTCGGCAGTCAAATCTCTCTCTCGCTACTGCAGAGTTGCCTAGCTTTGGATATAAAAACGCACTAAATGCCCATTTAAAGAAAATAAAACACGAAATTTTTATTGTGTTAAGTAAGAACTTTGTATGCGTGACAAATTGTCTGTAGAATGTACATTTTTTTAAAATAAATGTGTTATGCTTATGTACAATTTAATTTATGAGTTTTTTTTTGTTAAGTGAAATTCTTTTGTTAAGGGAACGACTTTTTTGCTATATTTGAAGTTATGTAACTAGATAAGGTACTCTTTTTGGAAAAATGTCAGTATGGTTTCTTTAGTATTTTCTGGTATTTTGCTGCTTATTTTTACTATGAATACACCTCTTGATGCTCTATGTCTCACTAAGGATTGATGACCGGAAGAAACGATTACACCTCTATGGTTTCAATTCGCATTCAATAAATTCAAAGGCTTTTTAAAACGTGTAAAAAGGTTTTCAATCTTAAGAAGAGTTGAGAGAGGGGCATTTAATATTTTTGCATAGCCTTAAATGGAGCCAAAAATTAAATTTGCACTTTCAAATTATCAAATTTTATAAGAGTAAAAAAATTTTCATTAGCACTAAAATCTTCTCAGAGTGGCCTTTTTTAAACTTCTTTTGTATAATAATACAGTTTTTTTCAACCTAAAGTCTCGGTAGCCTTAAATTAAAAACAAAAAGAAACAAACACCAAACTTAAAAATTGTCGCATTTTCGGTATAAAAAAGCACTAAATTTATCTGCAAACGTGACGTCACGTACGCTCTGATGGGCGCAATCTTCTTTCTATCATTCTTGGCTAAGATCAAAGTTTCTTAAAAAACAGTCAAAGTATCAGAAAAAATTATTGAATAGACACAAAAACAACGTCTAGTCAAATAAGCCAGAGGGCTTAGCAAAGCTGAATGAAAAGAAGCTATGTTTACCTTTATTATCGACTTCTAAAAGCAACAGTGCTACTCCATCTATGAAAGAATGTTTACCTCCGCCACTAGTTACAAATTGCACAGCTCAAACTTGTATATCAAAACCAGAATTGGCACTTATCTCATAAGTGGCCCTTCCGAAAACTTTGATGAAAGATAACCGTTTTGATGCTGTTTCCAATCTCATCCGTGGTGGCGTTCTTGATAATGTGCAAATACCTGTAAATGTGTCTCTGGGTCATGATAAGAAAGCATTTCCAGGAATGAAATTGTCAGCAGAACTAGATAAAAATAAACTAAATATCTTTAAGAAAATTTCTAAGCAGAAACCTTAAAAACCATTATCTCCAAATACGAATTGCATGGCTTCGGCCCAGATTTATGGTGGGAATGAGAGCCAATTTATCAATTTGCCTTGGGGAACCACTATAACGCCATCTCCAACATTATTGAATCGCTTGACGTCTGGCGATACGAATTCGGTTTCTCCTGAGGGATTGGAAAAATCTCCAAACATGCCTATTAACTGCGATCATGGTAGTGCTATAGATTTGGCAAGCAATATTAATAGTAGTAGCTTCTCAGAGGTTATGATGCCTTGTGTATTGAATAATTCACCACCGCAGCTTGACGAAGTTAATTAACCTAAAAAGCGAAGTCGTAAGCCAGGAAGTAAAAATTCACTGAAACAAGCGGTGGTATCACCTAATAACCCAAGTCAAATGGCGCAGTTAAAGAAAATTAAAAGGCTAAAATCTGCCAAATACGCATATCCATTTCCGCTTGGGAATTTAGAAACTGCGAATTTTATGTTTAACAGAATGGAACTCTGCACTAGAAAAGAGGATAATATTCTAAATTTACCACATGTAGAAGGCATAGTTCCCAGAAATTTGTCCACAAATGTCAAAGAATACCGAAAAGAGCGCAAAAAAAATAAAGTGAAAAATCAATCCTTGAATATGTCGACGAGTGAAAAAAACATATTAAAACAAGAAGCTGGAGTTCCAACAAAGGAAGAAGTTAACACTATAAATAAGAAACTGATGCGCATGGATATTGTTTTACAACCGCTAGAAGCGTTTAAGAAACCTTGATGGAAACGGATAAAGAAGTTGGTAAAGTAATTGCTGCTAAACTTGCACCTATGTATATTACATACAAATCGCCTACTAGCAAAAAGCGATCAGCTCCCCAGATGCCTCCTGCCAATCAAACTAATTCAAGTTATTATTACAAAACAACCTTTTAATTTCTAATTGAATTTATATTGTTTTATTTATCAAACGAATTTAACTTTGCATTCCATAGAGTCAGAAAGCACCAGAAAATCGCTAGATTTCCTTCTGTCGCAACCAAGCGGAGAACGTAGCTACTGCAATGTACCTCCTTTTGTGCCATAATCAATGAAACTAATGTCGCATGAGTCTAAAGCCAGTATCACAAAACTTGAAAGAGATAGTCCAAATATTTTTAAACCTCAGCAACCATCTGCAATCGGTGATAGGATATTAAAGAATTTTGATAACTGGAGCACTCCTGATATGCATTCGTCGTTGAACCCAGGCGAAGGTCAGAAATCAAATGAAAGAAATAGTATTAAATCTCCTAAACCAAAAACTGAAAACTCATCTTTGGTCGGCGACATATATTCTCAAAATGCATCACCTA
Source organism: Anastrepha ludens (assembly GCF_028408465.1). Classification (NCBI taxonomy): domain Eukaryota; kingdom Metazoa; phylum Arthropoda; class Insecta; order Diptera; family Tephritidae; genus Anastrepha; species Anastrepha ludens. The sequence goes on from NC_071504.1 coordinate 5,813,227, forward strand.
ATAAAACTTTAGCAGCATCTTCTGCTTCCGTACGTATACTAAATAATGATGACCCAATTGAACTCTCTGACGGCTCCGTCGAGTATCCACTACGATCGGTGTTTAATACTTCGAGTGAACTACTTTCCAAAGAGTTAAATCAAAACCAACATCAGTTAACAACTCCTCCATTAAATTTTCCCCACGTGTAGGACTTATTTTTGCCAGTGTGTAATGACACTGCGAAAGATTCAACAAGCGATCTAAATTTTAATTCGCAGGATCCGAAAAAATCAAAAAAGGCCACTAAATACTCGAAAAGTACTAAAGACATTTATCCAAATCCAACAGCAGACTTATCTTCAATTGAGCTTTTTAACACTGAAAAAGGGGGAGTCGGAAAATTGGCAGGTGGGGCCGATTTAATACCGTTAATATCAACTGGATCAGCGTATTCTTCAAAAACTATACCTTCAACTAGTTTAACAGCGACAGTAGCGACACCTTTCGCTTTATTTCGGAGCTTTTGGTTTGTTTAATTATTATTAACGATATGAAGAAACCACAAGGAGAAGGAATAGCTAATTTAATTGTGCAATTGGCTGGTAATAATAAACAGTGGGATACGCATTCGAAATTCGATATTACATTTTATAGTAAGTAATAAGAGGACTCACGTTTATGGACATACGCTTTTTTCTGTTAAATGAATGTACGGTTAATAATACTTAATAAACATTGTATTAGAATTATGTTACAAACCTGTTTTCTATGCCGGCATCTATTTTATTTAATTTTTACTTTAACGTTTTTCTTTACACTCGTAGAAATAATGATCTATTCCACAAAAAACACAGTATGGTTATTATCCAGGATTATTTTATAATCTCAGATTTTGGAGACAAATTTTTAATTACGGATTGGGAGTAAAGCACGAAAAAGTAGATAATCGTAGAACGTAGTAAAAGTCTATTTAAAAAAAAAAAAACATTACATAAAGAAACATAGTTTATCGTAGATTAAAGTTCTGCTTATAATGTCTAAGTGTATGAACCTAATTTAAAAATGATTACACATGTCTGTGATCAATACATCCGCCTTTTGAATTACAGTACTTCGCTTTTGTTTTTATAAATTATCATTAAGAATAAAAATGAAATGTTTATTTGTGTTTATATTATTTTTTGCATAAGTTCAATAATTGATGTACATAAATACAAAAAGTTTTATTTATTAATAATGGAGCCAATATATATCGACAGGTAATCCCCTCGACCTATTTACAACAACTTATATACTTAAAGATTAAAGTGTTGCTCATAATGTCTGAGTGTAGTGTCATTAAGAATTATTACACCCATCTTTTATTTATTTTACAGTATTTTGCTTTTTTATAAATTATATATTAGTTAAGAAATAGTATGGAAATTGAACATTAAATTATTTTTCATTTTGCATTAGTTTAATAATGAAAATTGAAATTTAAATTTACAATGAAAAGGAACAATATTCATTTACATATACGGGGGCCGCCTTAGCCGAATGATGAGTACGTTACTACTATTCGGGAGTGCATAGGTTCGAATAGTAGTACTTGCCCCTCGGCAGGCAATGGCAAACCTCCGAGTGCATTTCTGCCATGAAAAAACTCCTCATAACAAACCACTTGCCGCTTGAAATCGACTTAAAACTGTAGGATCCCCCATTTGTGAAACGGCATTAAGCCACACACCACAAATAGGAGGAACTCGCCCAAACATCTAACAGAAGTGTGCGCGCCAATTATTTATGTTATGCTTATATCACTACATATTATAAAACAAAGCCGCTTTTTCTGTCCCTATGTCCACGTAATCGCTTAAATCTTTAAAACTACGCAACGGATTTTGATGCGGTTTTTTTTAAAGATAGATTGATTGAAGAGGAAGGTTTATATCTATATAATGTGAAGAAATATATAAAGGGGGCGTGGCAATCGGTCAAAATGTGGGAAAAAAACATAATTTTTTTGTTTTCACGGCCATAAATCATAAACGAATCAACCAATTAAAATGAAACTTTCTTAGAGTTTAACTTTGAAATATTTACTTTCGTTCTGCATCAAAAAAAAAATTGATATATTTGTTATTTAACCAAAATTGTTTAAACAAAAGCAGCTCTTTTTCCAAAAAAAGCTGTTTGTGTGTTTGTTCGCTGTCAACCGAATGAAGCAACAGGCGTTAAGCGATAATCTCACCACACCTCATTAATGTTGAATTACATCGTATGGTGACGTATGTATGTATGTATTTACGAATCGCTCGCATTATTTCATTTCGGACTTATGTACATATGTATCTATGTATGTACTGAATTCCATGTAATTATATGCACATACAATTTTACAGCGAAATAAAACGCTATTTTCACGTTCTATATTAGTAATTCCCACATAATTAACACGTTCCCTGTCTGCTGAGCCACATATGGTTCAGGAAACGTGCGCCTGATAAGCACTGATACGTTCCTGAGCCATATGTGCGTCAGGGGGTATATAAACCACATGTGTTTCATGAACGTGCAGAAGCAAAAATGTCCCTCTACGCTCATGGACCATATGTGTTTCAGGTAGAAATACCCTACATCCGTTTTTTTTAATTATTAGTTTTACAGCGAAATAAAACGCTATTTTCACGTTCTATATTAGTAAATCCCACATAATTAACACGTTCCCTGTCCGCTGAGCCACATATGGTTCAGGAAACGTGCGCCTGATAAGCACTGATACGTTCCTGAGCCATATGTGCGTCAGGGGATATATAAACCACATGTGTTTCATGAACGTGCAGAAGCAAAAATGTCCCTCTACGCTCATGGACCATATGTGTTTCAGGTAGAAATACCCTACATCCGTTTTTTTTAATTATTAGTATTATATAAAGCTATGACTACAAAAAAACTAATTATTCAAAAAACGCTGTTGGACGTGTCGGTCAATTTTGCATTTTTGTATTGGGACAGGGAACGTGTTAAAATACAGTTTTTGAATAGTTTTTATTGATTCGGAGCGCGTTTAGTTTGCTATCGATTCCATACAATAACATTTTTTGTCATTTACTTTTTACGACAACTAATAGCTTATTTTCGAAGTGATTTCAGCAAATAGGTACATCATTAATCCTTAACCAATTAAATACCTTAAATACATTGTTGTTTTAATATAGATCTATGTATATGACTCTTTACAGCATATAATTGAAAAAAATATTTTTCAAGATATTACATCAGTAATTATCTTTTGTTTCTAAATGGTAAGTATTTACATATTTTTAACTGCGGCACATACTAATAATATGACAATTTGTGGATAGGTAATCATACATATAGAACTGAGTAAATTTTCACAAAAATTATAAAGTCATGGCTGGAAGACGTCGTCGTTCGAACATAGGTCGTAGTACAGTGGTCGCCCGAAGACTACGTTCAGCAAGAGATGAAAAATCGTCAACGGAACGTGAGGCTCGCCGCAGTCAGATGCGGGATAGATATAGAGCTGAGAGAGAGAGGGAATCTTCAGTAGAGCGTCAGGTTCGTTGCAGCCGGGATCGAGATAGGCATACGGTTCAGAGGGACAGAGAATCGTCAGCAGAGCGTGAGGCTCGACTCAGTCAGCTTCGGGATAGATATAGAACTCAGAGAGAGGGAGAATCTTCAAGAGAGCGTGAGCTTCGCCGCACCCGAGATAAGGACAGACATCGAATAAAGAGAGCCAGAGAATCATCAGCACGAGTTACTAATTCATGGGTGAGTAAAGAAAATTCGGCCATGAATTATGATCCTTCGATTTCTTACAAGGACGACCGAATAGTATCAATAGGTACTAAGTCAGTAGTGTGTGAACATTGCTTCGCATTGAAATTCAAGGACGAATCGAAAGGTATGTGTTGTTTACAAGGAAAAGTCAAATTAGAAGAAATTCTCCCTCCACCTGAACCACTTCACTCTCTTCTTACGGGTGATCATCAGAAATCTAATCATTTCATACGCTATATACGCCATTACAATAACGCATTTCAAATGACCTCTTTTAAGAGTAAGCAAGTCGTTGAGCGTGGCTTCATGCCTACATTTAAAATTCAGGGCAAGTATACCACTTAGCTGGGAGCTTGCTACCACTTCGACCCGATGATCACAAATTCCTGCAAATATATTTTATTGCAGACCCAGATACACAAGCATCTACGAGGTGTTCAAGTGTTGCACGGCCAATTGATAGAGATTTGATTAGATCTCTCCAAGATATGTTACATTCTCATAATTGCTACATACAGTCTTTCAAAACTGCGATTGAGAGTGTTCCAGCAGATACTCCTGACTTTAATGTCGTAATCCATGCAAATAAAGTTCCTGTTGGAGAACACAGAGGACGATACAATGCGCCTTCCACGAGTGAAGTAGCAGTGGTGATAGCCGGACAGCAATTTGACAAAAGAGATATTGTATTGCATAGTCGTGATGATAATTTGCAAAAAATTTCAGAGTTACACAGATCTTATGACAGCTTACAATATCCTTTGATGCTATGTCGTGGAGAAAATGGTTATGCTATTAATATTTCTCAAGTTGACCCAATCGGTGGTACACCTCTGCGTAAAACAGTGTCATGTATGAACTACTATTGCTACCGTATAATGACAAGACGTAATGATTTCAACACTTTGCTTAGATATGGAATGTTAACAAACCAATACTTGGTAGATCAATATGCTAAAATTGAATCTGAGAGATTGGCCTACATCCGTAATAATCAAACTAAATTGAGAGCCGAAAATTACGTTCATCTTCAGGATGCTTTACAGGCGAATGAACACCACAACGGCATTGGGCAGTTGGTTATACTACCTTCATCATTCACAGGTGGACCTCGATATTTACACGAAAAATCGCAAGACGCCCTGGCTTACGTCAGAAAGTACGGCAAACCTGATTTATTTATAACTGCAACATGTAACCCAAATTGGTCGGAAATCAGAGAAAATATTAACACCAATTCACCACAAGACAGATACGATATAGTTAACAGAGTCTTCCATTTAAAAGAACAGAAAATTCTGCACCTCATTAACAAGTCTCATATATTCGGTCCGCCGCACTGTCATATGTACACAATAGAATGGCAGAAGCGTGGCTTGCCACATGTACACCTGCTGGTGTGGTTAGTGAACAAAATTAGACCAAACCAAATTGACAGGGTTATTTCAGCTGAATTACCGGATAAAGATGAAGATCCTATCCTATACGAAATCGTAAAGAAACATATGGTACACGGCCCTTGCGGGACTTTAAACCCGAATTCTCCATGTATGCGAGATTCTAAATGCACCAAAAAATTTCCGAAGTTGTTCCAAACTCAAACAATTACTAGCGATGATGGATACCCCAAACATCATCGACGATCGCCAGAAGGGGGTGGGCAAATTGCTACCGTCCGAAACATTGATATTGACAACCGATGGATCGTTCCCTATAATCCGCTCCTTTTGAAAATTTTTGATGCCCACATCAACGTGGAGTTGTGCAATTCAATAAAGTCAATCCAATATGTTACTAAGTACATTAATAAAGGCAGTGATCAAGCCACTTTCAGCATACAATCACCAAATGAAGTGGAAATATATCAGTCTGGACGTTACATCTGCAGCTCTGAAGCTGTATGGAGGATTTTATCATTCGAAGTGCACGACCGGTCTCCCACAATTGTCCACCTTGCAGTTCATTTAGAAAATGGACAAAGGGTATATTTTACTGAGAACAATATACAAGAAGTTATTAATAACCCGCCGGATACAACATTGACAGCGTTCTTCAAGTTATGTGCTCAAGATGATTTCGCGAAAACACTGACATATGACAGAGTTCCAAGTTACTATACATGGAACCAGAGTTCTAAAGCTTTTCAACGGCGAAAAAAGGTACTGCGGTTGATGGTTTCCCCGGAGTAAAAAAAACGGATGCTCTTGGCAGAGTCTATGTGATTCATCCCAATAACAGCGAATGCTTTTATCTGAGAATGTTACTTCATATTGTAAAAGGCCCGACATCCTTTGCTCACCTAAGAACTTTACAAGGTGTTGTTTACAATACTTATCAAGCAGCATGCAAAGCTATGGGGCTCTTGGAAGACGATTCTCACTGGGAAAATACATTATCAGAAGCAGCTGTTTGTAGTTCAGCTACATCATTAAGATATTTATTTGCCGTCATAGTAGTGTTTTGTCAAGTAACTGATTCTGTTAGTCTATGGAATAAATTTCAAGAAAATATGGCCAGTGATATTCTGATTCGGCGACGGCAAGAGTCAAACTCTGTTGATGTACAATATGACCAAAACATATTTGACGAAGCATTATTTGAATTAAACAAAATAGTGCAATTACTTTCGGGTAAAACGATCAAGGATTTTGGGCTGCCGATGCCAGCTAATACTACTAACTCTGATTTAACTAATAGTGCCGAGTACACAAGAGAAACATCATACGATCAAACGAGACTTTTACAAAATATAGCTCAAGATGAGCCACGATTAAACATCGATCAGAAAAAAGTATTCACTGCATTACTATCAACAATTGATAACAATGAAGGGAAATTGTTTTTCCTTGATGCCCCAGGAGGCACAGGAAAAACATTTTTAATCAATCTGCTTTTAAAAAAAGTGAGATCTACCGGAAAAATTGCGTTAGCTGTTGCGTCATCCGGCATTGCCGCTACTCTTTTGGAAGGAGGCCGAACCGCACACTCTACATTCAAGCTCCCGCTGAAAATCGCAACCGATGATGATAACAGCGTCTGTAGTGTTCCTAGACAGAGCAATACAGGAAAATTGATGCGTGACTGCTCATTAATAGTCTGGGACGAAGCTACCATGTCAAACAAGACGTCTGTGGAAGCACTGGATAGGACAATGCGCGATTTGCGCAACAAAAATTCACCTATGGGTGGATGTACAATTCTGTTCTCAGGAGATTTCCGTCAAATCCTACCAGTTGTGACTCGAGAAACACGTGCTGACGAAATAAATGCTTCGCTAAAAAGATCCCACCTTTGGTCGCATGTCAATAAATTAGATCTTAAAACTAATATGAGGGTTTCGTCATCTTCACGTGAGAACAGGCTATTTCCAGAGATGCTACTAAAAGTTGGCAATGGAGAATTAATACAAAGTGAGGGAAGGATTAACCTAGAAAACCTTTGTGTTTTGATAGACAACATCCAAGAGTTAGTCAACAATGTCTATCCTGACATTGATAACATAAGTTATAAGACAATATCTTGGTTTAAAGAAAGAGCTATTCTGTCACCAACTAACGAACAAGTAGATAAAGTAAATAACTTGATTATTTCAAAGATTGATGCGCCGACGAAAATATACTACTCGGTCGATACTGTTCTCGATTTGGAAGAAGCTGTTCAATTTCCTACAGAATTTCTAAATTCTTTGAACCCGTCTGGACTCCCTCCTCACAAGATGGAGCTGAAAATAGGTTGTCCTGTTATTTTATTAAGAAACCTAAGTCCACCTAAGTCCACCTAAACTTTGCAATGGCACGCGTTTGCTAGTAAAATCACTGAAAACTTTCATAATAGAGTGCACAATACTCACAGGATGTGGTACCGGAGAAGATGTATTCATTCCCCGAATCCCTCTGATACCATCGGATCTACCATTCCAATTTAAACGCTTACAGTTTCCGGTAAAGACATCTTTTGCAATGACCATTAATAAATCTCAGGGTCAAACCTTCAACGTTGCAGGCTTAGATTTGAGTGTTGACTGTTTTTCACATGGCCAACTGTATGTCGCTCTTTCAAGAGTAACCTCTAGAGAAAACATGTTTGTATTGTCTAATGACAAGAAGGCTATGAACGTTGTATATAAAGACATTCTGTAATATAGTAATTGTTGTAAAAATAAAATAAATAGATATGTAAAAATGCAAAAAGTTAATATGCAAAAATGTAGGGTATGAATTTAGATATCCCAAAGATAGCAGGAAATCTTCATGCTATAAAAAAAGGAGAATTGTTTTACTCCAAATTTAACGCGTGCGTGCCACGGGCACTAATGAATAAGCCACAACTACTGGATCGATTTTAATAATTTTTTCAGTGAGTGACATAGGGTATATATTTTATACCCGTGCGAAGCTGGGCGGGTTGCTAGTATATAATATAAGAATATTTTCGTTTGCTGCACTTTTTGGGGAACATTCAATATACTGCCATTAAAAAAAGGATTTAAAAGGGGAAAAGAGAGGGGTATCTCCATCCTCCGGAGGTTTAAGGCGAAAAGGTAGTGTTGCCAGATACCTCAAATGAGAACGAAGTTCATATGGAGGTAGAATTGTATAGAGAAGTTTGTGAATTTATTAGTATTTTTATTTTAAATTGCAGGCATCTAGAAACTAAATATTGTTGTACATTAAAAATAATTGTTAACCGTGTTTAAAATTGAACCTAACGGCGACTACAATTAAGACGATTAAGATACTAATTATGATATGTCGAACGAATTGGCTACAATTGATTATAAGAGGATATTGTAAATTGAGTATATCTCACAGCTCAGAGGAGTTATATGCCCTCGCCTTACAGATGACTTTATTAAAATAAGAAGTAAATACTTATAAGGAAACTAATTGGTACTTCCAACAATAACTTTCGGCCGGTGATGCCACGCTTCAATATTGTTTTGTGTTCTAGGAAACGTTTCTGTTTGCGATGCATTATGGTCATGCACTGACCAAAACTCGGGAGAATATTTGGAATTATTATTATTTATATTAATATAATTTTTACAAACCAAACTAGTAATTTTTTTACACTTTCATCATCGCAGTTATTAAGTAATGTTTGAAAGTAATTCGGTATTTCGCTTGGCGGTACGAAAGCTAAGCTTTTAATCATTCGGACTTGCAGTGCGAATTCCACCGAAGTCCCATATTTTTGAGCCAATCTATACATAAAAAGAACATATTATTACTTAGTATACATACACAACCATAAAATAGGCTTTAATTACCTCTCCTTCTGAACCCTTCGCCATATTAGTTGTCCAAAATGGAACAAACAGCCACGTAAATCAGTATTTGGGAAACATTGCTTAATTGCCGATATGATACCCATTTCGAAATCGCAAATTATACGCTGAGGGCATAAATTTAGTTCATGGTTACCTGCAATCGTCAGCAACTCGTTAAAAACAGTGACATATGACTTCAACGTTTTTTTGCTCATCAAACAAAAAACGAGAGGCACGATTTCGCCATGTACTCTGCCATGTATGGAAAAAGTGGAAAGTTCCATCAACAGCCCAGCAGTCACTGCTACTCAGCATTTCCAATGAAGATTTTGTCCCCAATATTATAAAAAGTTCATCATCGACCCACTTTTCTGCTAAGACAAAAAGCTCGCCTTCAAGGACATATAAATTAAGTGGCATATCAATATCGCCTACAGTTATTGGTTCTTCCAATTATATGTCCTTTGTTTTGTTATTCTTTCTAAATAATAGAAATACCCAACATTTCAAATTAAAATTAAAATACCCAACATTAAAAATTTATTAATTAAAACATGTTATCAAAAGAAATATCAACAAAATGGTTCGAGGACATCAAAAAATTCAATCGCAGGCAAAGGTTCAAGAAAAACAAATCCAAATGAAAAAGCAACAGGGTCACAGTGCCAACGATCAAAAGAAAGTTTTCTTTACTGATTAAAAAAAGCAAATAAAATGTGACCAAAACGAATAAAATCCAATGTAAAAAGTTTGTAAAAATACTAAATGAAGTGGTTTGCTACTGCCGTGCTGCTTTGCTTCCGATGGCTACTAGCATTAACATTCTCTGCTACTAGTGTTTTATTTTTTTTTTTTGCATAACAGGTAAATTCTTACATATAAGAGTAACGTCCACTGTTTGATGTGCACTGTAGTAACGTCTTTGCAAAATGGAACCAGAAATGGTTCGTAGCTTAGCTAGCGCAAATTCTTAACCAAGTTTCTATTGCTGCTCTGGTGTGGATGCCGTGGCCGGCGGCGTATGAAAATGGCTGTTCTAAAGTTTAATTTGCTTTAAAAGGTAACTGCGCAATTAATAATTAACATGCACAGTTACCAAAATTTACTTTTATGTAGGACAGCTAACAGAGGCGTTTTATGTTTCCAGCTATGCAATTTTGCTATTAGCAAAATTAGTGAATATACTTTGTAAGCCACACATTTATGCTGATGAGCCACAGTTTGATGCAAATGTAGCAGTGAAACATTCTGAGTAGAGTCTCCATTGTAACAAAACATTCGCAGGCACAATTACACATGCACAGTTTGAGGTGAAATATAGTAGCAAAAACACTGGGTAGCTGCTGTATGGTTTGTTGTGGCACTATTGCGCTGCGCAGATAATATTCAAATATTCAAAGTGGTGGTTTATGTCTTCGTTGGAAAAATTTAAAATAAACACTTACCAACTAAATAAACCATCAAAAACACAAACCAAAAGAGAAAAGGGGCATAGAGAAAGGGCAATGCGTCACTTCCGTCAGCGTACGCCAGATTTTACTACCCATATTTTTTTCATATCGTGGGCCTTATATATCGTTTCTTAGGTTGCAAACACAGTGCAC